>NC_085138.1:57796667-58101446 GCF_035046485.1 Aedes albopictus | reverse complement strand
AAGGCCGTTACTAGTAGAGGGATTCAGGTGGTTGGCAGGTTGGTTGTTCAAGTACATATTATAAGGTTTTTACTCTCCCAAATTTCTAAAATATTGAAAACGCGTCATATCATTGCATGTATTTTTGCGTCTGTTGGAACACTAGCCCGATGCTCCCAAATTCTTCAGCTCTGTTACATCCCAAGTAACATTTTGGAAGCCAATAACTCTTGTAAAGGTTTTGACAACCATCATAAAACCTGACATCTTTTATTTTGGTTTTATGATGGTTCTAAGAACCTCTTATAGGCTATTGGACTAAACAATGTTACTTGGGATTCGTTAAAGAATATTAAATAAAAACTAAAAATTAATCAGAAAAAAATAAAAAAAATATATCTCTGAATTCGAAAATTGATGATCAATAAACCAATAAACCAATAAATATATGGAATTTCTTTTTTTAAGCTTTACTTTTATACACTGTTTAAGTATTTAAAAAATCTTTCAGATCTTCTGACTAGATGGAAAACACAAAATTATAACAGGTTGTGTTATTTTGTTACAATTTGTAACAACGGTTGTTTTAAAACATGTAACATGTACATGTAACACATGTTACAAAAAAATTAACAAAACTCGTTTCAAGTTAAACAAAAATATAACAAGTTGAGATATAATCATAAGAAAATTATATCTAATTTTGTTAGACTAAACATGCGAAGTGTCATAACAAATTTATAACAAGTTCTGTTATATAGTTCAGAGAAATTTTGTTTGAAATAATTTTGGTACAAAAAATATAATAAAGATTGCAATAAACGTGTTACGAAGAGTGATCCTCAGGCCTATTTTTTCAACTGCTTGTACTGTATCTACTTGATCGTTTTGTGAAACGTTAAACACGTTATTCTAGATTATTTTGGGAGAAGAACAACCTCCCTAAGAAACATTGCAAGAAATTTTACGGCGAAATAGAGAACTCGGCATCACGTGCGGCCCTCGGGCATAATATAACAAATAATGTTATACATCTGTTTGACTAAATGAAACAAGTTTTGTTATCATTTTGTTACTAAAATTATAACAAATGTTAATATAATTATATTATGGATATGGACATACAAATATCCTTATATCAACTATTGTTATTTCTAACAACAGTTGCCATAATTTTGTTATGACCTTGTTATGTGCTTCTGGACGGGACTTCAACCCTTTTAAGCTGCCCATAAACGTTTTTTTCTGAATATTCCGAATCCACCCGCAGCGTGGTCTTTTGTTCATACAACATTTTTTGAATTTGTATGGATTATGGTCTTTGACCAAGCCCTCCTCCACCCCGCTAAGAGTTCACGTGGTTTATAAACTGCTTCAAAGTACCTTTTTGTGTAAAGGATAATAAAGAGATAAGTTTGCACGCTCACAAAAAAAAAAAAAAAAAAAAAAAAAATGATGGAGCGGACCTGGTGTGGTGGTTAGAATACTTGACTGTCACGCCGAGGACCTGGGATCGAATCCCACTCCCGACATACTCACAAAATGTGGCTTCTTCCTTCGGAAGGGAAGCAAAACGTGGGTCCCGAGATGAACTAGCCTAGGGTTAAAAAATCTCGTTAATACAGACAAAAAAAAAATGATATAAACGTTTGAGTGGGTCAACGTTGTATGGGAAAATTGAAATTTGATCGCATCAATCCGGAACAAAGGAAAAGCGCAGTAGGCGTTGCCACGTACAGACGTGTTTTGATCTGCTCGTCAGATTTTTCGCTCCGCGTTCGTCAGCTTTTTTGCGATTCCGCTCACGGTTTGGCCGGTGCTACGCCTTCCGGGTGGTTTTGCCGCGTATAAAAGAGTGTTAGTTCTGTGCTAGGTTCTGTGCAAATTTAAATAATGAGGAAGTAATTTATTGATTTCGAGTTGAAATTAGAAGATGTTTTGCAAATTCAGTTTCACGGCTTTCCTTGAAGAAATCCCGGGAGAAAATTCTGGAAGAATCTTGGAGGAATTTCTAATGATGATCCCTGATGCAAGCTTGTAAATCATCTGGGAAAATAAATTTGGAAGGAATTAACAATTCCGGAACAAGTCATAATAAGAATTCCGAGAAAAATCTGTGACTAAATGCCAAGAAATATCTCTGAAGGAATCCCGTAAGATTTGTTTGAAAGAACCACGGGGGAATCCAAAGAGAAATCAATGATCAATTAATGAATCCCAGACGGAATCACTAAAAGAAACCCAGGTGAAAATGTCTATATTTTATTTCCGCATTTTTTATTTAGACGAAACCAAAAGGCAAAAGTCGCCCACACACCGTTCCGTTATAGCACGCTTCTGAGCTGCTAAAACAGCAAGTAGGTGTAACTCTTTGCGAGAGAGTGTTCCCATCCCTGTCCTTAAATTAAACCCGGTAAAAATAAATGACAAATTTGCGACAGGTATCAATACATAAATTTTTGGGATATCCTAAACGAAGTCAGGATACGTGAAGAAATCCCGCGAGAAACTCAGGAAGAATCCTGAAGGAGTCTATAATGTAATCTCGGGAATATTTCATGAAGCAACCCCGGGAGATACCCCTAAAGGTATATCGGGAGGAATCAACGAAGAAGATCCGGGGAAAGTAAACGGGGAAAGTATCCTTGTAAGTATCCCTGGAAGAATCCTTGAAAAAATCCTGGAATGAATCTCGAAAGGAATCTTCAAAGGAAACCTGAGAGAAATTATTATAGGAAACTCAGGTAGAATGCTGAAGGAATCCGTGATGCAGTTGGGAATAATATGTTAAAGAATCCCAAAAGGAATCTCGAACAAAAAAATCTCTAAATGAATCCCGTATGGAATCGATTGGGGTCTCCAGTAAGCCTAGTGGTTAAGGCTATTGATCGCCAATACGGAGACGGCGGTTTCGATTCCCGTTCCAGCCGGGAAAATTTTGTCGACTCTCTGCGCATAGTATATCGTTGTACTTGCCTCACAATATACAAATTCATGCAATGGCAGGCAAAGAAAACCCTTCAAATAATAACTGTTGAAGTGCTCAAAGAATACTAAGTTGAAGTGAGGCAGGCCAAGCCTCAGTGGGATGTAGAGTCATATAGAAGAAAGAAGAAAAATAAGAAGGAATCGATGAAGGAAACCTAGGGAGACATTCCTGATAGAAAGGTAAAATATCCCAGAAGGAACCCCGAGAAAAATTCCAAAACAAATCCCTGAAAATACAGGAAAAAAACGATGAAGGAATCTCACGTGGAATCTCATGAGGCTTTTTTGAAGAAATCCCTCCTACATTCAAACCTACGTTTAGGTAAAATCTATTTAGGTAACGTTACCTAAATGGGATTTGATTATGTTCAGAGCAATTGGAGTACTAAAGATGAGGTATAGAGCTGGTTTACGAAAAAAAACAGATAAAGACAGATTTTTTTAGAATCCACCACAATGGTCGACTTTGGCGCTTACTCACAATTTCGAGCGCACAAATCTTTTCGTAAAGAAAACCAGCGCACCTGATCTTCTTATTTTAGGCTTATTTTAATAAGATATAAGGGAGCAAGAACAGAATAATGAAATCCACTGTTGTTTGAAGCTTGCTTCTTGAGATTTGTGCGTTTGAAGTTTTGATGCACTATTGGGGCGGGATTTCAAGACGTTTGCCGTTTACGACGTTTATGAGTTAGAAGTTTGAGAGTATTCGAGAGCTCCCTGGAGTTTAGACCATGTTATCTAGCGTTATCAGTGCTCTGTTATAGTATTATGAATGAAATTTATGCTCAAGAGACTCATGAATCCATGTGTTCATCCAGTTCATTTGAGAGAACTCGAAAAAGTCGCCTTCAACCATTTGAAACGTTCTGAAACACTATGAAACGCCCTGTTGCGCATTGAAACGCCTTGAAATGCTTTGAAACTCCTCCTAAACCCCCTAAACATCCATGAAATTCACCTGAGCGCCTCTGAAGCACCATAAAACCCCTCTACAGCCTCCTGAATCGCCCTGAAGCGCATTAAAACGCCACTGAAACCCACATGAAACCTCCGTGAAATTCACCTGAAAGACTCTGAAGCTTGAGCTTAAGCTCGCGAAATCACGATCATTGTCTGAGAAATTCGAATACGTTTCTTGGAAAAAAGTTGCTAAAACATTGCAAATTTCTTCAGAATTAATTCCTTCTTTTTCATCTAATGTCATTTTTGATGGAAAGCTACATGATTTTAGTTTAGTCTTGACGTAATTGAAGAAGTTCTTTGGACATGATTTGATTTCATTTTCTGTTTTTGGATTGTACTCAGTAAAGGCTGTAGAAATAGCAACATTAAGTTGATAACATATATCCAAATATTTCACCAAATTGGCATGATTTTCATTAATTCGGTAAGCTTTATGTGCTTTTTGCTTACGATTTTTAAGATTAATGATTTGCCTATTAAACCAAATGGGATTCTTCGAATCGAAATTTCTACGCTTCCTATTAACCGGGATTTCTTCCTTGATAATTTCCCGTAACAACTTATAAAAAACTTCAACAGCAGTTTCAATGTTCTGTTGATTTTTCAAGACAGATTGCCAATTTGCCCTATTAAGTTTTTGTCTGATATTAGAATAATTTGCTCTGCTGTAATCGAAAACATTTTCGTGAACACTTTCATCGGGAAAGTGATTTTTATGCAGAAACACAGAAAACTCGATTGCTGTGTGAAAAGCCTCGTTTTTCCACAAAGGCACTAACGACTCATTTACGCAAAAATCTTCATGAATGTTTGCCAATAAGAAATCTAGATAACAATTTCGCCTGTTTTTAACATGATTGATTTGAATAAGACCTAGGCATGCAAACTTCTCAAAAATGAATGAATCTCCAGTGTGTGAGCATTGGTGGTCTTGTATTTAGGCGACAATGGCGTCTGCTGCGTCAGGCGTTACAGGTCAATGTAGGGAAAGGAGGGAAGTGATGATTGCAATCGCTTGTTGCCAACAGGCCGTTGAGTAGGGTCTGGGACCATTTGGGCAGGAGCACCTATTTTGGGCACTTGCTACTACAGCTCAGTCAATTTCAAACCGATTGATTTGATTTTTTGAACATGGTTAGCTACTGTGCCTATCTGATTGTGTCTCAAAAAATCAAGTCAATTGGTTCAAAATTGATTGAGTTATAGCAGCAAGTGCCCAAAATAGGTGCTCCTGCCCACATGGTCCCTGCGCCTGCATAAGGTCATGCGGATTTCGGTGTGTTGGTAGGAAATGATTATTTTTTTTGGCACATGATCCATGCATTGGAGCATGGGTGCCATGCGTAAAGTGATAGATTATGCGAAGATTAATGTAAAGCGGCACAGTTCGCTTGGTTGCATAAGGTTTAGGCGTTACGAGTATTGATCACGACCAAATTTTTGATTTTTAGGATGTCATCAAATTTTACATTTTTCCATATAACGGATGACCCACTCTAATAAACATATTTGCAAAAGACACCAACATTGTATGTTTTTATTGGGCTGAGATATTATCGAACCAAATCTATTATAATACAGCACCATCTAGTAAAAATATGTCTAACTAAAGATCATATTCAGACCAACAATTGAAAAGGCCACATCAACATTTGGTTAACAAACATGTTTCCGTCCTCTTATGGCCATCTGAGCTCCACTCACACACCTAACCATCACTAACAGAAAGCACAAACATCAAGCGGTGAGATGCATGGGTGGAGCTCAGAAGGCCTCAAGTCGACGGAAACGTGTTTGTTTACGCAATGTTGATGAGGCCTTTTCAATTGTTGGCCTTTATATGAATATATGTTTCATATTCGTATGAACAACTCCGCCGAAGACACTAACTTAAAATTGTAAATTATTGTTAAGATATCATGAAAACAACTTTACTTACATTCAAGTGTGGCTCATAAACCGCGGCCATATAAAATCTTTGCAGCAATATTTACGCCACCTAGTGGGCGTAAAATGTGTTCACCATGCTCAAAGTAATGAACAACTCTACCGAAGACAGTATGCCAAATTTTGTGTAATTCTCAAGATTTTCACCTCGAAAGTAGGTACTATCTTAATATAGGTTAATACAAAGTGGCAGTTGGACCTTTGATGTACATATCGCCCCCTTAATGCTAGAACTAGGTAACACGTTTTTGAAAGTGCGGATAAAAATTGCTGATAAAAGTAATCCTGGTGTAAAACAAACATTTTGTTGGTCTTGAAAGATGAATCATTTTAAATTTTCGTAGTTCCAATGGATAAACTTTTGTTTATTATGGTTTTTGTTCGGGTATATACAAAACTCTCGAAATTTTGCAAAACTAAGTAGTTACCTAGTTCAAGCATTAAGGGGCGAATATTTCCTAGTTAATTTGATGTTCTAGTCCAAACTATGCATAGTAATTAAATTAAGGGAGCATCCATTAAGTACGTCACGCTAAAATTGGGAATTTTTGACCCCCCCCTCCCCCTTCGTACGGGTTTGTTCTCTATACCTAATACACTAAAACCTCTTTTTATGCACTTTTAATGTGTGCACCTTTTTTATGCCCTTCATTAAATGCTACTCAGAACCAATATTGTGCATAAGAATATTTAATAATGACGAGAACTATTGCAATGGCGACCAAGGGGTGTTTACAGAGGAGAGCAAAGGAAGGTTTATAGGTTCGTTTTTGGGTGTTTCCGAAGGTCTTATGTGCGTTACATGGGGTCCAAGTGGGTCTTAAGGGGGTTTCCGAGTCATTTAAGGAAGTCTCAGAGCAGTTTAGGCTGGTTTCAGAGGCGTTTTTAGGGGTTTTGGTTTAGGATGATTTTTTGAGGCTTTTTAGGATGTTTCAGACCATTTTTGGCGTGATTCAGAGGCGTTACGGAAGCGTTACGGAGGAATTTTCGGGGCGTTCGGAGCTTCTCAGGTGGGTTACATGGCTCCGAGGGAGTATATGGGGGATTTTGGAGGCATTTCAAGACGTTTCAGAGCATTTTCGATGGGATGCAGAGGCGTTACTTAAGCGTTACGAGGAATTTTCATGGGGTTCGGAGTCACCCAAGTGCGTTACATGTGGTCCGAGGGGGTTTAAGGGGAATTTTAAAGGCATTTCAGGACGTTTCTGAACATTTTCTGCTGGATTGAGAGGCGTTACGAAAGCGTTACGGAGGAGTTTTCAGGGGGTTTGGAGCCTCTCAGGTGCGTTACATGGGGTCCGAGGGGGTTTATGGGGGATTTTGGAGGCATTTCAGAATGTTTCAGACCATTTTCGGCGTGTTGCGAAAGCGTTACGGAGGAGTTTTCGGAGGGATTGGGGCTTTCAGGTGCGTTACATGGGGTCCGAGCCCGAGAAGAAGGGCATAACTTACAAATACCATGCGAAGAGCAACATATGCTCTAATACATAAAACTGTTATTGCTACGGTATTATACGAAATGTTATGAGAACATCACAGTAACAGTTGAGCAGAGTTTGGTATTGATGTAGTATTTGTTGGTTTAGCAGTGAAAATAACCGAAGAACAAGATTAGCTATTACATCATGAAGTCATCAAACAAATGAAACATTTAATAACAAGATATATTATCAGTTTGTTATTCAATAATTTTGGGATAACAAATACAGCAATTGAAATTTTAGGTATGCATTCATTATTGAAATAACAGAACTTGTTATTTCCTAGGTGTTATTTATACAAAATTTTGGTATTCGTTTTTGTTAGTTTGCCTCTTATGACCACCTAATGAAGGGTATATCAAGGCATGATAGTATTGAGGATAAATACCTTGATATGTTATTCTCTTGTTATTTTCTTCTGCTCGGGAGGGGGTTTAAGGGGGATTTTGGAGGCATTTCAGAATGTTTCAGAGCCGACTCTGAAATACCTTAAAACGCCCCTCAAACCTCTTGAAACGCCCTTTAACCCTTATGTGGCCGACAGGGTACCCGGGTACCCAGCGCCCATTTAAAAAGCACGGTGTAGAAAAAAGCAAAAAGTTTGTCGGACACATAACGGTTAAAGGCTCCTGAGAACCCTGGAATTGCCCCTAAAGCTCCTTGGAACGTCCCTGGAACCCACTTAATACTATTGAAATACCCCAGAATTCCCCGTAATCCCATGAAAACACCAAAAAATCTTGGCAGAACGCCCATAAAGGGATCCACAAATCCCCCGAAACAACCCCTTAAAACGCCCCTGAAGCCCCTTAGAGCCCCCATTTTTGGCTCTCTGGAAACTATCTGAAAACCCCCTTAGCCCCACCTCAACTGCCCAGGAGCAAGACCTGTTCTCGCGAACTAGATTCTCTAATTCAAGCCCAAACTTAATTTATGCATAAATTTCCCTCTTTTTATGCCTTTTTTTTCAATTTATGCAGTCCCAGCCATGTGCATAAACAGAGGTTCCAGTGTACATTGCTTGTCACACTTTTACACTCCCCCCCTTTCACCCCTAGAACCGTGACGTACTTAATGCACTTAATGCAGGACATAATTCAGGGCATAATTTGAAGATTTTATAAATCTCAAATGTTCTCATAAGTAAACACTCATAGGGTGGCTCAAACTTAAAACTTAAAATCATGAAACTTCAAAAATGACAAGTCTTACCTACTGGATCAGTTGTTTTGAACTCGTAGAAGCTAGGTTCAAAATTTGAGCGAAATCTGTGAAATCTATAGAGGCTACTATCGATTAAGTTTGTATGGCAGAACTTCACCAAATGTATGCAGAAACCTTCAGTTTTCGATATGTTCGTATTCTTGTAAGAGATTATATGCCAAACAACTTTGCCAACAGTGATCCGACACTTGTTAAAAATGTAATGCCCTAGGTAAAGTGAGGCGAAACAGTACATGTTATGGAATAATATGAACAGACGCGCCAATTTGATCGAATTATTGGAGGAAAATTTAAAAATCATATAAATTGCCCCTGAAGGTGGCGTCTATGAATATGAATAATGAAATCCCAATGCTTCGCCTTACTTTGCCTAGGGTATAACTTTTTCACAGGCTTCGGATTATTTTGCGATCTTTGACAAAGTTGGTTGGCATATAGTCTCCAACAAGAATACGAATGGTATTAGTAATTGAACGCTTACAGCGCAAAGTTGCGCCAAAAAATCAAAAACTAAAAATTTCTGCAAACATTTGGCCAAAAAAATTAACAGTCTGTGAGCTCAAAAAAGCTTAGTTGATCATGAAACTCTATGTAACCAAAAAGTAAATTCTAACCACTGTAGGTCCTATATTCTAAATTAAATAATATTTTGGATGACCTGGAACATCACAGCAAATATTTAAATGTGTGTTAAACATTCAGAAGACTCACTTTATATGGTTGATTACATATTGCAGATAGGGCCCACATAGCCGATTCGGTAAACGCACGGGTATTCAGCATGACCATGCTGAGGGTGACGGGTTTGATTCCAGGTCGGTCCAGGATTTTTTGACTTCCTTGGGCATAGAGTATCTTCGTACCTGCCACACGTTATACACATGCAAAATGGTCATTGGCAGAGGAAGCTCTCAGTTAAAAACTGTGGAAGTGCTCATAGAACACTAAGCTGAGAAGCAGGCTTTGTCCCAGTGAGAACGTTACGCCAAGAAGAGGAGAGGACATATTGCAGATTTGTATGATGTAAAAAGTTACTATTACACCCTTAGAATGTATGAACTCAAGGACAGTTTTGATTACCCAGTGCATCTAAAAATATATATTTAACCTTATTTTGCATTTACACTAAGGTCTTTTTTACACGGGTAGTTTTTCTGCTTTAACTCGGTCAATTTTGAACCTACCTATCTGATTTTCCGTACACAGGTAGTACTAACCGTGTCTACCTGTGTACAAATTTTCATGTGAATTGGCTCAAAATTGACCGAGTTAAAACAGAAAAACTACCCGTGTAAAAAAAGACCTTAGTGTAACCAAAAAAATAAAATGCATTAACAAAACTGTATAATGCTCGGGAAAATCAGACCCCAAATTTTCAAATCACATGGCCCTGGCACAATGTATGCCACACATATGCATAAACACAATATTTAATACATCTGCCGTTATTCTATTGATAATATATTAAAACTGATCATCGGTCTGTATAAGAAACGAATATCACAGGCAACCGCATGCAATCGTATACCTACCATTCAGTATGTGCACCCGGACCGAGGCCGGATTGGCATTGGAGGGTTCGCAGGTGTACAGCCCGGAATCGCTGGCTATCGCTTTCTGCACCAGCAACCGGCTGCTGGTCAGCACGCCTTTCTCCGTCACCAGCGAGATGCCTCCTCGGGGCGAGTCAAAGTTGATGTCCTGGAACGACAACGGGAATATGGAATGGAAAATGCGATGTCAGTTTCACACATACAACAGCAGCAGGGGCCAAAGAAAGCTGACTGCATCACCGTGCACCGCCAGCCAGGCCAGGACATTTGACGACCTGTTGTTGGTTGGCTGGCTGTTGGTGACGGCGATGCGCCCCAGCTGAGATACTTACGTCTCGATTGTGCTTCCAGATCACGGCTGGCGGCGGCTCCGGGGCGTACTTGACTATGCAGGTGAGATTTATCGTCGAGCCTTTATTGATAAATAAATCAGGCCCGCCATTAATCTCTGTCACTGGTTCTTGACGTGGAAGATGACCTCCCCCCGGGGCGAGTTGGTTGGAGGACACGGGCGTTGGGAAATCACAGATGCGGTGCCGATTCGATGGATCCAATGGGGGACGATGCAAAGTCATGCAAAGAGAAAAAGGGAGGTCACAGGAAAAGATGAGAAACAGATGGTTCGATTGATTGGAATGAATCGTTTCTATTGCTTCCGTTGAGAGCTAGCACCCGGAAAATGAAATGCTCTGATTTAGGGATGTACCGTAAATTGAAGGGAAATTGATCACTTTTTGAATTGAACAATTTGTCAATGGTATTATCTTTCATGGTGACGTCCCGACTAAGGCATACTTCTCAGCTTATCCAATTATCATGATTTTTCGAGCTCTATAAACACATGGTGGATCATAAAGTTATAATAAAACCAAAATTCAATCAGTTGGTTTTGAGCTTGAGCTTGAGCTTGATTGACCGCCCGTGGATGCTACTCCAGTATCACCAGACCAGCTTACACTCACACAAGGACCAATGAGATAACTGCCGGGGACTAGCAGGCATCTTCAGTGTGTGAGCGTTGGTGATCTTCTATTTTTAGGCGACAATGGCGCCTGCCACGTCAGGTTGCAGGTCAATGTGGGGAAGGGTAAGGAAGTGATGATTGCAATCGTTTGTATCCACATCTGGCCGAATATACCTCTGCGCCAGCACAAATTCATGCGGATGTTGGAGTATTGGTGGGAATTGGTTGGCAGAAGGTTCACACATTGGTATGCGGATACCAGAGGAAGGGGATAGAATTGTGTGTTTTTATTATTTTGAAGATGTGCGGCACAGTTCGCTTGATTGCATAACTTGTAGGCGTTTTTTCTAATAGGATTGTGACACTGTGCTGTGAAAGTTTGGAAGGAAGGGAAACGGCTTTTTCAACCCGTTTCTGTTCTAGCGACGGCTATGAACATGTTTATATACATGAGTTGTATATGTAGAGAGCAGAGAGAAAGTGTATAGAAAGATACAAAGTAGGAGGAAAGGGACGGGCCAGGGATTGAACCCAGGACCTTCTGCATATAAATCAGAAGCGGTAGCCACTAGACCACCAAGCCCGTCTACAATCAGTTGGTTTTATAAGGATTTTCAAAAACTCCCCAAGGTCCAAGGTGAGATCTTTTGAGGGCTTTTAGAGGGCTCATGTAACCAAAGCAGTAAACACATAAGGTCCTAATGAATGTGTGAATGTGAATTTATTTAATTTCCTGAGCATTAAGTATATTAGTACCTACTAAACGACAAGTTTTGAACAGCTCAAGTCAGTGAGGTTCAAATGACACAGTCGTTCTAAGAGCAAAGTTTGAACAATTTTGGCAATAAAGTAAATTTTCCTTTTAGCATTTGATGTACATATATCAATTTCACCCGAATGCACGGTATCGAATTCGAACGAAGCACGCACCCATTTCGCGTTCAAGTGGAGCAGCTACCAGGCGGCAGACATCGCTTTTCTGGTTTTATATGCCCGGGGCGTTATGCTCCGGAACAGGATATTAAAACATGCTTTTTATTGTTAAGTTGCACGGAACAACAACAAACTCCGACGGGCTGCGAAGAGAACCATTCAAAATAGGCAACAGTTCTTCAGGAATAGAAACGTTGATTGATGTAGCATTGTTCTTTCGGCCGTAGAGCCATCTTTAGACTGATCTTGGCAGAGAGACCCCTCATAAATTACGTCATAAATTTAATGAGGGCTGTTGACTCGAAATAAAGGCATACATTGCCGAAGCGTTGAATGCGCGGTTATTCAACAAGACCATGATGATGGTGATATGTTCAGATCCCCGTCAGTCCAGGAACAATTAGTAATGGAAACTTTCTTAACTACTTATTACAAGTTTTATTTTGTGCTAAATGTACTATTTTAACTTGTAAGCATGTTCCTATGTTTAATGTACATTAATACATAGTGCTCTGGAATAAAAGAGCGCCATGAGATCTCCCCAAGCAAAGCAATATAATTTTTGATAAGTGTAGAATTAGCATAAATTAAAATACACGGCAATAAAAAATAAAAATAAAATTTTTGAAGGCCTACTTTCATGCCATTTTGGGCAAAAATCAACTATCAAATAAGTGCATCGTTCCCTTACAAGGACATCAAAATGATAACATCTCGTATTAAAACCAGAACTAGAAGGCCCCCCTTAGGCCGTTCGCAATGCTGTTTTATTTTGTATAGCGAGTTTTAAAAATTTTAAAACTCGCCATACAAAATAAAACAGCATAGCGAACGGTCTTAGGACTAGAAACTCCTAGACCAAACACAAGCTATGAAAGCAACTATCGCTGTGAACTAAAGGTAACTAGTCAGAAAAAATACGATCACAGGATTGACTGAAGCACCAACAAAAACTATGATACCTCGCCACCCTGCCATCGGAAATTGTTGTTTACCAGGGTAACAGGGCAAAATATACGTTATGTGTTGTGAATGTCCACATGCGATGTCCTTGTTTATTTCGCATTTGTAGTTCTCCACTATGGGTTGCAAAACGGTGAGTCGAGAAGGAGAGCGTCCAACATAGCTCTGATCCTCACAAGTTCCTACCTCATGCTTCCACACGGGTCAAACGATGACAAAGACCGCCAGCTAAGAGTTGCGTGCTTAGCTGGTAGTGTAGCCTGGTCTCCGTTGTCCTTCTGACTTCATCTAGATTGAGGAGGTATGCAGAGATGGCATGCTCCTCAGTGCGAAACGTGAGAAGAGAAAACATACACTCTACACACGACTTTCAACGAGAGCGAGGGTGAACTACGCAACTTTTTTCACACACAAACCAGCCGCTCACTCTCTGGCATCCATCAGCGGCACACTCAAAATGAGTGCTCAAACAAATGATAGAACAAGCATGTTTTTCAGTTTCTGTGTGCACATTTTGTGCGCACAGAAAATGTGCACACAAAAATTCGTTGAGGGCGCACTCAGTCGTGCTTCCAGTGCAATACTGTGTGTACCACAGGGAGTATGGAAGTACTATAGGGCACTGCACTGTTTTGATTTTGTATGGGGTTTTGACGTTTCTTTGCCTTGTTGTTTTCAAAATTTCTTTAAGAGTGAAAGAGAAGGAGAGAATTTCATGCAGTGACCTATAGGGCAGTGCATGAAATTATCTCCTTCTCTTTTACTCTTACAGAAATTTTGTAAACAACAAGGCCACGAAACGTCAAAATCCCATACAAAATCAAAACAGTGCAGTGCCCTATTACGCCGTCTAGTAGCAAATGCATCTGCTTGTCTAAGATATCACATAAATCCTAAGACAAATAGATGTGACACTAACGAAATTTCAATCTCACATATCTCATGATCCTGATTACTTAGAGGGTTGGTGTCTTCGGCAAAGTTGTTTGGCTGGTCAAGGACTAACCGATAATAAAACTTAAGATTCAAAATTCCACCGCTAGGCGGTGCTAGTGAGTTAACAAATTTTGTTTTTCATATATATCAGGAAAATTTGCAAAAAATTGCATCTAGCGCCGCCTAGCTGCAGAAACTTGAATCAAACGATAATTATTCTGAAAGCTCATGATCTACCAAACAATATTGCAAAAGACACCATCTTTCTACAAAATCAGGATGCTGAGATATGCGAAATTTAAAATTTGTTTGCTCTCTAGCGCCACCTAGCGGTGGAATTTTGAATCTCAAGCCTTATTATCGGTTAGTCCTTGACCAGCCAAACAACTTTGCCGAAAACACCAACCCTCTAAGTAATCAGGATCATGAGATATATGAGATTGAAATTTCGTTAGTGTCACATATCTATTTGTCTGTGATTTATGTGATATCTTAGACAAGCAGATGCAACACTGACAAAATTTCCATCCCATATATCTCTGGATCCTGATTACTTAGAGAGTTGGTTTCTTCGGCAAAGTAGTTCAGCTGGTCAAGGGCTTTCAGAATATGGGCAGTATGATTCGTGATTTCACCGCTAGGCGGCGCAAGAGAGCGTACAAATTTTACATTTCACATATCTCAGCATTCTGATTCTTTAGAAAGATGGTGTCTTCGGCAAAATTGTTTGGTAGATCAAGGGCTTTCAGAATAATTATCGTTTGGTTCAAGTTTCTGCAGCTAGGCGGCGCTAGTTGCAATTTTTAGCAAATTTTCTTGATATATATGAAAAACAAAATTTGCTAACTCACTAGCACCGCCTAGCGGTGGAATTTTGAATCTTAAGTTTTATTATCGGTTAGTCCTTGACCAGCCAAACAACTTTGCCGAAGACACCAACTCTCTAAGTAATCAGGATCATGAGATATATGAGATTGAAATTTCGTTGCATTTTTTTGGAAATTTTCCTGATATATTTGAAAAACAAAATTTGTTAGCTCACTAGCACAGGCTTTTGGTGGAATTTGGAATCAAAATATTTTTGGAAATTTTCCTGATATATTTGAAAAACAAAATTTGTTAGCTCACTAGCACAGGCTTTTGGTGGAATTTGGAATCAAAATATCCATCAACTGTAAGTTCTTGACCAGCTTAAGACGTCTGCTTGTCTCTGATATCACAGGATTTGATACCCCTTAGCGGGTTTTTGACTCACTGGCATGCTTTCGGTTCACCAAATGCTCAAACAACACTGACCCCTTTGAACACACTGCGTGTGCACTGAGTTCTGTTTTTTCTGCGTGCGCGCAGAAATTGCGCACTGGGATTATTATCTGCGGGCTCTCATTGCTCTCACGCAGCACTCTAATCACCCGCACAAAAACTCTGCGTGAGAGAAATCATGTACGTTTTATTGTGCGTTTTTTCTCTTTCTCTTTTGTAAGAAAAATGAAACTGAGAAGTTCAGTGAAAGAGGAGCGTAAATGGGCACAGTTTCTGTGTGACATGCCATCCCTGGAGGTATGTCCCGAGCGTCTGTTCACCAAGGAGGTGCAGCACAAACAGCGTCTGTTCTGGCATCCAGCGGCTGAATATGAAACGCTGTATCGCGTCAGCTATACCTCAGGCAGCCGAACAAATGCGAACGATGTTCTCGGAAACCGACCCGGAAACGAAATATGGACTATGATTGGAAACTCGGTACCTGGAACGTCAGAAACTTAAATGAATCTGGACGAGTGAGCCCTTTGGCTCGTGAATTGCAGAAAGTTGGTGTGTGTGCGTGTTGCTGCTATTCAGGAAGTGCAGTGGCCCAAATCTGGTGAACGTGAATTCAGGGCAGTGGATCCCGTCGCCAACACATCATTCAAATATAACATCTACCACAGCGGCAGCGATAAAGCAGAAAATGGAGTTGGATTCATAGTGATCGGGAAACAGATGAAGCGAGTCATAAGGTGGAAGCCGATCAACGAGCGGATCTGCGTATTGAGGATTCGAGGCAAATTCTTCAACTACAGCCTGATCAATGTCTATGCGCCGACCAACGACAAAACCAATGACGTGAAGGATGCGTTTTACGAATGCCTTGACAAGACCAATGGAGAATACCCAGAACATGATGTTAAGATTGTCATCGGTGACGCCAACGCGCAGGTCGGAAGAGAGGACTTTTTCCGTCCAATCATCGGTACGGAGAGCCTTCACTCCGTCACAAACAACAACGGCCTGAGATTAGTTAACTTTGCCAGGGGGATGGCCATTAGTAGCACCTGCTTTACACGAAAGAATATCCACAAGCACACCTGAAGACACCCAAATGGCGCAGTTTGCAACCAAATCGACCATGCGCTGGTAGACGGCCGACACTACTCGGACGTCATTGATGTTAGAACTTTTAGGAGTCCCAACATCGACTCAGATCACTACCTCGTAGTTAGTAAGATTCGAGCTCGGTTATCAACCGTGTCGGACTCGGCGCGTGGCGATCGGGGGCGATCGATGCGTTTCAACATCCAGCGTTTTTCAGCAGTCGGTACGGTAGCTGCCTATCACCAGAAGCTGGACGAGCGGATAAGTGAAATCGACGAGAGCGATAACCTCAATACTCTGTGGGAGTCTATCCACGGAGCGATGGGCACGGCAGCGTGGGAGGTAATAGGCACTGCTCAAAGACGACCTAGGAACGGGTGGTTCGGAGTGTCAGAGGCAGAGAGTAAATAAATTGAAGATTGAAAGTGAAGATTGACATTCTCATTTTTTCATTCGCGTTTAGCCACATTCAATGTCGGCTGAATGCCTTTCTTTCTCTGTCACGAATATTTTATCGCACGTCGTAAAATGTCCAATTTCTGTTAACAGACGCACAATCCGACTTAATGGAGAAATAGAGATGATAATTAATATTCTAATTAACAACTATACACAAGTTTTGAGGAGATTAGAAATATAATAAGGAGTTACGGTACAGTTATATTTCTCAGTGAACATTGTCAGTGACAGAAAAATGAATGAATAGGTGAAAAAATTCATTTACCAAAATGAATTTTATTTTGATCCCTCAGTTGAGAATTTTCAAATTTCACGTTGAGTTTCACTCATTGAAAATGAAAATTTTAAACTCTGGTCAGAGGGTAACGAATGAGAAGAATGTCGCCAGAAGCCGAATGCTGGTGTCTTGGATCTGGCAGAGCAGGTAGCGATATAGGGAAGCAAGAGCAGTCGAAAAATGAATCCACCGCAGAAGAAAAAAATACCATGAGGAAAATGTGATTGCTCAGGCGCAAGAAAGTATGGAGCAGAATGATATGCGGAGGTTTTACGAAACTGTCAATGGCGTGCGGAGCAAAAAAGGCGCCTTCTCCCGTTATGTGCAACGAGCGTGAAGGAAACTTGCTGACGGACAAAACAATGGTGTCTGCCAGGTGGAGAGAGCACTTCGAGAAGTTGTTGAAAACGGTGGGAATGGAAGAGCGATAGACAGAATTCGAATCGACGGCGACGTACAAGCTGTGGAACCTCCAACGCTAGACGAGGTCAAGACAGCCATAAGAAGGCTGATGAACAATAAAGCTGCTGGGAAGGACGAATTTTAAGTCGAGCTTGTCAAGCACGGTGGTGAGCAGCTGTATCAACTCTTACACCGCATTATATTAAATATATGGGAAGAGGAAGAACTCTTCTCTGACTTGGTTTGATCACAGCGGAACTTTATGTGTTTAGTTAGATTGGCTATTTTCGGTGAAATGATCAACAAACAGCATTATTTGCGTAACGTGTTTCGGTCTACTACTCTTCGACCATCATCAGACGCCTAAAAACATTTATTTGTTACAAACATTCTTCACATACAAACAGGCCATTCAACAAACAACACTTACGTTCAGCTGAATTACTTCAGAATTACGTCAGACGATTAATACTAATTTTTCTTTTGGTCAATTTTCTCTATATATATCCCACCACCCACTCTCATCTACGTAGCAAGTTTCTCTCATTCGTCATTTTTCTCTTTCATCGTCTCCTCTCATGGTTGACGTCATTTCTCATTGTTGCTTGTTGCCGCATTGTAAGTGTTGTTTGTTGAATGTTTTTTTTGTATGTGAAGAATGTTTGTAACAAATAAATGTTTTTTAGGCCTCTGATGATGGTCGAAGAGTAGTAGACCGAAACGCGTTACGCAAATAATGCTGTTTGTTGATCATTTCACCGAAAATAGCCAATCTAACTAAGCACACACAAGAGGAAGAACTGCCTGTTGGTTGGATGGTCTTATTTGCTCTCTAAACAAAAAAGGGCATCGACTGGAGTGCGCGAATTACAGAGGAATAACACTTCTCAATTCAGCGTACAAAATGATGTGCGGAATTCTGTTTAACAGGCTGAGGCCGATTGAGGAATCCTTCGTCGGCGAATACCACTCGGATTTTCTTGAAGGCCGATCAACGACGGATCAGATGTTCGCCCTGCGGCAGATTCTTGATAAATTTCGGGAGTACAACTTGCAGACCCACCATCTGTTGATTGATTATGAGCGAACATGGTTTTCCGGCGAAGCTGATTAGACTGATTCGTGCGACGCTTGACGGTTCGAAATCAAGTGTACGGGTTGCGGATGGAATTTCGTCATCGTTCGTAACCTTAGACGGGCTGAAGCAGGGCGATGCTCTTTCGAACTTACTGCTCAATATAGCGCTGGAAAGAGCGATAAGGGGAGCTAGTGTACAAAGGAGCGGAACCATTGTCACGAGGTTGCATATGCTCCTCGGAATCGACCGTCGAGCCGTGGAAGAAACGTTCCTACCTTTTAAAGGGGAGACTGCGAGGATTGGACCAACGATTAACACCACAAAGACCTTGATCACCAAGCACATGATTGCTGGTGGTCAACGTCGGTCCGGCCGTGGTAGTGGTGACAAAGTGGTGCTAGGTGGTGAAAAGTTTGATGTTGTGGACAAATTTGTTTATCTTGGTACTCTAGTAACGTGCGATAATGATGTTATCCGCGAGGTGGAAAAACGGATTGCAGCTGCGAATCGGGCCTTTTTCGGTCTGCGAAACCAGATGAAGTCCCGTAGGCTGCAAACGAAAATAAAACTCGCGTTGTACAAGACTCTGATTCTTCCGGTCGCTTTATACGGCCATGAATCGTGGACGTTAAGAGAAGCTAATCGGAGAGCCTTTGGAGTCTTCGAACGTAAAGTGCTGCAAACAATACTCGGCGGGAACTAGAGGACGCCATCTGGCGGCGTCGCATGAACCACGAATTGTACCCAGGGCGCAACATTTTCGAGCAGACGAACTGAAGTTCACCGTGCGGCAATTTTTATTCACTTAATGCCTGCATATTCATATTCAGCTGCTAAATACTCGTTTGTCAACTGAATGAAAGTCAATGAATACTTGTAAACATCTTACAAAGTGTTAAATTGCTGATAAAACATTAACGTTTCGATTACATTTAACGGTGCTTTACACAGATTTTTTCCCATTTGATTGTTGTGAAGTGTTTTTGGAAGAATCGTAGTCATAAACGTAGGTAATTATGAAGGTGTTTCGCGAGTGTTTAGAGGGATTTTAGATGAATTTTAGGAAGTTTCAGAACATTTCCGGCGGGATTAAGAGGCATTACGGAAGTGTTACGCAGGAGTTTTTAGGTGTTTTGGAACCTCTCAGGTGCATTACAGGGGATCTGAGGGGGTATCAGAGGGATCTTGGAGGCACTTCAGGAAGTCTCAGAGGATTTTTAGTGACCCCATCACAAAATCTTTTGAAACTCCCCTGAAATACACTTTGGTTTTAAGTATTCCTGAAATCCCCTTATACAACCATGACCTTAATCCCATTGAACGTCCTTGAAATCATCATTTTGTGAATTTAGCACTAAATTGGTGTCGGAAGTACAGTGTATCAAACAATTATCCATACAGCAATTTGTTGGCCAAAATAGTTTTTCATTCAAATATTCATAACTTTTTTATACGTTAAACAAAAACGCTGAAATTTTGACCAATCATGAATCATATATGAAAACTCCAATGGTAAAAATTTCAGCGAGATCGAATAAGTTTTTTGAAAGTTGTAGAATTTTTAGAAAAACTTATAAGATTTTTGAACACATTTTTAAAACATTATATCTCAGTATGTACTCTATGCAACTTTTTCATTTTTTTTTGTGTTACAGTTGATACCTAAGCCTTTCAAATGCAGCTACTTTTGAGGTTTTTTATTCACTACAAAAAAAAAATGAAAAATTTTCTTATGCAGTTGACGATGTTTAAAAATTTACCATATTTTGCACATATAATCTGCCAAACGTTTTCCACCAATAAAAGTGCATTACTTGAATGAAAAATACATAGGAACTTGTCTTTATATGTAGTTTAGTAGGTCCTGTATAAAAATATTACATTAAGAGAATTTAAAAACGCTGAAAACACTTGGCACTTTTATTGATCAAAATATGATAAATTTCCTAATGACACTCTGACATTATACAGATTTTTCATATTTTTGTAGTGAATATAAAACATCAAACGAAGCTGAAAACCTTAGGTATAAGCTTTATCACAGAAAAAAAATGAAAAAGTTTCATCGAGTACATATTAAGATATAATGTTTTGAAAATGTGTTCAAAAATTTTATAAGTATTACTAAAAGTTCTTTACTTTCAGAAAACTTATTCGATCTTGCTCAAAATTTTACCAATGTAGCTTTGATATATGGTGCATGATTGATCAAAGTTTCAGTGTATTTGATTGATGTATAAAAAAGTTATGATCAATGAATGAAAAAATATTTTGACCAAAAAATTGCTGTACGGACAATTGGGTTTTTAAATTAAGAATAATGTATTGATTTTTATATTTTATACGAAAGAGCACCTTTTTCTGAGTCACTATGATTTTTTCAGATTTTAAGAACCTTATCTTGGTACCTAAAATCAATTTCAAAGAGATTTTTTTAAATCACCTTTTGACAGCTGGACAACTGTTTGACAGCTCCGCCCAGTACAAAATGCGACGAGGGATGATTCGACAAATCGCTCCCATACAAACTTCAAATTGATTTTGAAATAGGTTCCCGGGCTCCAAAATTCATGAAAATTTGGATTTCGGCTCAGTTTGACATGCAGATTCAGAATATCGAATTATTTCAACACCGTTAAAGAAGCCAATTGTTTGATACACTGTAACTTCATTGATTTCCGCTGCCTTTCCTATGCATTAAATATAATGTAGGAAGTCGCGCTGTATAGTAAATCTGATGCTCCATCCAGCGCACTACTTCCGACGTTATGTTGACCGCATAGGAAAGGCACCGGAAGTCATTAAAGTCACTTCCAACACCAATTTAGTGCCAAATCCACAATAATCAATTTGAAATGCCTTTGAAACCTCTTTGGACGCCTTTAATAGGGTCCACACACCCCCTGAAACGCACCTGAAAACCCCTTGAAACGCCCCTGAAATGCTATCAAATGCCCCTAAAACCTCTAGGAACGCCCTTAAAATGTTCCTGAAACGCCTCCCAGACCCTAAAAATTACACGCAAAATATTGTTTTTCATGAATAACAATTAAAATGAAAACACAATACATAATCATAAAAGCTCAAAATATTTTCATCCAAAAAAATTGGCATCCCAAACAGGCATCCAAGAAAAAAAAAATGACAGTGTAGGGATGCTCAAAAATAAGAATTAAAAGAAATCAAAAACCAAAATTCACAAAATCGCAAATTTAAAAGACTCGCCTTCCTAAACATGTGTAAATCGATTTTAGATTACGAAAAATAATGTTCCGATCAAAATAAAAAAAATGGGCATTGAAGGGTTAATTTATTCACTTACATCCAATGATCAGAGGTTTCAGTGTTCTTTGAAAATCATAATTCACCGAAATCATATTACCGAAAATTTGCACGGCGATCCCACGAAAAGAGGCCAAAGACTCAGTATGGAAAGAGCCCCACGTTGATTCTGTCCAGTATCCAGTAGTAGACTGCCCTGTGCCATCACACTTCGTGCCTTAGTCATCACGATAGTTTGGTTTCCAATTTCTTGTACATTGGAAAGAGCGCCTTATTATTAGGAACATCTTCGTATTTGTCTCATCATTTGAAGGTGTTGATTGCATCCTTCGTCGTAAATCTGGTCCGTGGACCACTGTGGAATGATAGTACATCTGGTTTTCCATACATAATTAGGAAAGGTCAAATTTCACTAGCTTCTTTACGACCGGGTTTTATAGTATCTTTTGCCTTGTATGTTCATAGAAACTGAAAAAGCATTGTGGGCAGTTGCGTTACAAACGTGGATTTTGAAACTGACTTTGATGTTCATCTTCCCAAAATACAGTACCTGAATTTTCAAAATCATTGTGCACGTTCGAATAGAAATAATGGTTGAACAAATAAATCAATGGCTTCAACTCTACTACATACTTCTACAGATCCCATCTCAATCTACGCCAATGGGTTTCAGCAGAAAACAAAATGTGGAAGTGTAGCGACAGACGCGATATGGCTGCTGCATTGCCCTGGATTTACAGATATGCTGACAGGATTCCACCAGGAAACAGCAGACAACAACGGAACGAAGGCAAATTCCCATTCAGTGCGAGCAAGAGAGCTTCGTTATTTATTCTATTGTTTTGTTGCGCTTGTCTTAATTACGAGAGGAGCATCTCAACGGGGAAGCAAAATTGATTGCGCTGACAATGTGCTTTTTGTTTTGTTCCTTCTACTATATTACAAGTAGCTGTGTAGCTACTACTCCATCCCCATACTTGAGTTGTTACACAGCTAGATGATGAAGAAAGCTGCATGGTGGACTCACCTACTACCGTCAGATAGACAAAGTGCCCGATGGGAGGGGTGGTGGAGATTTGACACTCGTAGATACCGGAATCCTTGCGCTGGGCGTATCGTATCCGCAGGGTCCACTCCTCGGTGTGGGGCGAGTGCATGGCTTCGAAGCGCTGATCCGAGGTGTACGTGTACCGACCGACCGTCAGCAGGTGGATGTCTCGATGGCGCACCCAGGAGACCTGGAATGGTGACAGGAGAAGATTGAAGGGGTTACATCATCATGATATGAATGAAATTCGTCTTCTTTTAGGAGTCACGTTTTGTGCTTTGTATGTTAATTTTTTTCTTCTTTTTGGACTATTGTTAAATGTATCCTCAGGATGCTATAGCTTCCCATCTACCCGACCAAATTATGCACGAATGTAATTGTGTTATCATTTACTTCGAGTGCATTAAGAAGACGAAAAATAAGAAAAAAGAGAAAGTTTTACTTTCACTTTACTTTTACTTTTACTTGTGCATCAAGGTAAGTTTAATCTTTATTCATAATATTGCGACGCATCACTTATTACCTTTTAAAATTCGATGACCTATGCTGCCGTTCTAAGCATATCTGTACCATGTTGTTTTTCTACGCATACTGTCCCACCGCTCTAACTTAAGTGACAACTAAAAATCAATGTCAGAAAGATGCTTGACGTTATCGTGGAATATTTATTTGTGACGCAAAATGAAAAAAAAAATAAATAAATTAACTTCAAATGGCTCTGTTACTGAGAAAAACACGGTAAGAATGCAAAACAACATGGAACAGATATGCTTAGAACCCAGACAACCAGATATCGCATAAGGATGCACGCTGTACATCGTATAAAGAACTATTTTAAGTCACTATCGCATATATGTACGGCTGAGGGACAATTTTCATCGCATATGATGTTATTTTTTGAACTTACTGCGATGTATCTGGTTAAATCATATAAGAGTGCAAATTAAATTTCATAATGCATGACTACATCGTAGTAGACGATATTCCGATGTTTTGTTGCGACGAACTTTGCGTATTCGCAAAAGCGTGCGAATGAACTCGCAAAGTGTCAAATGAATTCGCATAATTGCGTACTACGATGATTATACGACTTCGCTTGGTGCTTTTCTAATTATGTCAGTTGAACTCGCATTGGTGTACAAACTAAATCGCATAAAAGTGAAAATAAACTCGTTCAAATGTACATACAAACTCGCATAAGATAGAATCGTTAACGTTGGCATATTACGATGTGATATGTGATAACAATGAAAGAGGGGCTGTTGGAGTGCCAAAAAGCTAAAAGAAAGTGAAAAGTCGTCATTATGGTTACACAACAAGTTACAAAGTCATCATTTTTGTTTTGTTGACCTTATAGTTAACAATGAGTGGTGCTAGCAAGAGAGGAGTAGTGGTAACTGTGCGGGAAATCATGCTACATCATTTTGATTTCCAAAGAGCCTGCCGAACACGTACAGCGCACGGAAACCAAGTGCATTCCAGCAAGCACTGAGGTGAGTTAGAATATCATGACATTTAATCAGTGTGTTTCATAAGTAATGTTTGGTGCTAAGTGTGAAGTGCGGCTCGATAATCCAAAGGTCATTAGTTCGATACTTAGGGGACAAGATTTTTTTATTTCGAATATTTTTAAGTCGCATAAGGTGCTATATTACGCCGCAATAGTGCATACCGTACATCGCATAAGATATTGCTTCAAGTCATATAGCGTCATTATTTTCCCGTCAATGAACGTATAGCGCCTCCACTTTTGTACGCATAAGGCACTTTTACTGCATCTTATGCGATGTAACTTTACCGCATAAAAGTACGTATAACATGAACATAATTTCATTATACGTGCAAATTGGTTGTCTGGGAAGGGCAGTATGCCTGAATAATATAGATTGTGGACCCCTGAAGAGTCCCATAAGACCCCTGTGCAGCCTCTCCACCTTCAATACACCTTAAATACCCATTAACTTCTCTCACTGCGTCTTTCCTGTAAACCTTCCTTAAACCTTCAAATACTCCTTTACTTTAATAGAGTTTTCCTAAATAGAACTAATGCAAATTCAACCTATTAAATCACATCATTTTATCTGAAGAACGTACAGATTTGTCTGAATCTTGGCCTAAATTTTTATCAGCTACAGCATCAACAAACATTTTCATATTTATCGATTTCGCCCTTACTCTGCAAATAGCAAAGTATCCGGTCAAGAATGTCAACAGGCAGCTCACCTCAATATCAGATCACAAAAAAAAATCTTCGCAGTAAATACAACGTGCTGCAGCATATTATTATCATGCACCTAGTACAAAATTCAACACACGGTAGAATCTCCTGGTGTTTGGATATCAAGCCGTGAATGGCCACCCACCCACTCAGACGAGGGGAGTTAACCCAGTAACGTCAACAACAGCTTAACAACAGCAAGCTAATGAAACTAAACACATGTGTGTGACCTCCGGATGGGCCGGTCTGTACATATTCTATTTTCACTTCATTCCCCTTTGCCACCGGGCGACACTCACGAAAGTTGTCCACCGCCGCCGCCGCCGCCTGCAGCAAACAGAGTGGAAAAACGGATTCACTTTGAATAACGCAACACCGGCTTTAGCCAAATGTACACCGAATGACGCAGCTCGCTCTCTATGTCGACGCGGTGAATATTTGCTATACCTACCGACTAGGCTCGTGCTGTGTGGTTTCTGTTGTTTGCGGCCGTCCTTGCAGTCTGTTGGCAGTCAGCGTGAAACATGCCAGCCAGCACCGCCACACCGCAGCAGCAACAGCAAACCTTCATATGCGTTAGGGGCTGTCCATAAACCACGTGGTCATTTTTTTGGGACTATTCAACCCCCCCCCCCCGCGTGGTCATTAGTCCATACAAAAAATTTTATTTGTCCATACAAAATGGTCATCGGCCGAACCCCCCCCCCCCCCTCTCATGACCACGTGGTTTATGGACAGCCCCTTATGGGATACCGGAAGATGTTGAACCAGGCACTGTACTAGCACTGGACGTGGCACGGCTAAGCCAACATGGCATTATGACCCATTATAAGCATTTATGAGCTGAACAACGAACCGCTCTTTGTGCTGCAGCAGCGTGCTCCGGCTGGAAACCGCAATATGTAAGCATGATGTCGGTCCGGTGTTCATGGCCTGGATATGTGCAAGCCAAGGATCTATACCGTCCGGCGGCTCATCGCGTACTATTTCTCGGTTATCTTGGCTTTGGCTATTCCTCGCATGAACTGTGATAGCGATTATCATCGTTCTAGGCTGCTAATTTTTGTTCATTCGCCGATGAAGGCAGTTATTGCTCGCTAAGTTAGATATCATCTCTTCTGTGTTAAGCCTATTTATCCGGGAAACGGATCAAATCCCATTTCTTCTGCGTTGTTTGCTTTAACGACTCAATTTTACAAATCATTATCAGTGGATTGATTCCATAGCATGGATGGATTCATTCGCTGACCATCTGCTGTCGGACAAGACTTTTTGCCTTTCTCGTACACCAAGGTGTACCGAAAGGCTATATGTTCACTCCAAAAACGAAAATTTGATAGAGCCTCCGGAAGGGTCAAGTGTTATATACCAATCGACTCAGCTCGACGAGTTGAGATGATGTCTGTGTGTGTGTATGTGTGTGTGTGTGTGTATGTATGTGTGTGCGTATGTGTGTGTGTGTGTGTGTGTACAAAAAAGGTCACCTAACTTTTAGATAGTAAACATCAACCGATTTTAACGACCGAGGGTTCATTCGACGCGGAATTTGGTCCCATTGTTTCCTATTGAAAATGGTTCGGATCCGTCCAGCCGTTCCGGAGTTATGGCCATTTAGGTGTTCCGGATCGGTACCCCCGGAAGGGGCCAGATATGAAAATGCAACAAACCCATGCATGCGACGCATCAAACCACGGCATTTTCGATTATCTGATGAACGGGAAGTAGGAAAATAGTATCAGACTATATCTGAACCGGTAGCGTTCCGGAACCGGTTCCGGGTGTCCTGCCGGAAGTGGCCAAATATAAAAGTGAATATAACCCATGCATGCGACACATCAAAGAGCGGCTTTTTCGATAACCAGTTAAATGGTAAGCAGGAAAGTAGTTTCAGACCATATTTGAACCGGTAGTGTTCCGGAACCGGTTCCGGGTGTCCTGCCGGAAGTGGCCAATAAAAAAATTGAACCAAACCCATGCATGCGACGCATCAATGAGCGGCTTTTTCGATAACCAGATGAACGGTAGGCAGGAAAATAGTTTCATACCGTATCTGAACCGGTTCCAGGTGTCCCGCCGGAAGTGGTCATTTAAAAAAGTGAACCAAACCCATGCATGCGACACATCAAAGAGCGGCATTTTCGATAACTTGATGAATGGTTAGCAAGAAAATAGTCTCAGACCATATCTGATCCGGTAGTGTTCCGGAACCGGTTCCGGGTATCCCATCGGATGTGGCCAAATATGCCAAACCCATGCATGCGAAACATCAAAGCGCGGCTTTTTTGATAAACTGATGAAAGATTAGCAAGAAAATAGTCTCAGACTATATCTGAACCGGTAGTGTTCCGGAACCGGATGTCCCGCCGAATGTGACCAAATATAATAGTGAACCAAACCCATGCATGCGATACATCAAGGCGCGGCGTTTTTGGAAACCTAATGAATGGTTGGCAAGGAAATAATCTCAGACCATATCTGAACCGGTAGCGTTCCGGAACCGGTTCCAGATGTTCCGATGGATGTGGCCAAATATAATAGTGAACCAAACTCATGCATGCGACACATCAATTCACGGCTTTTCGAATAACCTAATGACCGGTTATCAAGGAAGTAGGCTTAGACCACATTAGGGACTGCTGGTAGTGCCGGAGCCTGCTTCGGCTGTCCCTCTGAAAGAGGCGAAATATAAAATTGAACCAAAGTCTTGTATCAAAGAGCTGCTGTTTTGATAGGCCAATGAAATTGGCAAGAAAATAGTCGCATACCATATCTGAACCGGAAAAGTTCCGGATGTCCCGCCGGAAGTGTCCAAATATAATAGTGAACCAAAACCATGCTTGCGACACGTGAATTCGCGGCTGTTTCGATAACCCAATAACGGTTGAAAATAAATAGTTGCAGACCATATTTAGGACAACTAGTAGTGTAGTGGAACCGGTTATGGGTGTCTCGCCGGAAGTGGCCGAATGTAAAAGAGAACTAAACCAATATTCGCGACACATCAAATGGCTTTTTAGGTATCCTGATGAGCAGTTAACAAGAAAAAAAATCTCAGTTCATACCTGGGAAAACTGGTAGTATCCTGGAATCCGTAGTCCTTCCGAAAGTGGTCAAAATTTAATGTAGAAGGGAAACGGACCCCATGCATGTCACACATCAAACCGTGGCTTTTTCGATAACCTGATGAACGGTTTAGGATGTCCCACCGGAAGTGGACAAATATAACAGTGAACTAAACACATGCTTGCGGTACATTAAACCGCTTTTTTGTCAGTAACCTGATGCACGGATACTAAGAAAATAGACAGATTCCACATAAGTTACTATTGGTAGTGTTACTAGTTCCGGGTAACCTGATGAACAGTAAGCATTCAAATAAGCTCACATTACATTTGATACTACTTGTATTGTTCCGGAATCGTTTCCGGGTGTCCCTTCAAAAGAATATCAAACTCATACATGGAACACATCAATTCGTGACATTTCGATAACCTAATGAACGGTTAGCAAGAAAATAGGCCAGACTACATTGCAGAAGAGCGTTGAGTGCTTCAGCGAAATCACGAAAGTGAACAAAATCAATGCAAGCAGATATGTGTAAGAGAACCAAAAACTTTATAAAACTAAAACTATCTCACCGAATCACACCATTTAGATTTCTGAGGTGTAAATATACAGTAGGATGGGTCAAAATTGTATGGAAAAATTAAAACTTAAGCGCATCACCCCTGAACAAAGTTTTTTTTTTAATTTTGCGTCTAAAATTACTGCGCAAAATTTTGATGCGGCTGGACGGCGAGCACTGTAATGTGGTTGAAATTTGGATGGGATTTAGTATTGGCTACATTACAAATTTTACATGAGTCTTGTAACCAATGGTAATTAAATACGGGCTAAAGTGTGCAGAAAAAACTTTTTCGAAGAGCTCAAAGTGATCTGTGCAAAAAGGTTTATCTTAGCTTGTAATTGTCATCTTGGTATGGATCGGCCTGCAGTGAAGGCGGTCAAGCAGTCATCTGAGAGGACTATACGTTGAACATAACGTCGAAATAAGTGCTATCAATAAGTTTCCCAATTCGATGATGACTTTGATAAAATTCTTGCTTTTCTAAATAATGTATTCTCAGGATTCAGAAATTCATAGGTGGTACAGTCCCAGACCGCTGTTATGAGAATTTCCTCCTACCCATCCTTTACCAAAGCACAGAGATTAAGGGCTGATCACTGACTCTAAGGCAAGATTAATTGCGACAACTGAAAGATCATGAGTACATATTCGACGAGAAAGGCACTATCACCACTAGGTGGATTAATCTGGGTTTTTCTTTTTGCCTTTCTCGTACACTAAGTGTACTGGAAAGGCTATATGTTCACTCCAAAAATGACTTTTTGATAGAAGGCCCGGAGGGTCGAGTCACATATACCAATCAACTCAGCTCGACGAATTGAGGTGATGTCTGTGTGTATGTATGTGTGTGTGTGTATGTGTGTGTGTGTATGTATGTGTGTATGTGTACAAAAAAACTCACATCACTTTTTGGCAGTAAACCTCAACCTATTTTAATGACCGACGGTTCATTCGACGCGGAATCTGGTCCCATTGTTTCCTATTGAAAATGGTTCGGATCGGTCCAGCCGTTCCGGAGTTATGGCCATTTAGGTGTTCCGGACCGGTACCCCTGGAAGGGGCCAGACATGAAAATGCAACAAACCCATGCATGCGACCCATCAAACCACGGCATTTGCTATTATCTGATGAATGGTAAGCAGGAAAATAGTCTCAGGCCATATCTGAACCGGAAGTGTTCCGGAACCGGTTCTGAGTGTCCCACCGGAAGTGGCCAAATATAAAATTGAAAACAACCCATTCATGCGACACATCAAACATTGGCAATTTCGGTAGCCTGATGAACGGTTTGCAAGAAAATTGAATAAGACCATATCTGAACCGGTTGTGTTTCGGAACCGGTTCCGGATGTCCAGCCGGAAGTGGCCAAATATAAAAGAGAACCAAACCCATGCATGCGACACATCAAACAGCGGCATTTTCGATAACCTGATGAACGTTTAGCAAGAAAACAGTATCAGCCCATATCTGAACCGGTAGTTCTCCGGAACCGGTTCCGGGGGTCCCGACGGAAGTGGACAAATATAAAGTGAACCAAACCCATGCATGCGACACATCAAATCACGGCTTTTCCTATAACCTGATGGCCGGTTATAAAGGAAGTAGGCTCAGACCACATTGGGGACTGCCGGTTGTATTCCGGAACCAGTTCCGGGTGTCTCTCCGGAAATGGCATTATATAAAAGTGAACCAAACCCATGCATGCCGCACATCAAACAGCGGCTTGTTCGATAACCTGATGAACGGTTAGCATGAAAATAGTCTCAGACCATACCTGAACCCGTCTAGTTCCAAAACCGTTTCCGGGTGCCCCACCGAAACAAGAAAGTTAATCCCATGAATGCGATACAACAAATAACGGTTTTTCCGATAACCTGATGACTGGTTATCAAGGAAATAGACTAAGACCACATTAGGGACTTCCGGTAGTGTCGAAATTAGTTTCGGGTGTTCCGCCGAAAGTGGCCAAATATAAAATTGAACCAAACCTATGCATGCGACCGCAAAGCGCGGCTTTTTTTGATAATCTTACGAACGTTGGCAAGCAAATAGGTTCAGACTATACAGGGTGTTAGGTTCGTGAATGCAAACTTTTAAAGGTGTGATAGAGAATCATAAATGGCGAAAACAAAATTTCTACGCATATGGTCAAATCTCAACCGTTACGTAGTAATTGAACTTTATATGTTTTTTGATTTTGCTTGCCTCCAGTCTTGTTAGAGATCACAGTCATTGACACTTTTTCGTCGATATTCGGCTGCCTTTGTCTCCGATATTCGCAACACAAGCAATCACACTACCTTACGAAACAAAAATGTCAAACGAATGCACTTGACCACGATTGCGCCTTCGGGAAACGGTTCGGCTTTCGTTATTCTTGTCTTCCTCCACAATGTGTTGGCCATATGTGTGTCGTATTAAAATCAACAAGCAAGAATAAACTAATATTAACATTCATAATCTAAATTGGCTGAAATCCATGCGATACGCTAGAATTAGACAAATGTCATCGTGTCAGACGACATTGATTTGACCCTCTTTTATTTTCATTGATCTTCGTCCTACCACTCGTGTTGTGTGTAAGAGGTAACGGTAGCGCATGAATTTAACAAAGCAAGCTGACACCTGACTGCGGCACCGAAATGAAGGTAGTGAAAAGTGCCGAATGTTTACAAGACTGCTTGCCTCAAACTGGCTATAACTTGAAAATGGGCAAGCTTAGCGCAGCTTTTTAACCCTCATTCGAAAGATTATTAAATTTTCTACCAAAAAGATCTTTGAATCTATTGGTTTAGCTAAATAACTTAGTTTTGCCTTTCTCGTACACTAAGTGTACTGGAAAGGCTATATGTTCACTCCAAAAATGACTTTTTGATAGAAGCCCCGGAGAGTCGAGTCATATATACCAATCAACTCAGGTCGACGAATTGAGGTGATGTCTGTGTGTGTGTATGTGTGTGTGTGTGTGTGTGTGTATGTGTGTGCGTGTGTGTGTGCGTATGTGTGAGTGTGTACAAAAAAACTCACATCACTTTTTGGCAGTAAACCTCAACCGATTTCAATGACCGACGGTTCATTCGACGCGGAATCTGGTCCCATTGTTTCCTATTGAAAATGGTTCGGATCGGTCCAGCCGTTCCGGAGATATGGTCAATTAGGTGTTCCGGAATGGTAGCCCAGGAAGGGACCAGATATGAAAATGCAGCAACCCTATACATCCGACACATCAAACCACGGCATTTTCGATAATCTGATGAGCGATTATCAGCAAAATAGTCTCAGACCATATCTGAACCGGTAATGTTCTAGAACCGGTTCCGGGTGTCCCGCCGGAAGTGGCCAAATATCAAAGTGAACCAAACCCATACATGCGACACATCAAACCACAGAATTTTAGATAACCTGATGAGCGGTAAGCAGGAAAATAGTCTCAGACCATATCTGAACCGGTAGTATTCCCGAACCGGTTCTGGGCGTCCCGCTAGAAGTTGCCAAATATACAAGTGAAACAAACCCATGCATGCGATACATCAAACCACGGCATTTTCGATAACCTGATGAGCGGTAAACAAAAAAACAATCTCAGACCATATCTGAACCGGTAGTGTTCCGGAACCGGTTCTAGGCGTCCCGTTGGAAGTTGCCAAATATACAATTGAACCAACCCCATGCATGCGATACAGCAAACCACGGCATTTTCGTTGACCTGATAGACAATGAGCAGGAAAATAATCTCAAACCATGTATGAACCGGTAGTGTTCCAGAACCGGTTCTAGGCGTGCCGCTGGAAGTGGCCAAACATACAATTGAATCAAACCCATGCATGCGACACATCAAACCACGGCATTTTCGATGACCTGATGAACAATAAGCAGGAAAATAGTCTCAGACCATGTCTGAACCGGTAGTGTTCCGGAATCGGTTCCGGGTATCCCGCCGAAGTGGTCAAATCTGAAAGAGAAACAAACCCGTACATACATCACATCAAATAGCGGCTTTTTCGATTACCTAATGAACGGCCAGCAAGTGTTTCGGAATCGGTTTTGAGTGGCCGGAAGAGACCAAATGTAAAAGTGAACCAAATCCAGGCATGTGACACATCAAATCGTGGCTTTTGCGATAACCTGATGAACAGTTAGAAAGAAAATAGCCTTAGATCACACTAGAGACAACTGGTAGTGTTCCGGAATCGGTTCCGTGAGTCCCGTTGAAATTGTCAAACTCTGCATGTGACACCTTCAGTTTACAGCGTTTTGGTTAACCGATGAACAGTTAACAAAAAAATAGTGTCAAACCATATTTGGTTCAGCCGGTAGTTACCCGGAATCAGATCCGAGTAGTAAAATGTAAAATTTAACCAAACCCATGGATGCGGTAAATCAAATCACGACTTTTCGACAACCTGATGGAAAAATAGGGGCATATCACATTAGATTCCCGGTAGTGTTGCGGGTGCGGCTGTTGCTTCGAAAGTGGTTGAAAGTAAAAGTAAATCAAACCCATACATGTGATATAACAAATCGCGGTGATTAGGCAAAGGTAAAGAATTAGCAATAAAAAAAAATCTCAGATCATAATTGGGACAACCGGTAGTGTCATGGAATCAGTTCCGCGTATCCCACCGGAAGTTACCAAATATAAAAATGAACCAATCCCACACAGCAAGAATTTCTGAAAATCATACCCGCCGTAAACAAATTTAACACATAAATCTCTATTCAATATCACTGAGTTTTGAGTATAGAATTAGCAACTAGTTAAAATACACAAAAATAAAAACGAAAAAAAAAATCACTGAGTTTTACATAATACAATTTCTTGTATGCTTCATACTGAGACAAAGCAGTAAATTTAAAAACTGATGGAACTGAAGAACTGATGGATTTAACTGTGCATACATACGATACATCAGATCACAGATTTTTTGATAACCTAATGAACGATTAGCAAGAAAATAGCCTTAGATTACATTAGAGACTAGCTGTTGTTTAGCAGAACCAACGTACAAGTGGAAATGAAATCGTGGCTTTGTTTAATGGCTTGATAAACGTTAGGTATGAACAACAGTGACGAGTAGGTCTAAGTTCTCATACATGAAAGAGAACAAAATATAGACAAAACTAAAGCGATCTCATCTAATCGAACCATTTCTGATTTCTGGGGTGTGAATTTATAGCAGGATGGGTCAACGTTGAATGAAAAAATGAGAATTTGATCGCGTCAACCCTGAACAGAAGATGGCGGCTGTTTCATTGAATTTTGAGCTCTAAAATTATGTAAAATAAGTGTATTTGGTATGGGAAATATGTTCGGAGTCCAACAGATTATCCAAGATAGCGTTCTAAAATCTAAGATTCAAGTATTCAAGTTAGCGCCTATTTTATAGGATTTTCGATTTTTGCATTATGGGCATATTTGGTATGGAAATATGTCCAGAATTCAAAATTTGTAATCAGAAACCCCAAGCTGTGAGCTGTTTCACACAGTCTGCAATATGACTATAATTTGAATGGGGAAGAATGCCGGTCTTAGTCCAAAACTGGTAACCAGAAAATCCTAAACGACATGTCAAAATTCAATACGGCAACTATTTTATGTAATTTTAGGTGCAGAGTCCAAAAATGAGTACCAGAACATCCAAGATGGTGTTTCAATGCTCAAGATGGCGGTTAGTTTAGTTGGGGTATATATCCGGAGTCAAAAAATGATGACCTGAAAATCTAAAATGACGGTTCAAAATTTTGCGGCTTCATGACACTTGTTTGATTTGATTTTTAGATCGTTGTCTAATATTTTCTGAGTATTGGATGTTATGCTTATATAAAATGTATCCATATTGAGTAGATTTAGCAAGCAGTTTTCATTTTATATTTACGTCAATGTCAACAACATGTCGCTTGAGTTTTGTTGAAAGGGTATTTTAAAGCACGAGAAAGGCACCACCACCGCTAGGTGGATTAATTAGGGTTTTTTAAAGCAAATAAGCTCAAAAGTAGTGTATGGTTTTGTAAATTATCTTTAAAAATGCGTAATGAATTTGAATTTTCTCTTAGGCACCCTGTTCTTTTCTGCAATTCGTTCTTTGACATCAAACGTCTAGCTCTTCTCGTGTTCTTGTAATTCCGAATTCAACATTGTATATCAGATCATGAATTTGCAACTGTAAAGGTAAGTACTTTTTTGCACACTGTGCCACTGGAGCTAGTGCCCGCTGGTATAACATTTTGCATCGCGCTCACAGTCTTGATCATATGCCGAACCACTGCTGCAGTGGTTATGAAATAAAAAGACAACGCCGCCAATGTGCGGTGTAAGAAAATAAAGGTTTGCACTCACGATCCTAACACCCTGCATTAGAGACTATCGGTAGTATTCCGGAACCGGTTTCGGGTGTCCCAACAGAAGTGGCCAAATCTGAAAGTGAACCAAAGCCATGCATGCGACACCTCAAATCACGGCTTTTTAGATAACATGATGTACAGTAGACAAGAAAAAAGTCTCAGACCATATCAGTGTTCCACGGAACCGATTCCGTCTGTTCCGCCGGAGTAATTCAAATGTACAAGAGAATCAATACATGTGACATGTCTCATGATTTATTCGGTAACCAAATGAACGGTTAGCAAGAAAATAGTCTCAGATCAAATTTGGGACAACAGATCCTTTCCGGGAACCGATTTTGGGTGTCTCGTTATAAGTGGTAAAATATAAAACTCTACCGTACCTATGCATGCGACGCACTAAATCGCGGCTTTTTCAATAACCATATTTTAACAGCTAAGCTAAAAGTCTCAGACGCATATTTGGGAGAACCTTTAGTGTTCAAGAACAGGTATCGAGTGCCCCGCCGGAAATGGATGGGTAAGTGGTAAATGTGACAAGCAATGTTCTGCATATCATCGCATAACTCTCCCATATGAATTCGAAACCCATCAAATATGGGACTGATATGCGATGATACGTAGTGTATTAAATATAGGAAAAGCCCGTACTCGTAGGGGGGGGGGGTGGTTGAGGACTTCGAAAATTTCTAATTTCAGCGTGACATACTTACTTAATGGATGCTCCCCATGCAACACATCAATTAATGGTTTTCTAGGCAACCTGATATCCAGTTGACAAGAAAATAGCCATAGATAATATTTGGGACAACCAGTAGTGTCATAGAATCGGTTCCAGGTGCCCGCCGGAAATGGTCAAACGTAAAATTGAACCGAACTCATACATGCTCCACTCACATAGTGGAATTATGAAAGAGAACAAAACCAATGTTAGCGATAAATTAAATTGTGGCTTTTCTGATAGCCTGATAAACTTTGGGTAAGATGAAAAGTGAAGAAATGATCTAAGTCTTCATATATGCAAGAGAACAAAATCGTGACCAAAGCAATCTCATCAAATCACACAAATCCAAGTGCCTGCGGTGTTTATATAATGTAGGATGGTCAACGTGTTATGGGAAAATTATAATTTAATCGCATCAACACTGAAAAGCACTGAATTATAGTAGTTTACGCAACAAGGTGCAGAATGATGATTTGTACTGCACGAGCCGTACATTTATCCAACGAGGCTTGCCGAGTTGGATAATTACGATGAGTGCTGTAAAAATCGAGTTCTGCACCGAGTTGCGTACAACGTTTTTTGCAACTTCATAAATTACCACTTGAGGATAGTTTTTAACAAAACTTTTTCATCAGACTGCACACTGATGTTCATAGTCATGATTAAGGAAGTCTGATCATAGTAGGTTATACTGTGCAGTTGTCACAATTTTTCAAACCTGCGTCCAGAAAGCATCAATAAGTTGATCAAAACTGAAAACAGTGCTGTAATGGTTCATAACGCAACGCAAATCAGTGCTGTAATGAACCATTACAGCACTGTTAATTTGGTGTGGGAAAGTAGGCCTTTTCCTGTCAGATTTGCGTGAGGTAAAATGGCCTATTACGATGAGAAGTTGCAAAAAAGTTTTTTTGTAATTACGTTGTGAAAAGTTGGACATTTCAATAGGCTGAAGTATGATGAAATGGCCTACTTTTCACCGCTGATGCAAGTGTGCCGAAAAGTGCTACTTTTCGGCACTCTTAAAAGTGCTGAAAAGTAGCACTTTTCGGCACTTCCCAACTACCAATCACTCATTTTATAAGCACCTTTACGACAAATTGATTCAGCATGATGCTGAATAACATTTGGATAATTTTCAGGCACAACTTTTGTTCGGGTTTTGTTCACACAAATTTGGAGAAACTGTAAAGCATAGCGTTGTGTACCAACTGAAATGTTTGTTGTAAAATCGTTTTACAAATATATAGTAAAGCTATTATTCAGCTTTAGCAAAAATGATTAAAAATAAAAAAAATGCAAAATTTTTCAATTTCCACGAGAGATTATGATTGGAACTTAATGCTGTGAACAAATATTGTGAAATAATAACTACACATAAATTTACCTAAATCCAGATTCGAACTCGAGACCCGTCGATTGCCAGCCGCATGCCTTCCTATCTGCGCCATCCATGAGATGATGAATTGCAGCGCTCAAATTAAAACATAAACTTCCCGTGGTTTAATAATGATCAGACTCTGACTCCTATACAGCAGTGGTGAATTAGCACAACATTATGGTTAACGACTAAACAACAGATTAATTCAGCTGTTGTTCGGTAAAAAACACGTGTTTTTCATCATATACTCTGAGTTGAAGTATGGTGAAACGAAAGCGCTTATTTGACTTGTGAAAAACACATTATTCAGATACATGTCCTAATTTTTAAATGAACTTAACAAGAAGCAGAAAAAAGTCTTGTTAAACTATGTTGTAAAGGAATTATTGCGAGTCGAATAAAAATCTTATTAAACGCTTGAAAAGTTGAAAATGCTTTGACATCCATGTGCACACAACAGAACATGTGCTCGATGAACAAATTGAGATTTGAAATTATGAAAAGAAATCCACGTACTCCGGTGAGACTCGAACTCACGACTCCCAATTCGCTAGACGGGCGCTTCTATTCCTTCAAGCTACGGAGTCACTCGACTATCTCCGTCGCCAGCAGGCCTAGAACTGAACTTGATTCCACAATCGCACATGGTTATCTTCTTTTCACAATCCAAACCCCCTTCGGATGGGAATTAGATGTTCAGATGGTTTGGATTGTGAAAAGAAGATAACCATGTGCGATTGTGGAATCGAGTTCAGTTCTAGGCCTGCTGGCGACGGAGATAGTCGAGTGACTCCGTAGCTTGAAGGAATAGAAGCGCCCGTCTAGCGAATTGGGAGTCGTGAGTTCGAGTCTCACCGGAGTACGTGGATTTCTTTTCATAATTTCAAATCTCAATTTGTTCATCGAGCACATGTTCTGTTGTGCACATGGATGTCAAAGCATTTTCAACAGTGTAATTTCCCACATGGCTTGGTCAGCCAAAGCAAAATCAAGAAATTGACGCTTGAAAAGTGTTTTAAATTATCATTATTAATACCAATACGAAAAGTTGAACATTGGCTACTTTTTTAATTGAAAAAGCATTTGTACAGTAATATGTACAGCATAATTTTAGTTCAGCTATAATTACCATTATAAAGCAACAATTCAGCATGCATGCTTGTTTGCGGCTGGCGATTGTTAGTTGGGTTTTGCCAGCACGCACTTTTCACTTGCTGCCACGCCTACAGCAGATTCAGCTGATGCGTGCACATCCTCTGAGTAGCTCAAATCTGAATAAGAACGATTTGAATTCCGATTCGAACTGCAAATTTGGTGAAGGGGCAGCTGCTGAAACTTCCTTTGCTTTTGTCTGTGCACAACTGTTTGACGACGGCAGCTCGTTCATTGGTGACACTTACTACACCATAGCCTACCTGATCGAACAAAAAAATACTACGCTGATCTGATAAGCATGTACTCGCACGTGGTTCCTCTCCCCTGATACATGTTTGTAGAGGTAGAAACAATCATACTGAATGAGTATTTTTCGTAATTACAAAAAATGTTGTATGCAACTCGTTGCAAAACTCGATTTTTTCAGCACTCGTCGTATTTATCCAACTCGGCAAGCCTCGTTGGATAAATGTACGACTCGTGCTGAAAAAATCATCATTTTGCAACTTGTTGCATAAATAACTATTTTGCAATTTCTCATCGTAATAGGCGTAAAAATACGCAAATCTTCTAGGAAAAGGCCTACTTTCCCACACCAAATTGGCAGTGCTGTAATGGTTCATTACAGCACTGATTTGCGTTGCATAATGAACCATTACAGCACTGTTTTCAGTTTGATGAACTTCTTGATGCTTTATGGATGCACGTTTGAAAATTTGTGACAACTGAACAGCATTACCTGCTATGATCAGACTTTCTTAAACATGGCTATGAACATCAGTGTACAGTTTGATGAAAAAGTTTAGATAGAATTATCCTCAAGTGGTAATTTATGAAATGGCAAAAAACGTTGTACGCAACTCCGTGCAGAACTCGATATTTACAGCACTCGTCGTTATTATCCAACTCCAAATATAAGACTCGTGCTGTAAAAATCTTCATTCTGCACCTTGTTGTGTAAACTACTATTACAATCTCCTTTTGCGTCTAAAATTACAGTGCCCAATTGGCTTCTTTAGCGATGTTGAGATAATCCCATATTCTGAATCTCCATGACAAACTGAGCCGAAATCCAAATTTTCATGAATTTTAGTGCTCGGGTCTCGGGAACCTATTTAAAAATCAGTTTGCATTTTGTACTGGGCGGAGCTGTCAAACAGTTGCCCAGCTGTCAAAAGGTGGTTTTAAAAAATCTCTTTGAAATTCATTTTAGGTACCAAAGTGATGTTCTAAAAATCTGAAAAAAATCATAGTGGCTCAGAAAAAAGTGCTTTTTCGTATAAAATCAAAAAATCAATACATTTTTCTTAATTTAAAAACCCAATTTCGGTTCATAAGGAGGTCAAATTTTACATGAATCGTATTAAGCGTATAAGTGTTCTTAGGATCAGCTAATGTCGACGTAAAGATTATGAATACATATTCGACGAGAAAGGCACTCCACCACTAGGTGGATTAATCTGGTTTTTTTTTTACGGAAAGACGAAACCGTAATGGCGTTCGACCTTTGCATCTCTTTGATTCTGAAATCGATGTGACTGAACAGGTAAAGTACTTTAGAGTCATTCTTGATTCCTAGCTTTCCTGGACACCTTACATTGAGTTCAGAATCAAGAAAGCTTGTATGGCCTTCGGGCAATGCCGGCGAACCTTCGGTACAACTTTTGGTCTAAAATCCAAGTATATCAAATGGATCTACACAACTGTTGTTCGGCCAATATTGGTTTATGAATGTCTTGTGTGGTGGCAAAAGGGCGAAATGAGAACGATCCAATCAAAGTTAGGCCATCTCCAAAGGATGTGCTTAATGGCGATGTCTGGAGCGTTCTCTTCAACTCCCACGGCAGCGCTCGAAGTTCTGTTTGACTTCTTGGTTCACTACACATTCATGTCAAACAAGAGGTACTTTCTTGCACTTAACGCCTATCGGTACTCGGTTTACTAGAGGAAACTCCTGTGAACCGCAAATCAACACACACCACGTTTTTCCACTTTTGGTGGATTGGGACAAACTTGTCCTTGCTCCAAGTGATCTTACAATTGCTTGTAATTTTCCACATAGGACATTTTCCACGAAATTCCCTTTCATTTTTCAGGCTGAAATCTTCATATGTACGGAGTGCAAATAGCACTTCAGCAGCACGTAATGTTTAATGTAATATGCTTCTGTTCAGATAGCCAAGCTGCTATTAGAGCTCTTGCTTCGGTCAACTTTGGGTCGTAGTTAGTTATCGCTTGTTGAACTCAAATCGAGGAGTTGAATTCAGCAAACGCTGTTCTCCTTGTAGGTTTCATAACCTAGTCAGTGGCCATTCTTACAAGCTAACAAGAACAGTCTTTACTAGAATGTTTGGGGGTGCAGCGAGTACGCTATGAAGACCAGGTAGGGTGTAATCTGAATGAAATAGGACACAAACGAGGCTGGAAGACTGCAATTAAGAAATGATAATTATTATCACAAATTCCGGATTTAGTTTATATTACAGGAATGCGATGTGGTGCTACATAAATAAAACAATTATTGAAACAATTTTCCTAAAACAGCAGATGGGCTATGCAAACAAAAGTTCTTTTTAGCTACACATTTTAGCAACACGCTACAAGCTACACGTTCATTTCATAAGTGGATGGTCATGGATTCAATCCCAGCCCCGACACTTGCATTTTTTCGTCAGTTGCTCTTCCCTCCGAGAACAGCTGGCACCTGACCCTCTTCAGAGCATATGCTCAAACGGACCCGGAAACCTGGATAATGGCTAATGACAACTCATAATGGACCCCCAATCGGACTGGAAAAGGAACATGAGCCACACATCAACATCCTCGTGCTCATCATTTTACCATGGACAGGGTAGAAAAGTGACAGCAGCGCAAAGACAACCAGTTCGATAAAGTAGAATAAATTAGAATAGGCGCTGTACAAAAAACAAGTGTCAATTGGAAACGCTCACGCAGTGCCCTAATGGACAAAAGAAGCTGTAAATTAGGTTAAATCATTGAAGAAAAAAACAAAAATTTCGGGTAAATTTTATAGAGCAAAAAAAAAAACTAAATATTTAAAATCAACAAAGCCTCAATTTCTTCTAACGCAAGTTCGTCAATGAACCCTCGGGAAGTTTTTCAATAAAACTCTGACAATTGGGTCAACAAAATCCGCTTCTTCGCATTTTCACAATTCCCATCGATAATCCCAGTCCCGTTGGCAGTCCCAGGTGATGGTTTGTGTATTGGTTGGCTTTTCCGGATCCAAAAAGCCAGAGCCAGTCCTTAGCTCTCTGTCATTCAGTTTCGGCTTTGATGTCAAAGAACACGAAACCCCACGCACCGGCACAGCTTGAATGCCGCCGTAGGAAGAAATACCAGTCCAGATGGGTTCCTTCGAAAGAAAAGAATACCCCTCGGAATCCGGGTCCTTCGTCGGCACCCCAAACTGCCACCGAACCACACCGTGTAGCCGCCATCAAGACGTGCAGATCAAGATGGAATAAAAGCATTTTCCTAATGCCAATTAAGATTCTATCATCGGCTTGGCAGCACCCGACTCAACGGCTCAATTCAAAGGAGACGCAGCGCAGCCCGCAGCCAGACTCAGGAGCTCGGAAGGATGTCTCCGGGTTTGGTGGAACTCGCCTGAATGTTCCGGCAGCGATAGTGGCACTGCGGCTTTGCGATATAGTCGATTTTTAATTAAGACATCACAAAGGAAGCCGAACGCATGGAATGGCACTGGCTGCTTCTCAGGGCCAGGACTGACTAAGAAGCAGAGATTAAGACTGACGATCCGGAAACAGCGGGATTACCGTGGTAGACAATTATAGCGAACAGGATTTGCACAAGTCGTTTTACTAAGATGGATTGTGATCGGGGCTCATTATAGACTCCAATGGATTGAGATAGATGAGTTGGCGGTACGATGAAGAGAGCATGGTTGAACGATTACACAGCAAATAATTTTGTAATATATAGGCGCGTAATTTCTGGCGATGTATCCTTTTTCGAACGTACACTGAAAATAATCGACACGCCTCATCCATGTTCTTTTTCACGTTAATTTATCGTTTAAAACAGCAAGCTACATTAACGTGTAATTCTTTTGAATCAGATGTTGAATAGTTTAGGTTCTAAACCACTAGCTTTTACACATGATTTGATCGTGTTTGACAGTGTGTTTGTGTATCGACAATGGAAATGGTTCGCCTACCACTTAAGGTACATCACCGAACTCGCCCGTCTTAGCATGCTTCATTTTTTGAAGATCAGGGACCCGCATCAGGGTGCCTGCTACTGATCAAGCTATAGATATACTAAGAAAATTGACATTTGGATGCCAAACTAACGTGTTTCACACATGATTTCGAAAAGTAATTCTATGACTGGTTTGACACGTTAAATTCAGATGTTTTTCAAGTGGTGAAAATCCATGTTTGAAACATGTGGCTCGAACGTGTAGAATATTTTCAGTGTAGCTGCGTGGGAAGAATGTAATTTGTACATCAATTTTAAGACGCGATTGGTGTGCAGCGAAAACGATGTGATATCACAAGAATTTTTTTGCTGTGTAGTTCTAGAATTGTTATAATCAGTCTTTATGCACAAGTTCATCTGTTTCAGATACCTATAAGGACTGTTCAATTTATAAAACGGACAACTTTCTTGTGAGATATTTATTTTATTTTTCAATAAAATCATTATCAGTTTTTTGCATAACTTTCTATAGATATTCTCAAACGTAGGAAAAATATAACATTAAGCAAAATGTTCTTTATTGTGTAACTGAAGCGGTTTTCGTAAAACATCAATAAAAACCCATTTCTCAAAATTCGACATAACTTTCCACATACTTAACATGTACATTTTCATGAAGTTTTGAATGTATTGGAATCTTATACTATCCTATTAAAGGTAAAGCTCAATAGTTGGTCAGTAATAATGCACCAAGCAGTCTCCAGCTTGATATAGTGATTTGCCTTGTTTTCATAGAAATTATTAAAAAATGTTCATTTAAATCCTGTGTTGCAATAGCATTACGGATTCGGCTAAAAATTTGTCTAGAGTAGTAGAATATTGCTCTCTGAATGATACAGAAGAAAAAAATTGTTTTAATTGCATTTTTCATCAAAAATTTAATCCATAAAGATGATCATATTGAACCATTTCATAATTTTTGTTCCATTTATGCAGATTTTCGACTCTAGCAAATCTTGTTATTATTTATTTTCAACTAAGTTGGTCCTATGTTATTGTACACCTTATTTAATAATATGTAATCGGATGCAAAGTTTTTATTTCCAACATCATTGTTATGCAAAACTTGCATTTGGTTGCATTGTTATTTGGAAGAACCTTCAAAAAACAAAACTGTTTTGATTACTGTGTCTGTAATGGCGCACAGTAACCAAACCAGCAATGCTGTTAAGAATCAGTTTTCTGCATTTAAAACCACATCATTCCCACTTTCGACTGGATGCATAAAAAAATAATTAATTAATATTTTCATGCCCTTTTTGCTTTACAATTGAATTATATTCAAAAAATCGAATCTCACTTGCAGGGATAGGGTGCGACTCAAATCTCTTTGCGTGCCGCACACTCTGCTACGAGACAGCACAACAAACTAGAAGGAGACGAGTACGCGCAATCGGTTGTGTGTTGCTCGCTTACTTTGCCGCGCGCTGGAGCTCTCCTGTCTCTCACGCTCTGTCGTAAGCACTCTCTCGGTGCTTGTCTCCGTGCTCTGCACTTGGCTTGATACTACGCATGATTGCAAAAATTTCGAATCAAACGACCCTTCACTTGTCAACCCTTGACAAGCTTAACAACTTTGCCGAAAACACAAACTCTTCAATTAATTTATTAATTGATTTTTTCTGTTTGGAGACAAGCACAGTCCCAAGCACCGTGCATTACTCCCTGCGCCGTAGAGCTTAGTGCTGCGATTGTCTCTCGCACAATTACGAAAGCTCTCACTCATACGTCTCTTGTCTCTCGGCAAAACGGGAGACGAACACTTGCGATTGTGTGAAGCACACGCTTTTTTTCGCACCGCACGGTGCATGCCGCCAATCCCTGCTCACTTGGGACTTTAATATCTCAACACTTAATTTTCCAATTGAGTTCAATTTTTCCCAAAATGTTTATTACTCATGCTGCTGCAGCATGGCACATATTTTTCTGATATTAAAAACGATATATCATATGTGAAAAGTGAGTTTATATATATTTTCAATTTTCTGCAATCGAAAAATTCACCTCATTTAACACCTGGCCGATTTTCCATCAAATGAAACTATTTTTATTCGATTCAAAAATGATTACTATAATGAAAGATGATGTACTGAACAACGAACCAAGGGTGGTTAAATTTGAACAACGCGTCTTCTTTTTAAAGCCTTGTAAAGTTGTCCGTTTTATAAATTGAACAGTCCTTATGACTTCTAAGTTGAAATTCTTGGATGTTAATGGGTTTAACCGTGATATTTTATAACGCCTGAGTAGGTTGCTTGAAGTTACAAATCATTTCACGACGTACTACATATATCGCTTGAATAACCTTGAAGCAAACGTCTATCTCTCCGTAGACTCCATCCAGACCACCAATAAGGACCAGCCACCAGCCAGTATGCAGTTAACGAGCGAACCCGAACCGGCTATTAGCATCATCCACACCCTATTCATAAACAGTGGGAGTGCTCTCTAGCCGTCATAAAGTTTCATTTTATTTGCAACTTTGGCCACCATGAAAGTTCTCCCTGATGATGGGGACGAGCGAACGGAACGGTTCGCATTTATGTCGATGTATCCATTGCATGCAATGTAAGTATTTGCTGTATGCCTGGCACTGCATACGAACGACGACACTACATACATACATATCAGGCCACCACGTACCTCCGGCAAGAGAAGGAAAACTTTTATCATCCAATCGGATCCCCCTCGGATCATCGGTGGAAAAACGGGCTCAAATAAGAGGGCGGAATGTTTGAATACATGTGTATTAAGGGGCCACTTTTATATTCATACCGGGGGAAGGATTAAAGCTTCGGAAATGATGATTTGAATTTCTTGCTCCACTACCCAGGCGGAGGGTGAGGACAACCTTGGACTGAAGGAAACTCGGGATAGTCAATTCAAAGTAACAATTATTGTTATTTGCCATAAGGCGCAATCAAGGGACCACGTTCAACCTTTTTTGGTTGATGTTGATGTTGGAATTCGATTGAAAGAATAGGATAATCTGTTTGCACTTACCGTTCTGTTTCCCAGGTTTTTCACTTTGCAGATCAGAAGGACCGTCTTGCCGACCAATCCGGTTATGTTGGAGGGAATCGAAGCGGTATCGAAGTAAGGCCCAGTTCCCGGCGTTGGCCACTCCTGGAGAAAGTCGGTGCGGAACTTTCGTGATGCCCCCACCAGTTCGCCTGTAATGATGGAGAGATAAGGGAGAAACATAGGATTAGTTTGCTTTATAGATTATTTAGTAGAGTTGCTTATAACACCCTGCAGTTCATATGACGCGCTCTTCAAACCTGATCAAACTCAAAAATTCAGCTTAATTCAATGCAAATCACACAACAGATGCGGGGGATAAAAAAAATGACAAAGTGTACAAAAAACGCTGTAGTAATTTAAATAATTACATATCATGAAATTCTGAAGAATTCATGAGGATTCATGAGGAATTCAAATCTTTTGTAGTCTATTTACATGTATCAACAGTTTTAATTCAGTTTATCAAGAATGATTTGCAATTTGCACTGGAATATGAAACGACCCCCTGGCAATTCAATTTAGCGCCACGAAAAAGGCAAATAATAATAAAGTCGACCAATATGTTGTAATTAGATTGCACGGTTTGTTTAGCTCGAACGCCTCGCCACCAACCAAATATTAAATTCCAAACAGTTAATCAGTGAACTAGAAAAATCAACAAATCCATACCAAGACTTTTTGAAATGTGATTCGAGTCCGGTTTTCGATGCATTGGGCACCGCCTACCAAAAAAAGGGCACTCCTTTGATGCGAAAAACGTGTGTTCATGAAACGGCTCGTGTTTTTTTTCGCCTTTCTCCAGCAGATTCGGTGTAATATCAACCCACGTAAAAAACGGTTCATTGCACAACCAACATCCTCAATATTGCATATTTCACATTCTGTTACTTCCAGTTGGATGATTTTATGCTCGTGAGGTGCGATAGACTGATGCGAGAATAACAGAGTTAATAAATGTTTTTAGATGAACTCTGCTTCATGTGTGTCATTTTCTGAAAACTTTGAATTTGTCTAACGAATCAATCATTGAAATTACTCATTAAAAGAATATCAATCTTCGTTCTTCGCAACATTTTCCAAGTAAGCAAATGTTCCATTTTCCATAATAAAACTCACTTTCAAGTTTCAGTAAGGTTCATAGTTAGACTCTTAAGCAGCTTAGCAGCTTGAAAGCTGCTTCAGATGCTGATTGGTACTTTGTTGTTCCAAGAAATTGATTTCAAAAGCTTGATGTTCTAAGAAAGAAACCATAACCATTTAACAGACAGACAGACAGACAGACAGACAGACAGACAGACAGACAGACAGACAGACAGACAGACAGACAGACAGACAGACAGACAGACAGACAGACAGACAGACAGACAGACAGACAGACAGACAGACAGACAGACAGACAGACAGACAGACAGACAGACAGACAGACAGACAGACAGACAGACAGACAGACAGACAGACAGACAGACAGACAGACAGACAGACAGACAGACAGACAGACAGACAGACAGACAGACAGACAGACAGACAGACAGACAGACAGACAGACAGACAGACAGACAGACAGACAGACAGACAGACAGACAGACAGACAGACAGACAGACAGACAGACAGACAGACAGACAGACAGACAGACAGACAGACAGACAGACAGACAGACAGACAGACAGACAGACAGACAGACAGACAGACAGACAGACAGACAGACAGACAGACAGACAGACAGACAGACAGACAGACAGACAGACAGACAGACAGACAGACAGACAGACAGACAGACAGACAGACAGACAGACAGACAGACAGACAGACAGACAGACAGACAGACAGACAGACAGACAGACAGACAGACAGACAGACAGACAGACAGACAGACAGACAGACAGATTTTTTTTTATCTGTATTAACGAGATTTTTAGCCCTTGGCTAGTTCATCTCGGGACCCACGCTTTACTTCCCTTCCGAAGGAAGAACTCACATTTTGTGAGTTTGTTGGGAGTGGGATTCGATCCCAGGTCCTCGGCGTGATAGTCAAGTGTTCTAACCATCACACCAGGTCCGCTCCTCCGACCAATATTTGATCTTTTAAGGTATACCCCGTGTCCTTTGTGTAGTGCATGTCGTATTACTTTATCACCATTGAGAAGTATAGAGTATTCTTTTTTGTTACAGTAGCCATTTTCAACATAATCGCAAGGAAGGATTCTGATTGATAGGTTCCGCTTTGAACACGCTCCTTTTTCAGTCAAAATCTGATCCTACGTCAAAAAATGATACCGATATTGACCATGCATCTAGTCCTTTCTGTTTCAAACCAGTGTATACCGAATAGAAGATACCAACCCATGTTTCCTTGTTTCAAGATCCATCTCGGCCACACCTAAAACTGAGACCCTTCATTTTCAACAAGATGTAGAAAGTAATAAGGACCAAAGTGTTTTCCTTAGATTACTAAAATATGCTGTTCCACTAGTTGGAAGCAGTGACTTTTTCAATAGTTTTTGAAAATTGAAAAGATTTGTAGTTCGTCACAGAAAAATGAGAACAATCGGTTGAGAAATAACTGATATATGGCAATCTAAAGTTGACTAGTTTGTATGGGAAAACGGCATTGGTGCATTTTTATTGTCTGATACTGTATCTTTGTAGGAGACACCGAAGTCAACCACTAACGATGATCAGTTAAGCTTTTTCAAAGATTGTACGAGTTATTTTTTTTTTGTTTTTTTTTTGCTTGGGTCAGTCTAACATTCGAATACATATCACAGAGTGGAGAATGGTGGATATTATGGCTTCTTGAACCTGGTATCCTTCCCTTCTGCACATGCTGTCTAATATTGGAAGATATTTCGTTGACCGGGGTGACAAAATTGTCCAAATATCTCAAAATAATCGAGATTCGTTTATTTCAGAGAAGATTTATTTCTTTAAATTAAGAATCTCACTCATTTTTATTTTTTCTCAATTCTATATGTTGACTGCCTCATGAATATGAAACAGCAATTTTCTTTCAATAATCCAAAACATTTACGAATCGCACATACGGACTCACCCTCACCGTCGTCACCCAGCATCGCATCGTTTGCAGCCACGATCTGCCATGTTCAAACGCACCGAGCTTTGCTTTTGCTTGCGATACCATCAATCATAAACGCAAACGCAAGTAGGTATCGTAAAAAATACCAAACTTCCATTCGCCGAGCGATGCTTTGGCTCGATTCAATGACTGAAGTTCATTCTTCACGTAATGCTCATATTTTACGATCCAGGCTTTGAGTTTTTTTTGCTCCTGCCAGAGCACCGTTTCATGCTTCCCGACATCTCGGAGCGAACTGCGCTGCGGTGTGGTGGCGCTGGAAGCTTTTAGTCTTTGTTACATAATTCATGGAAGCGAAGCAGGAGCATCGGTCTTCATCGAAGTCACTGCTGCTGGGGTCCATTCTCCAGCCACCCATTCACCACCCCCTGCCAATCGCTTATCGAAAGTGGCGACGAAAAACCCACGCCTAAACGATGACTTGGTGAGTTTCGATACTTAATTTGCCGTAATTGCCTTTGTGAGCTTTTATGATTTTATGTTTCGTCGATTTTTTTTTCTGAACAGTTGAAATCTTTGACAATGGGTATCCAGTACGGGTCGTGGTGGAGACTGGTGTAAAGTGGATCAAGTAGACGCGACACCAAGCGGAAGAGGCTTGCGGGTTAATAGGATTTGTGTGAATTCTGCTTTCTAATCCATTTTGGCAAGATTAAAGTGTCGGGAATCAGTTGATCAGATTATGTGTGGATTTTATGCTTGGTGAAATTGAGCTCACAGCTCAATCATCATCAATGGGGTGCTGGTGGTAAGCATTCTGGAAACAGGACGAATTATTGAAACAGATTAAAGTGTCGGGAATCAGTTGATCAGATTATGTGTGGATTTTATGCTTGGTGAAATTGAGCTCACAGCTCAATCATCATCAATGGGGTGCTGGTGGTAAGCATTCTGGAAACAGGACGAATTATTGAAACAGTATTATTCTTCTTATTCTTGGCGTTATAACGACCCAACTGGGACAAGGAAACTGCACGTGTTATGTGACGCCTTCGAAACGCAACAGCACCAGAAGGAAAGGTTAAAATTCATGGTTAGTTCCATTGGTAGATTTGATCAACAAGAAGAAAAGGCAGTCAATATCGCGAATAGAGTTGTTTTCTTCAGCACTGCTGAAGGCAGACTTGTATGAGACACTAATAGAGAGCATCCAGGATGAAGTACAAGCGTTCTTCGGGACCGATTCGACCAACATGAAGTGTTGGCTTTCTTACCATTCGTGCAGATGGCAAGCGTTCATGTCTGACCAAGCCCGTGCACAAGGGAGGGGTTTTGGGGGTTAAACCCCTTCTATTGCCGATGTTCCATGCACTAGGCGCCCCGCCGCCTTTAGCCAAAATTAGCAAAAACCCTCTCTTGTCGCTTTTTCTGTGCACGGGCCTGTGTCTGACAAAGTTTCTGAGATCCAGAACAGCATTTTGAGCCACCTGCTTGCCATCGAAAACCCGGTGGACGGAGTTTAGTCTGGTGGAATCTAGAGTGAAATGAACCGAGGTTGCTCAACGAAGACTCGAATGCTTGGCCGAAGATGAGTAACAGTCCAGATCACCAGTTTGATTCAGGCTCAGCAGCGTAATCGTCCAATGGAATCTTCACTTGCTTTTCATCTTTGCTGAAACTACCCAGGTAACCAATAAGCAGTTAAAATGACATCAATTCAGCACTATATACGCCTTTACAGCAGGTCATTTAATGCTTATCTGCCGTATATGCGTCATAAGTGCTAATCAAATGCAGGTTTTGGCCCGATATACGGCTGAATAAATGCTTATCCCTCCTATCCCCCAGATTGTCAAAAATAAAAACAAATGCTTCCCCCTGCCCATTTTACGGCTTCCCTTCTCTTCTATTTTTTCCCACTCTCCCGTGGAACTTTTGCTGCTCGGAGCATTGGTGAAACTGCCGTTGTTGATATTTTTGATGATTTTGACCAAATCGGGATTCGATCCCTCGATCCTTGGGTTGATGATGCTGCTGAACCGCGGTACAGGGTAAGCTATAGATGATTAGATAATGTGCGTTGGGTTTTTGATCTATTTAAGGTTAACAGGGCAGTTTCTTAGTAATGTTATGGGCTCGGCAGGTGCTGATAATGAAATCGACCATAGGAAACCAGCAATGGAATTTATTACCACAGCATGTTTTTTCCATTGATCTTCTTCGTTGTTACCTATGAATAACAGTATGTACATGCGAATGATGGTGGCTTTTACACCCATTATACGTAAATTAAAAGTGGAAATGTGTTGATGTTTTAGCATCACTCGTCTCTCTTAGCAGTTTTATAGCAATAAAGTAGCAGTTATGGTGCCTGTTAACCAAAACTTACCGTGCATTTGAAATGCTACGCAACTGCTGTCAACTTTGAAGTAGCATTCAAATTGCTAATATAGGGCAGTTTAGCAGTCGAACTGCTATGATACGGCAGTAAGCAGGTCGAATGCAGATATGAAACAGAAATACAGCTTATTCAATTGCTTATTGGTTACCTGGGCGGTCAAATGTCGCCTCACTGCACAGCATGATATAACATAGCATAATCTTCATTGGATAAACACTATACTATGCCACTCCATGCCATACTAAGCTGCAACATACGATCGTAAACATCGAATTGATCCGTAACCGTGTGTGATCCATAACTGTGTATCCACGGTATAAATAAAAATGGAATGGTGTTTGTACGTCACGAATAGCCTCGAGAACGGGCCCACGGATCTACACCATTCTTTCAATGTTTCATTCGTGCAGTGCTCCGACGTGTTCGTACGAAAAAATAATTGGGAAAATCGACCGGGAACGCACCGAAAACGGGAAAGTTTGAAATTCCATTTTCGGGGCTTTTCTACAGAGCTGCATGTCAAAAACACAGTAGGCAGGCAGAACGACGTTTGCCGGGACAGCTAGTATACGATAGAACATAAAGAGCAGATTCTGAATCGTTATGCAACTTGAATAAGAGGGAAAGATGAAAAATGGATCAAAGATTTCGTCCAGACTCGAACCATGGACACAGAGAGTATCGAATACTCACTTACATACTGCACCAAACGCTCTGTGAGAGAATTACTGCTCAACACACCATAATAGCTACTGAAGTTACTTGTTACTTCATTGCACCTTCTTTGTCACAAGTTAGAGAACTGTCAAAATGAAAAGACGCGCAAGTTTTTCGCAACACATTTGGAACATAACCTGGACAAACAAACCAGAGTTCGATGTTGCATGACTGTAACATAGCACATTTAATACAAGCTGATTGTTTTATCACTTGTGAGGGGTATGTAAGCTCCGCCTCCACGAATCGATATCAAACACGAGGTATTTGGCGGTTTCTATGAAACGAATCCGAAACTTCACGAAATTCGGAGTTTAAATGCAATTCAATAGACAATATGGAAGTTGCGTGTGCTTTCAGTGCAGTATTTGGGATGATGTTACAGGTGCTGCTTGTGTGTTTTTATTTTGGCCACCAAATCTACCATAGACCCAGCAGTTGTTCAATGTTAGTACAATAGTGGCCCAACATACGATAAAAATTTACCCGACTTTGACCCGACATTCGAAATTTTATTTAGTCTGGCGGAATTTTGCCGCCTTTCAAATCTTCTGTTATGGAATCTTATCCAGAGTTTGCCCACGCTTCCAAATTATTTTGATACCATTTCGGCCAAACGGCATTCGACCAAACGGCCGGACACCTAAATCTTCTAGTCACTCTCCCTTTTTAAGCATCTTTGCAACCTTGTACTCCATTTAGGTAATAGACTGATTGCATTTAGGTAAAAATTCTATTTAGGCAGTACCAACTCATGAACTAAATAGAGGTTTGGGTGTACACTCAAACCCCAATCTACGCTCAATACGGGGAGAGCGTTAGTTGAAGGAAGCGCTATTTGGGAATTAGTGCGTAAATCGAGGGAGTGTTCAGTTTCAGAAATAGTTTGTGAAGATCGAAATTACAGTTTCTAGCCTGTGAAAATGTTATATGTAATTTTGTTACAATCATTTATTTAGCAGCTTTGCTAAGATTAGTGGTTCCCAACCAACGATCATGGGCCATGCGAATTTCTCAAGAACCAACCCAAGTAACACAGAAAACATCTTTGAGAATAAACTGAAAAAAGACGTTGTAGTATAGTACTATAATCGTATTTGTACACATATTATGTTGAAATCATGTTTTAACTGTGTTTGGCAATAACAAGTTATTGGAAAATGTTATCATCCTCACTACAAGTTAAAATAACGTAAATTTAACGTTGGTTACACAAGATATTTGTGTCATCGTCTTCCTTCAATTAGCGATGATATGTATAACATCAGCAGCACATAGTTATAACCTTTGAGCTCAAACATGTTATTAAAACGTTGTTTTTACGTATTAAATACGTTAATGTATCAGTTTGCTATCTCTTCTCACTGAGTTGATCATTATTTAATAAATATCTCTTTCACTTAAAAATACAACGCAATCCAAATACGATAGCAAATTTAATTTTATGCTTTGCGGTTTGATCCCGCTACAAGTATGCTAAACGGGGTAACAAATGGGTATGTTAATAGTCTCTAAAAAACTTGGCGCAGACCACCAAGCAGATCACTGTCACCATGGCTCAAAAGATGGGCGCCACCATTCAACTTTATATAAACGGCAGGTCTCCCGTCACCTAAAAACCACTGGGGTACTTACGTGGCGGTTAAATCTCACTTATCAGCACAGTTTTTACACTATTTTTGATCCCGTGGGCAATTGATTAGTATTCGTTCTAGCAAACGCACTCCACCTTTGTTATTGTTATACCTATGTTCAAAATAGGTCATCCAAAACCAAAAATGACATCGTCGTATTCTATTGGGAAGTAGATGTTCAAAATACGTTGCTATGATGTTTTTTCAATGTATTTCATTCGATTTAAGTGATATTCGATAAACATGTTATTGAGATGTATAACAGTCGTAATTTCTAAAATGTTGAGTTCTTCCATATATCAGGCCAGACTAATTACAGTGCCTGCTAAAAAGTTTCACACTACTATTTTTATATACAGCCGCTTGTCCATCTACTGATGTTTCTGCCAATAATTATCCATCTGGAACAGTTTAGATATGTAATGAAAAAATATAATTTCCTTTTTGATAACGAAGATAAATTCTGCAGTCTAAAAGATCATCATTAATACATCATAATTGAAAATAACATCCCAAAACATTCTGACGGTACTTTGTCAAGAAGCCACCATGTTGCATGACTTAAAATTTGTTTGAAAATCTCTTACAAACCACAGAGATGTCAAAAAGATACCCTTCTTATTTCCAATCCGATGGAAAGCGAATGAATTCATGAGTCATAGTGCCCAAGCATCGAGATGGTAAATTACAAAGGAAATTATTACGAGCCATCACTAAATACTGCATTTATAAAAGATGCCATATTTATTTGTTGTGCGTGGTTGACAAATAATAATTTCGTACCGGCAATAAGTAAGTTGTTATGATGTTGCTGAGAACATATTCGATACATAATTATATGTTATAACAATGTATTGAAAAACATCTTCAGTAACATCAAAGATGTTTTATAAGCCGCCATTTTTTGCGCTTCTTTGGTTATATAAGTGTATAAAAATACGTTTCCCATATTTGAAACAAAACATGGACGTTTGCATAAAACATGTATTATATACAGTATTATAACAAATTGTGTTACTTGGGGAAGATGTGGGGATGAAGTAAAAAGGTTTTTCGGTTCTGCACTTCAGGGAGTACTTATCACAATGTTTGCAAAGATAAGTGGTTCCCAATCTGGGGTCACGGACTACGAAAATTTCTGAAGTATCAGAAGTGCTAAAAAGTAGTGCAAATGTTTTTCGGATTGTTCATCTCAATAAGCAGTATCTTTAATACAGATACATTTCAAAGATCAAGGTCGCGGGCCATGTGAAATTCTCAAAATACTATAAATTTGTGGGTGAAATGAAATTGTTTTTTTTCGATTCACTCCTCGCGGAGCACTGATTAAAATATTGTTGTGTTACAAAACTCAGTGGTTTCCAAACTGGGTTCACAGGCAACAAAGATTTGGCAAGAACTAAAAGTGCTACGAAGAAGTGAACATGTTTTTCGGATTGGCCATCTCATGAAGGAGTATCTTTAATATAGCTGTGTTGCAAATATCGGTGGTTTTAAATTTGTGATCACGGACCACACGAATTTTTCAAGAACCGAAAGTGTGAGGATAAAATGAAATTATGTTTAGGTACTTTCAGGAGGTCTTAAGTGGTTGCAGGAGTTCTCATGGAGTCCCAAGAGGCGTCACTGTTATTTCAGGGACTTTCAGTGGCCAGGGAGTTCCAGAGAGTAGTTGGGGCATTTTGGCCGCCTTAAGTGGCGCTCCTTTAGATATTGAATCCAAAAAGCATTCACATTTTCTCCTCGGACATTCTATTCTTGTGAAATAAGTATGGCCCCTGACCACAGCTTGAAAACCACTGAGCTTTGCAACACCAATTTATTGTATAAAGTGCTCTTAGAGACACAGAATCTTCACAGAATCATTCACACCTTCTCCTCGGAATTTTGATTCTTGCGACATCCGCATGGCCCGTGACCATATTTTGAAAGCCACTGAGTTTTGCAACGCCACTTATGTGTAGTAATTGTTTCTTGAGACGCAGAATCTGAATACCATTTTCACTTTCTTATCGCACTTTAGAGCCTTGAGAAATGGCCCGTGACCCCAGATAGGAATGCTCTGAATTTTACAACACCACTTTATTACAATTACAATTAGTGCTCCTTGAGATACAGAATCCAAAAAGCATTCACACCTTCTCCTCATTCGGAGAAATTTTGAATAAACTTCTGGAAGAATCTTAGAAGGAGATATTTGTTGATTGTCAAAAGGAACACCTGGTTTAATTTCTGAAGAAAGCACAAAAGAAAAAAAATGAAAGAATCCCGTAAAGAATTCCTGAAGAAATCCCGGAGATAACTTTTGGGGAATCACGGAAGATTATCTTAACTCCTGATGAAATCTAGGAAAGAAAATCCTGGATGAATTCCAGAAGCAACTATGGGAGGAATCCGTAAAGGTATTCCTCGCAGAATTCTAAGATATCCTGGAGGAATCCTGGATGAAGTGAAAGGAGGGATGCCGGAAAAAGCCCGAAAAAAATACATCATGGATAAATCCTAGAAGGAAGTCCTCGAGCAATCCCAGAAGAATCCAGGAAAGAATTCCTGACGGAATCCATAAAAGAACACCTGGACGAATCCCAGTAGCAACTCCTGGGAGGGTTTTGGAAGAATGCCGGAGGGGTTACCTGCCGAGGTCTTGGAATGAATATCTGAGTGAATTCCTGAAGGAAACCAAGAAGGAACTCCTGGAGGAATCCCGAAACCTTCTTTAGGAAACACAGAAAGAAGTTCTGATGGAATCTTAAAAGAAATTCCGGGATTCAAAAGAAAATCCCTGTAAAGATGTCCAAAGAAACTGCTGGTGGAAGAGAGGAGAAGAAAACCTTGAAAAAACTTCTGAAGGAAACCATGGATAAACTTTAAGAAAAACCTTAGGAACAAACTCATGCAGAAATCTCAGAAGGAGCTTTTGGGGGAATCTAAGAAGGAACTCCGGAATGAACTATTGAAGGGATCTTTGAAGGAACCCCTGAAGGAATACAATAAGGAGGAATTCATGGAGAAATCATAGAATGAAGTGCTGGAGGAACTAAAAAGGGAGACATTCTCAAAAACGGGAATTTCATAAGAAACTTCTCGAAGAATTCCAAAATGAACTGCTGTAGGAATTTTAGAAGAAACTTCTGCAGGGTCCTTCGAATGTCGTGGTGAATTTTATTCAAATTAAACCAATTTGATATCTTAATAGATTTATTAGTGAGCAAACTAATATCTCTGGAAGAGCTTCTATGGTATATTGGGAGCATCAATTTCTGGTTCTTCGGCATCAAGCAGAACGATGGGCGGTTTATTGAGTCATTAGCTCTGGTGATAATCTCCACTGGTTGCACCTAAGGTCTTGATGTTGGCGATCTGAACCTGGCAGTCGGCAATGTTTTCTTGCTATTGTTTTTTTTTTCATAATATTCTATTAACATTCAAGTTGAAATTGAAATCAGAACTAAGTTCGAGTTTTTTTACATGAACATTTTGTTGAGGGGGAGGGGGGGGGGGTTGCTACGTCATTTATAGAGGGGGGTATCTGAATATAATATGTGACGAATGCTACGAGGGGGGAGGGGGTATTAAAAATCGCTTAAAAAAGCTACGTCATTTATGAACGCCCCCTAGGTACCTATGTACGTACAGTGTATCAAACAATTGTCTGTACTGCAAATTTTTTGTCAAAATAATTTTTCATTCAAATGTTTATAACTTTTTTATGCGTCAATCAAAAACGCTGAAATTTTGACCAATCATGACCCAAATATTAAAGCTCCATTGGTAAAATTTTGAGCAAGATCGAATAAGTTTTCTGAAAGTTATAAAACCTTTAGTAAAACTTATAAGATTTTTAAACACATTTTTAAAGCATTATATCTCAATATGTACTCGATGAAATTTTTCCAATTTTTTATGTGTTACATCTTGTACCTAAGGCTTTCACATGCAGCTATATTTGAGGTTTTATATTCACTACAAAAAATATGAAAAATGTGCTTATGTAGCTATCGATGTTTAAAAATTTACTATATGTTGCACATAGAATCTGCCAAACGTTTTCCACCAATAAAAGTGCATTGACTGAACGAAAAATCCATAGGACCTACTCTTCATATGTAGTTTAGTAAGTCCTGTATAAAAATATTACATTAAGAGAGTTTAAAGAAGTTGAAAACACTTGGCACTTTTATTGATCAGAATATGATTAATTTCCAAATGACACTCTGAACATATACAGATTTTTGATATTTTTTGTAGTGAATATAAAACCTCAAACGAAGCTGCATATGAAAGCCTTAGGTATAAGCTGTAACACAAAAAAAAAATGAAAAAGTTTCATCAAGTACATATTGAGATATAATGTTTTGAAAATGTGTTCAAAAGTCTTATAAGTTTTACTGAAAGTTCTATAACTTTCAGAAAACTTATTCGATCTCGCTCAAAATTTTACCAATGGAGCTTTAGTATATGGGTTATAATTGGTCAAAATTTCAGCGTTTTTTAATGACGTATAAAAAAGTTATAAACATTTAAATTAAAAATTATTTTCACCAAAAAATTACTGTACGGACAATGGTTTGATACACTGTACACTGAAAAACAAGAAAACCCAAATTTGAGTATTTTTAAACTCACTTTTGAGTTCTTTTTTGCATCCTGTTTCATTCGCTCTCTTTATTGTTGTCAGAGAGTGAATAGCAAAACAACCCAACTTTGAGAGTTTAATGCGGGAAGCCAAAATTGAGTAAGAAGCACAGTACCGAAAGTTGAGTAATTTTAACTGACGGTTGAGTAAAAAGAACCTTGACTTTAGGTCAGGGGTTCTCAAACTTTTTCGACTAGCGACCCACTTTTAATTATTTTTGAATTTCGCGACCCACCCACGTGTTTTCTTAACATACTGAAATTATGAACTGACTTTCGAAGTAAACCCCTATACAAGTGAGTACAGTTTATCGCTTTCAAAGGGTTTGATTAACTTACGTTACGTAGCGTAGCACTTAGTCTTACAAATTTTATTTTTTTTATTTACAGTACTCTTCCCATTTTTGTTTTGTTTTTGGAAAAGACAAAATAAAGTAAAGGTACTCAAGTGATTTCAGTAAACTCTATGTCTTAAGTAGTTTTAGAAGTTTACATGTTTCTTATAATAACTTAATCAGTCTGGTTATATGCAACAATAGAGAACACCACAGATTTTTGGTATTCTATCTCACATTAAAAAAATGAAAAACATAATTTATACATGCATAACAATATGGTGGCATTTTATTGCTGCTGCAGAGCTTTCAAATATTTGAAATTTAAAATAGAAAATTTAATTTAAATTCACGATTGAAAATGCTTTTCTATATTTACGGGAAGGAGTTAAACATCAAGAAAAGTTTAAAGTACTATAGATGGATGGTAAGATGAATCCTTTTGCAATGTTTAATCACATCTTTAAAAAACATTCATTTTACTTCTGCTTTAATGAAACCTGTCATGATTTCTGTAAAAGTTCGGATTATCATATTTCAGCAGAATTTTACCCGAAATTGAATTTCACTGTAGTTGGGTAAAAATCATCAGAAAATTCGGTGGAGATTTCTAACTGCTGAACTCAATGTGTAAATCTAACTAAAAATGCTATTGAAACACATATCAAATCGGTTTACGAATGCAAAAAGTAGTTCCAGTATTCAATATACTTCTGTTCGCGCAAGGGCGGGTCGATTAACCGACGTGCAAATAAATTGGACGGAACACGGAACATCTTTCCATTGCAATGGTAAAATGCGTACTGATTTTATTGTCTGATCATTCCATATACATACATATACATTTGGGGGTACAACACATATAAACTGATATGCACAAACAACTTCAGATTAATCAGATTAATGATACCTATGACCTTATGTATAATACATAAATTTTGAAAAGAATTAAGGATAAATCTAATTTCTCGAAATAACCGCTGATTCTCCGAGAGAGTATTTGTAAAATGAAGAACAATATCATTTGACATAAGTTAATTAAGACATTTATAACAATATCGTTAAAGCCTTCGCGACCCACCAAAAATCAGCTCGCGACCCACCAGTGGGTCGCGACCCATAGTTTGAGAAACGCTGCTTTAGGTACTTTGGCCGTATACGCCTAAATGCAAACTACCTACCTAAACATCGACTCCAGCAACTCAAAATTGGCTTCCCGCACGCAACCTCGAAGTTGGGTGGAATGAACTCACTTTTGGGTACTTTCGTTTTTCCGTGTACGTACTACGTATGTTGTCTTTTACTTTGGATACTGTAATTATAAACTAAGTCAAACACAGAATAGAACATTGCACATCTTTCCTCAGCGCAAACAGATGCCGATGAAATCTTTCAAACTCAAACATCGTTGAGTTTTATTCTCAGTGAATCTTAAGCAGTCATCATTTTTGTTTAAAAAATGCACACTTTTCCGAGCACGAACCCCAACCGTACCCCGCTACACTATTTCCGCCAGCAGACAGACGTTCCACACGGCTTATCACAATCAGCTACTACGGCTGCCGCTGCTCACTACTACACTACCTGACTTCTTTACCTACATCGAACCGTTCCGTTCTGGCTTTGGCTGAAGACGGCGTGGCGGTGCCGAGTAGAATCTATGTCGACACACCTGTTTTTCCATAGTCGATTATGCATGCAGTTGTTGCTGCCCGGCCACAAGCCGCACGTCCTTCCCGTAGCATCGACGCGTCGTCGGTGTCTTCGCCGGGAATCTCATTCTTTCAAGCATCATCCAACTAAATAGGACGCTCGTCGACGGCGTTGGTTGTATGAGAAGAACGCTATCATCGTTGTGCTTGGAAAGCAGTTTCCTCCAGCAGATACTCACCCCCTACGGCGACGGGTGTTTGTATCTTTCCGTCACTACGTACCTACTGCATCGGGCATTATTTTTCCCGACCCCCGGTTGTCTCCCGACCTGCTTCGGAGCGAGCGATGATATGAATTTATGGAACACACGGACTTTGCTCACGGTGCATTGCGTTCCGGCGTCATCGTCATCGTCGTCGTCGCCGGTCAGGTATCTTTGGGAGCTGCGATGAAGACGGCGCCAGTGAAGCAACAATCCGGGACTGCTACAAGTCGTGCTGCACACGGATGATGTTAGTGCTAACTATTCTCGAACGAGCTGTCGGAGGTGTTACTAGGGTTTGACTTAGGGGAAGGCTTGAAGATCTTTCGAGAATTTTTCTTTAGTTTCTATCGGAATCCTTCCTCGGTTTCTTATAAATTTTCACTTTTAATATTTTCCCGGCAATTCAACAGGAGCTCGTCCTCAAAGATTATTTAGTAATTTCTTTCACAGAAGTTTCGATGATTGTTTTTTACGGTATTTTATTTCGGCATTTCTACAAGATAAATATTCAGTAAAAAAGTCAGGGAAAGGACAGCACTTCTGTGCGAGGCTGCTTGCAAGATTGCTGTTTGTGGTTGAAGACGACCTAAGAGCACTTAACTTCCGGAGGAGCTGGAAGCGATTGGCCCAGGATCGATTCTAGCGGAGAATGAAACATACTTCGGCGCAGATGCAACGGAGAGAATTGAAACTCATCAAGTATCCAAGTCAGATCTCTGAGAATTCTTCCGTAATTTCTTTCAGACGTTTAAGTACTTCAGAGTTCATCCTGGAGCTTCTAGTGGAGTTGTTCTCATAGATTTTCCTCGGAGTTACTCATGGGGCTTTCTTTCTAGTTTATTTCTATAATTTCTTCAGGTGAAATCCCAAAATTTATCACAAGGAACTCCTAGTGTAATTTTGAAGGATAAACCCAAAGAAATTTCTGGAAAAAACCGTGAAAAGCATCGAGAGTCACTCTGATAAATCTTAGGAGAAACTCCTAGAAGAAGTTATGAAATCACGGGAAAACTCCTGGAGGGATCTCTTGGAGAATTACCAGGAGAAACTTCAGAAGAAATTAAGGGAAAACATGTTTAAAAAAACCCTATCAAGAACCAGAAAAAATCCCACAAAAATTTGTGGGAGAAACCACGTGACGAACTTTGAGAGAAAATCTACGATGAACTCTGGGAACAACCTTGGGGAAAACTCTATAAGGAATTTTAGGAGCTTCTGGGAAGAACTGTTGCAGAAATCTTCAGAGTAAACTTGGGAGTAACTCCAGAAGAAGTTCTTCGAGGAACTCCTGGCACCATCCCAGATGAAATTTTGGTCATCATTCAGGAAGAATTCTTAGATAGAATCTCGGGAATAATCCCAGGATGAAATCCTGCAGAAAAAAATCCTGGTAGAATCTAGATTCTCTTTTCAGAAAGATTGAACATCTTGATATACTTTTCAAAAAATGGTCAACTACCTAGTTGTAACTTTTTGAAAAGTGCATACCATGTGTTGAAATTTGGGAAAGATCGGAATATTCTACATAAAATTATAATGCTTCTAGTCATTATTATCCGATAGGTAACTTTGAACTGTTATATTTTCGGATTCAAAAAAACCGAATGCAACAATATTTTTAACGTTTATGACTTTTATGGTGAAGGTTGACGGGTTGAATATTTCTGGGATTTCTCCAGGAATTCCCTCTGCAGTTTCTTCAGGAATTTCTCCCATGATTCCTCCAGAAGATCCTAATGATATTCTCTGAGTGGTGTATTTTGACTTTCCAGAAGTTCTATCTAGGTTCTTCTGAGGAATTTATTCTGAAATCCCTCCAAGAATTCCTTCAAAGGCTCTTCTAGAAGGTGCTGCTGGGATTCCTCCAGGATTTTTTTTCTGGTATTAACCAAGAGTTCCTTTTCGGATTCTTTAGGGAGTTTCTTCTAAGGATTCTGAGGTTACTTCATAAGTTCCTCTGAGATGGCTGCAGGAGTTGCTAGTAAAGTTCCTCCAGGAGTAATTCCAAGGTTTAGATCACGATTGTCTAGTGAGACTTCACCAGGAGTTTATTTGGACATTCTGGTATTACCTGAAGATTCATTCCAAAGTTTCCCAAGCACTTCCTGTCGGGATTCTTCCATAAATTCTTTCTGGAATTCTTTCAGGAACTCTATGCAAAATTTCCCAAGGAACTCCTTAGGGGATTTCTCTAAGAAATCCTAAAAGGAGTTTCCGGAGGAATTCCGGAAGACGTTCCTGGAAGAATTCTGAAGGAATCTCAGAAGAAATTGCTGAATTAATACCAGAAGGATCTTTTGGAGCAATTTCGAAAATAATTTTTGAAAAAAATCTGGGGGAATCCTGGAAGAAATTACAGTGACCCCACACCGATGAATCACCTTAACTTTGTACACTATTTATGAATCACCATGTTGATCAAATGAGTGATCCATAAACTGTGGTCATTTTTGCCGATTCATAAATTGTGGGGTCACTGTACAATAAGAATTCCAGGAGGATCCCAGAAAGAACTCCGGGTTTAGTCTAAGAAAAAATCCTGGCGGAATCCGGGGATGAGTTAATGGAGGAATCCTGGAAGAAGTTCCTGGATAATTCTGGAAAAAAATGAATGAATCTCTGAAAGAATTCCTGGAGATAACTCAGAAGGAACTCCCCTAAGAATCACAGAAGAAATCACAGAAGGAGCTCCGGAAGGAGCTGAAAAAGGATTTCCGAGAGAAATTCCAAAAAGGGCTCCTCAGAAGTAGCTCATGGAGCAATCACAGAAAGACCACATGTACTCTCTTTCTCTCTCCCATCATAAGGGGCTCCTAACTAATCTCAGAAGATCCTAGAGGAATCTTGGAAAGAACTCTTCAAACAAATCTCAAAAGGAACTCCAAGAGGAATCACATAAGGAACTCCTGGATAAATTCAGAAACGAAGTCTTCGAAGAATCTTAGAAAAAAAAAATTCTTGGAGAAATCTCAGAAGGCACTCCTGGAGGAGTTTTAGATAGAATTTCTGGAAGAATCTCGGAATGAATCATGAAGGAACTTCAGCAAGAATCATAGAGAAAATTCCTGGAGTCCCGGAAGAAATTTGCGAAGCAAGAACAAAGTGCTTGTGGAAACTCTGAAAGTGCTCCTGGAGAAACCTATGAAAAAATCCTGGAAAAAATTCTAAAGCTGAAAGCCTTAGGAGGAGGAATCTTAAAAAAATATTGATTAATACCATAAGAAACTCCTGGTTAATCTCAGAAGAAAGTTCAAAATCCTAGAACCAGAAGGAGCTTTTGGAGTTATTCCAGATGGAATTTCTGAAGAAACCCCCAACATTTCTTTGGAGAAATCCTACAAGACCCTACCTGCTACGTTCTGGAGGAATGTCACAAAAAGCTATCTCGAGCAAGTCAAAAATAAGCACACATCTTAACCCGTAGGCTACGGGGCTTACAACAAAATTTCAAACCGCTGCCAATGACGCAAACATCAATATTTTTTAATGAAATTTTGAGGTTCACTTCATTATTAGTTGTAGTTTCTATATGCTGGGAGCCACAAAAATTGGAGGAGTTTGTTGAATGTTTCACAAAAGGTACCGCATTTATCGCCTGAAAGTAGGCAATTTTTGTAAAATCGTCTTACTTCCGTGGAAAACATGATTTTTCTAACAAAAACAGTGTGTTACCATCCAGTTTTACTTATAGTTTAATTCAATATGCTTAAGACCCAACTTGAGACAGAAAAATCTACTCCTTGCGTGCCTTAAAATCTTTTACAAGCGCATAGAAATCAGACTCAAAATTGAAAATACTTTGGAGGCCTGGAAAAAGTTCTACACCACCTATATACTTCTTAACCCCCAGGCCTGACGTAATATACAATAATACATAGAACTAACAACTTTTCAGATGAATTCATTTGAATTCCAACTATGGGGCCTTGCTAAGAGGAAGGTTATGCAATTTTTACCCCTCCTGACCCAGACGTCCACCGGAATAAAACTGTACTCGTGGCTCCAATTTTTGTGGCTCCCAGCCAATTGAAACTACAATTAATAGTGAAGTGAACCTCAAAATTTCATTAAAAAATATTGATGTTTGCGTCTTTGGCAGCGGTTTGAAATTTTGTTGTAAGCCCCGTAGCCTACGGGTTAACACGCGCGATTCTACATTTTTAATTCAACCACACAACCTATGGAAAGCCGACGAAAATATTCAAATTCCAAATCCTAAACACGATTCATCAAAGACTCTTTTGAAGACTCAAATTTTCTCCTACTAATCGCGGCATGCAGTGTCCTATAGTCAGTGTTGCAAATAATCAAGATCATCACGAGATAATCGTAAGATGCGATTAATATCACCCTTCTCAAGTGATGAAAATCAGCTTGCATATCATGCTCAGTATGCCACATATCTGCTTTCCGGAGCAACGCTAGAACGCTGATGGTTCACTGTATTAGTACTGTACTGGTGACTCTACCTCATTTGGCATAATGCCGTTTGGCATAACGCCGTTTAGCATAATGCCATTTGGCATAAATGACATTTGGCATAATTGCCATTTGGCATAACGCCGTTTGGCATTACACGAAGAACAACCTTCTTGGTAAGAATATGTATAATATTTGTTTTTTAATTTATTTTTTTTTAATTTTTATTTATTTGTATTTTAACTGAAGATGATTCTACACTATAATGTTTGTTATGCCAAATGGCTGTTATGCCAAATGGCTTTTATGCGAAATAGCGTTATGCCAAACGGCATTATGCCAAATGGCATTATGTCAAATGGGATAGAGTCAGAGTGAGAACATAAACAGAATTTGAACTTGAATGGAACCGATCAGAAAGGCTAAAATGTTGATGAGTTGTTAGGTCATCCATTAGGTTTCCATAGGTTCTTTCTTGCGAATGACCCCTCTTGATCTGCCCTACTTACGCCAATGCAATTCACAGAAACAGAAAAGCGTGGGAGGTAGATTCCCGACTTTTCCACTCGGTATACATAATAAACTATTTGCGAAATAAATTTAGCGACATTTATTATTCAACCGAATGTGGATAGTTTTTTTTTCCTTGCTCTGACTCGCCCGGGTGCTAGAAATGGCGAGATTTCAGGTTATTTGTAGACACGCGAATCCCTCTGGCTCCAACAGAAGTTCACCCAGAATCGGTGCACCGCCAGCAGTCTAGCGATTCAGGGCTGGTGGACCAGGGAATATTCTTCTCGCATCGCGGGGCACAATTCGCACACATCTTACTGCGCGCTATGTTATATGTACACCCGGTTGGGAGAGAACGCTTCCAATTTTTGTTCTATCTCTCGAGGGTCTGACTCTGGCGAAAACGTGTGGGCGTTGTTGTACCTCGAAAGCCATTCCCAAGCTGCTGGAAAGTTGATACAAATGGATCTAGTAAAAATATCCGCTGGCGTTTGCAATAAGTTTGCAGCACGACTGTAGTATGCTGAAAATGTTGTTACCATTGCTGTTGTTGCTGCTGGTGCTGCCACTGCTCCATGAACATCCGTTTGCATAAATAATGCTGCTCTAAGCTTGTGCCACTCTGACTGTGAATCATGATAATTTCAGACGGAATGGAATACATTTAACTCGACAGTAGCGCGCCGCACCGGGAGCAGCTGACTGCGGAATGTGCCGGGGGAATTGCACTCGCTTATTGGAGCAATGTTTTTAAATGGCGATTCGTTGTTGGTATTTTTAGTCGGGAAGCAAGTGTCGTGTAAAAATCTATAAATAACTATGAGAATTTATGCCAGAAACCACGTGATGCCGGTTCACAAATTGAGCTTGATGGTGCAGAAAAAAAACGCTTCTGAGTGGTAGGTATTAAGAATGTTAGAATATATCCTCATGGCGATCATAGGATTTGGAAAAGCTTGAGCTTGATTGACAACCCGTAATTTCTACACCAGTAGCGCCAGATCATCTTATGAGGAATTGGTTATTGTTGGCAGAGAGTTTACGCACTGATTGATGGATAGTAACGTGCCTCTGACGTCGGCCTTCAGAAGCTTGCACTTTTTTGATCGCTTGTAGATGCCTACTCCAGTATCGTCAGATAAACTACCGTTACACAAGGAACCAATGAGACAACTTTTCGATACCAACATGCATCTTCTTTTATGGCACAAGAACAAAACTTTGAATTAGAAGTTGCTGGTAAACCTACTGCTCAAAGAATAAAAAATCACGAACATGAAATTGTAAACGACTTAATATTCATTTTCTTCTTGACCCGACGAAAAAGTTGGAATACATCTTGATTCTGAGAAGCAGTGTTCTTTGAACAATCCCTAGCAGTCATTTCATGACAATTTCTACAATGGTTCAGTGGATGAATTCTGTATCCAAGAATGTTTATGATATTTCCATTACAAAAAAAACCATGACCGTACTTGCAATCGAACCCAGAAACCCACATCATGCTCTTGCTGAATATCTACACGTTTACTGCATCGACTATATGGGTCTCTCAACCTTGCACCTCTCTAGAAAGGCTCGATAATACAAATTCTAGGAATTGCTCTTTATCCACCACGCACCTATTCTTGGAATCAAAGTAAATACCTACGACAAGCTCTTCGAACGTCACCATTTACTTCAAGCTATCATTTAAATAACACTCACTTCTGTTACGTCGTCACAAACCGAATTGAACTAAAAAAAAAGCAGTCACCCTACGAAATAATTCTAGCCATTCCGATGCTCGTTGGAACGATGACGGAGGGGAATTCCACTCCATTAGCAAACAGAATAACTTCCACCATTGGTGGACATTAAACTCTCTTTGTCACTTGAGAGAGATGTTACGTGGTCCAGGATGCATACGTTTTCATAGAAACAAGCACAAGTTAACTTTTTTTTTGCATATTTTTCGTCATATCATTACTGAAATAGCAGTGTTAAGACTTTGCCTTTTAATTTAGTTACTTTAATTTAACATACAGCCCGGGTAGAGGTGAATGGCAAACCAAAAACAAAAGAATAACAAATTTCATTGTCATAACTTATTTTGTCATTCATGAGTTCTTAATGAAAAGCTTAAAACAACATGTGAATAGTATAATATAATATTATATCAAAATATGCCATTCGCTTGTCATTTATCAAATTTGGAAGAATAACTAATGAATGTCTTATTTTGCTATTATAACAAATTTTGCAATTGGTGAGATATTGTTGACCGTTGGATGAACCATCGCAGTTTGGTACTTATCGAGTACACCATAATGACAAAATTTGAATTTTGGTTATTCTAATGGTAACTTTTGATAGTTTTTTTTTTGTTGACAGGCGAATAACTAATTTTCATATTGTTCTGTTTTCAATAACACGATAATGGTATATTTTGCAATTCTCAACCTTATTTTTTTTTGTTCTTGGTTTGCCATTGTAATGTCAAAATTTGACATTCTTGAGTTATTTTATAGAACAATGTCAGTTATTATTTTTGCCCTTTTGTCACTTATTTCAAACAAACCAAAGGCAAATTTTACCATTCAGTAATTCTTTTTGAATGGTAAAACTTGCAATTGTTTTGTAATTTTTTTTTGCCCGGGAGGGGATACTCAAAATAACTGGGATAGGGAAACATTTTACTTTTCAAAAAATGTTCAAATAGCTGTAACTATTCGAAAGGGGCATCAAATTTTTACTGTAAGTTTATCAACTAGTTGTGTATCAGTGGTCCAAATTTGGAAAATCTCGGGCTATTCTACGCGAAGTGAGAAAGATTCTAGGAAAAAGGTATAATTATCCGATAGCCAACTTTGAGCTGTTATATCTCGGGATTCAACAAACCGAATGCAATGAAATTTTGATCATTTATGAGTAATATAACGAACTTTTATAAACTTTTGACTAAACTTTAAATTCTTTTCACGAAAGAAAATGATAACGATTAGATTATTTTTCTAATATAACACCAATTTATCCAAAACTTCATCATTATTTCAAAATTCGTAATAATAGTAATAGTACATTTAAATTCCCTCTAATTAACTTGAATATATTTATTTTTCGAAGGACAGCAACCAAATGGCTGACAATAAATAAAAAAAGTAATGGGATGCATATAAAAATAGATAAATTTACTAAAAAACATAGAATAAATGAACTCGTTATAACTTTTTTTTCTTATTTGTTATTTCAAATTAAGTCAAATGATTTTCAAAGTTCATTATATAAGTCATAAATGATCAAAATTTCATTACATTCGGTTCATTGAATCCGGAGATATAACAGCTCAAAGTTGACTATCGCGAATAAATTCAATATCTCTGCTCGGAGTGGATGGGTTTGAATGAATTTTTGACACAAACTGCAAAAATCTCTATAGTTTCAGATAAGGAGAGTGTCATTCGCCGCACGATGCTGGAAATCAGAGTATCGGGCCCGGTTAACACCTTTCTCTCTTTTATTCACCTTTTTAGAAAAATTCTGGAGTGCAAAATAAACGATTTATTTAATTCGTGTTTGTGTAAAAACTTCCGTAGTATCGAATGGAACTGGTTTGGCTCACCACACAGCCTTAAAAATTGGAATATTTTCAAGTAACCCCGATATCTCCTATTTCTTTGAAATTTCACATGCATCTTCGCTCGGAGTGTAACGCAATCGATAAGAGCAGGACGAACCATATATCAAATTGCTGATACTATGGAAGTTCTTACATAAATACGAGCTAAATAAGTAATTTATTTTGCACGCCAATCGGAAATAAATGGTGGTATTCTCAAAAACAGTGTGTGAGAAAGAGAGAGTGGGGTAAAACGAGCTCAATACACTGATTTCCAGCATTGTGCGGCGAATGACACCCTCCTTATTTGATACATTAGAGATTTTTGCAGTTCGTGTCACAAATTCATTCAAATCCGTCCACTCCGAGCAGAGATATTGAATTTATTCGCGTTTTGTACCTATTTTTCCCCCACTGTGCACCGGGACAAAACGCCGCTCTTCATTTTCTAGCGATTCAAGCCCTTTTCGCATACGTGATCGATTACAAATCTTAAATATTGAAGAAAAATTGCCATCAAGCAATAAAAACACCAAGAAGTCTGAAAACGAGGGTTTTGACGTAATATTCTGCCTCTCGTAAGCGGACTTCATTGTAAACGAAGTTATTTCTGTTCCCTGATGCTATATTACAACTTTCATGTTGTTCAACAGTTGTTGAAAGACCCTGCTAGGATAAGCATGTGGCGGAATTACCCACTAGAACAGTTTTATCACGGCACTGGACGTTTTTCCCTTGTTGGGGCGTTTTGCTCCGATTGTTTTGAAACGGCAAAATTGGGAACGTTTTCGAAATTTAAAAGGTTTTTCGAAAACGTTCCCAATTTTGCCGTTTCAAAACAATGGGAGCAAAACGCCTCATCAAGGGAAAAACGTCCAGTGCCGTGATAATGCTTCCAAAGCCGCCCCTCCAGAGGCAAAAGTCGCATGCAACACTTCACCCCTTCGAGGGGCTGAGATTGGGTCAAAAGAACTGAATTTGCTCCGCATTGACTACAAAGCAAGTTAATAAAGTCACAGACAAACAGACGTAAGACTGGCAAAATTTCATTGGCCACGCTTTTAACGATAATTTCAAATTTTTGTAGTTGTGGCTTCCACAACTAGAGGCGCGCGCATCTTTTTTCTTTGCATTTAACGTTTCACACAACCACTGCGTTCTGTTGGTGTTATTGCACAACGCAGTGTGTTATGCAACATGTCCACCAGGTGATGGTAGTGTAACTGGACGATGATTTTTTTTACAAAAATGTTCTAGCTGTTACGTCTGTTTGTCTGTGATAAAGTTCTGGTCAAGGTTGATAATTCTCACCAATACTATATTATATGATAAATATGAGTTAGAGATTCTAAAAATGGATCAATCAAGCTAAAAGTGTGATGTTTGATCGGTGGCATTTTGAATAGACCACGTTTTCAAGCAATGGTTTTTCAAAAACAAACTAATTGCTCTAGAAACCTAATTCACAGACAAACAGACGTAACAATTGCGAAATTTACATCGCCCATGCTTTTAACGATCATTTTATATCTTCATAGTTGTGGCTTTCACAACCAGAGGCGTGCGCATCGTTTTTCTTTGTGTTTGACGTTTCACACTAGCGCCTTCTGTTGACGATATTGCACAGCTGTTTATCGTGAAATATTTCCACCAGATGAGGGTTGTGTGAATTGGGCGATGAATTTCCACGGAAATGGTTCTTGGTGTTACGTCTGTTTATCTGGGCCTAATTTTTCGATATGAGCTGGCAACAACGGGGATGACACCATAAAATGATTGTTCTATATTCACAATATATGATGAGGTATTTCAAATAATGGTTTGATCCAGTCTCGCCCCTCTGACACATTGTCACCCCCAACGTCGGTATTCGAGATGTTGAATCAAAACTCAAAGTTTTGGACTGCAACTCAGTACAGCGCGCACCCTCCATAAGGGCAAGGCAAAGCGCGAAACTTTAAACGTTATTATCTCAAAATTGTGTTTTTAAAAAAGTGCCATTACGGAGATTTTCTTTTTTCTTTTAGTTGTTCGTATTTAAAATCTCGAGGCACTGAACGGTTCACTTTAACGAAACATTTTTTTTCCGCGAAAAAAATCAATGTTGAATGAAAGAGACGCTGTTTTAACTGAAAAAAGTTTCAACAAAATATGTTTTAAGTCAGCTATGCATTGCTTTATGAAAAGTGAACCGTTTAGCACCTTGAGATTTGAAATCTGCAAAATCCTAGGCAAAATCGGTCAACTAGTTTTGAAGATATCGTGATTACCGTAATGGCACTTTTTTTTTGAAACAACATTTCGAGATAATTACGTTTAAAGTTTCGCGCTTTGCCTTTCCTTATGGAGGGTGCGCACTACAATGGGCAGTAGCATTGGTTCTAGTGCTCCAAACTTTATTAAACTGGGAATGAGGTAGCATACTTTCAGATTACGCAATAAAAAAGTTCGATTTGACAACGTGAACCCCTAAATAAAAGTGCCAATAAAACCACCTGTTCCATGAAAAAACCTGCTGACAACCGTAATAAGAACACCTTCCAACCAAGTGGACCACACTTATTTAACTTTTGAAAGATACATTGAGAGCAACAATAAAAGCACAATAAAACCAAGATTTTGTTTGTTTTGTTCGAACAACTTTGACATTCAGTACTTTTTTTTTTTATCTGTATTAACGAGATTTTTAGCCCTAGGCTAGTTCATCTCGGGACCCACGCTTAACTTCCCTTCCGAAGGAAGAACTCACATTTTGCGAGTTTGTCGGGAGTGGGATTCGATCCCAGGTCCTCGGCGTGATAGTCAAGTGTTCTAACCATCACACCAGGTCCGCTCCACACATTTAGTACTTAATCAGAGCGTGAACAGCAAACAAATTATTTTTTGTGAAGTATTTACCAAGAAATTGATTTTCATCATAACAATGGGGCCGTCCATATACCACGTGAACAGAAAAATCATGGTTTTTCTCACCTCCCATCACATCACACATCACAAAATCAAAACGATTTTCTTTAAAATATGGATTTTTAATAATTTAAAAACAGTAATTTTGATATTTTTCGGGAATGATTTTTTCTTCGAAATAGTTCATAATTAAATAAATTACAAATATTGTAGAGTTTAGGTAATAGGTACAAGTAACAATTTATTTAGTTTTTAAACAAAACAATTGCAAATCCATGATTATCTGACTTGTTAAGAAAACTCTGATGTGATGATATTTTGGTAATTTTCGAAGATTATATTTCTTAGATTTTTACAAATAATAACAGGGTCATAGTGTAACTAAGAAATTAAATTATGTAGTGCTAGGATTTATATGCAATGTGCTTGGTAAGTGATGCGAGCCATGTGCTTGGTAGATCTAAGTAACTATCTACTCTGTCCCACTAACATTTCCTTCCTGTACTAACCGTGGAGATGCGGAAGTACACACGGTCTCTAGTAGTAACGGATGGCACACTAATATTATTTCCCTTCCCCGATGATCGTAAGGATGTGGCTGGCGCCAGTACTGATAATATATATCTGAACCCTCGAAAGTGCACATTGAGAATGCGAAGCTACACCCTTCTCTATAGCAATGCCTTCTAAATGGTTCCGGAGAGACGAAGGGTTTGGCGACCATGGGAAAGTTGTTTGGTGGGTCGAGGAAAGCGTACTCCTGGTTTTCATTCTTTTTTTTTCTGAAGAAAACGGTCTTTAGTGTGAGGTAGGTGCAAAGTAGTGTGAGGTTTCTGGACGTCACTGTTCAGATGTCTGTTGAGTAGAAATGGTTTAGAAATGGCTATGGCTACACCCAGGCTCTATCTCTTGATTCGTTGTGCTATTTCCATTGTTCACAGTAGCAACTACATGGTATGGTCATCTCATGCTCATAATTTGGTTTTCTCTATCTAGTCAGATATGCCATTTTCAGAGAAAACAGGCTCAATAAGTTAAATTAACTGCCGTGACCACGGGGGGTTAGTGGTCACAGATTCACTTCATAAGTGGATGGTCATTGCTCATGGACTCTATGCCAGAGGCTCGAGAGCGGCTGACACTTGACCCTCTTCTGAGCATGCTCTAATGGGCCCGGAAACTTGGATATCGACTAACGGCAACTCATAATGGAGCCCAAATTGGACTGGAAAAGGAGCAAGAGCCACACATCAACATATTCGTGCTCATACATTTTACCATGGACAGGGTAGAAAAGTGACAGCAGCGTAAAGACAACCAGATCAATATAGTAGAATTGAAAGAGAATACATACAGGCGCTGTACAAAGTGTATGTGTAGTTGCCAATTGCCATCGCTCACGCAGTGCCTTAGTGGACAAAAGAGCTGTAAATTAGGTTAAATGGTTGAAGAATATAGAAAAAAAAAACCCTAATTTGAGGTAGGTATATGAAGTGTATTCAAAAATACAGGATTAAATACTACTCGCATATCGTTCGTAGTGCAGGGGTAGCTTAAGTATGTAGATATTGGCAGGCACATTTTAATTCTGCTGATAGGCTCTTTTCAAACGCGTCAAATAGAGTGTTTCAAACAGGGTGAAAAGCAAAGTAAAACCAAGGACTATTGAAAATTTAGTAGAAAATCTATACATCGTTCACGTTATGTGCAAATATTCATTTCAGATTAAAAACTGATGTCACTTTTCGATAGAATTGTAACCTCATCATGGGAAATAATATAATTTCCAAAAGTTGCTTTTAATAAAATTAAAAACCACCACCGTATTTCCAGGCAATTCCAATTTGTAGCCCACAGTGGTAGCTCGGAAAGCCCTAGAGTCATCCAGCATGAAGCTGGGATGCGGATTCGAAGTGGCGGCCGTAGCAAGCATGCTTCAAAAAGGTCACCAAACAGTTCTTAGCCATGTACTTCTGTGCACAGTAAGCCGATTACAAGCCCCGAACATGCAAGCGACCGGCGGCCGTTGCAAAACATGGCGCTTTTTGTCGAGGTGCCTGCCTGCCTGCCTGCGCCTGCGACTGGTCGAATGGACCCTTCACTTCGGTCCAAAAAGCGGAAAGAGTTATGTTTGCATAAATGAATGACGTTTCGACGTGCTGGACCACTACTCCATCCATCCCTCACCCTCTGTTTGTAGTTCTTTTCCGGACGAGACCAGAGAGTGAGGGTAAAAATCCAACAAACCGACTCGATATAATTACTGCGAACATTTCTATTAAATCGTTTAACATTTCGCGTGATTTAATTCGCAGCATGTGAAAAATTACGTTGCGTGATTCTGCTTCCGCTTGCGGTCACCTGTCACTAGCGGTCTACGGGCATTGGTTGGGTGCGGTGGTGGAAGGATCGGTTGGCGTGATTCGGCATGAGCAGCAAAGTAATGGAAAAATTAATGAGAATGTACTTGTGGCATGTTGAAAAATCACCGTCCCCGTAATGCCATTTCGGACTGCCATCAGTCGGAGTGAGATCAAAAGCGGGCGATATCATTCTCTTTTTGTGACGGTTAATGAGAATTTAACTGTTTTATGACGAGTTAATTGAGTAACGGTTGTCACTCGGTCAAAACAAAGATATTAAAACCGCTCACGTGGATTCGAGTGATGTACTGGATGGATCCGAATGGTTTTTGCATTTAAACATTTTAAGCGAGTGTATGACTCATACAAACTTATTACGATGGACTACAATTTTGCGATATTCAAGACATTTGACTCAGGCACGAGCTTCCACTGGGTTAACACCAACTTTAACTACGCATTCACCACTAGTCCAACTGTTGCTGCTTCGCTTTTCAGGTAAGTGTACAGCTCTGCCACTATTTCAAAGCAAAATTATCCATGTCATCCGCAAAACAGACAAATTGGCCGGATTTCGAGAAAATCGCATCCTGACTATTGAGCCCGGCTCGTCGCATTGGAAGGTGCGATGTTGGATAGTAGGCAGAAAAGCCCGTCACCTTGCCGCAGTCCCCGTCGAGATTCGAATGAACTGAATAGTTCACTCGAAATTTTTAGGACATGGGATGTTTTGAGAGGCAGATAAATCAATGAGTCGTAGGCCGTTTTCGTTCGTCAGCTGGTGAGCGCTAGGCTTCCCAATCGTGGGACCTAATTTCTTCTACTGGTGTTGAGGTTTCAGTGGATTTCAGGGCATTCAGGAGGGTCCAGTAGAAGTCCACAGGAGTTTTCTGAAGGGTTTCAAGTTGCTTCGAAAACTTTGAAAAAGTTTTTTGGGGCTTCAGTATTTAGAGGTTACGGTTGTTCAAAGGATGCTTACGAGGGTCACCGGCAAATCTCAGGAGAAGTTTATAAGACTTGGACACCGTCTTCAGGCAGAGCCTGTACAGTCTGAACGAAACTTAACACTAGACAACGGACACAACACGTATTACGAGCACCAGTGGATACGAGGAAAAAACATTTCTTGCGAAAACTTTCATCGCTCGGAGCGGGAATCGAACCCTCACCTCTTGGCATGGTACGCTTATACGCTTGGTGACGGTAACCGCACGAGGCTAATGATGGGTCCATTTTATGATGGGTTTCATGCCCATCAGTATTGAAGAGGTTTTGAGAACCGTCATAAAACCTTATACCTTTTATTTTAGTTTTATGATGGTTTTAAGAACCTCTTCTAGTCTATTTGACTAAAAAATGTGGATGTTCTTTCAAGGCAGTTCAAGGAGTTACGAGAGGTTTCAGTAGATTTCAGGGGCTTCAGTAGATTTCAAGAAAGCGTAGGGTTATCAAGATGGAACTCTTAGTTTTTTCAGGAATTCAAAAGCGTTTCTGTGGATTTCAGGAGCTTCAGAAGGAGGATATAAGAGATTTCAGGGGGCTGCAGTAAAGTAGCAGGTGTAACATCGGAGAATACAAATATGGTTGCCACAATGTCCGACTTGAACCCCTACTTACGTTTTCAAGAGCACTCTGTTCGTAAGCAAATGCGCCTGATTTGAATTCTCTGCCATGATAAACAACTGCACCGTGGATTAATGCTTTGTTCGTCAGATTTGTGCTGCTTAAGATTGTATGCAAAATTGATATCGGATTTTTTGATGTTTCACCTTGATGAAAGTCTTAGAGGTTCTCACAAAAATTGCGGGGCACGTTAACAGGGTTGTTGTCCGGCATTCTTGCAACATGCCCTGCCCATCGCATCCTTCAGGCTTTGGCCACCTTCTGGATGCTGGGTTCGCCGTAAAGAGCAGCGAGCTCGTGATTCATTCTTCTCCGCCACACACCGTTCTCCTGCACACCGCCGAAGATCGTCCTTAGCACACGTCGCTCGAAAACTCCGAGTGCTTGTAGGTCCTCCTCGAGCATCGTCCATGTCTCGTGTCCGTAGAGGACCACCGGTCTTATTAGCGTTTTGTACATGGTGCATTTGGTGCGTGAGTGAATCTTTTTAGACCGCAGCTTCTTCTGAAGCCCGTAGTAGGCCTTCCGCTGATGATGCGCCTTCGAATTTCACGACTCACGTTGTTGTCAGCCGTCAGTAAGGATCCGAGGTAGACGAGTTGCTCCACCATCTCGAAAGTATCCCCGTCTATCGTAATGTTATGTTCGGTTCCGCCTACCAACATGTACTTTGTTTTTGAGGCATTCACCACCACCGACCTTTGCTGCTTCGCGTTTCAGACGGGTGTACCATAGATTTAACTTGTTGGGTGTACAGCTCTGTCACCGTTTCAAATGTACTGGTGATAATGTCCATGTCGTCCACAAGTACACAAATTGATCGGATTTTGTGAAAATCGTTCCCGGGCTGTTGAGCCCGACTCGTTGCATCATACAATCAAGAGCGATGTTGAGGAGTAGGCATGAGAGTCCGTCACCTTGTCGCAGTCCTCGACGAGATTCGAATGAACTGGATAGTTCACACGAAACCCTTACGTAGTTTTGCACAACGTTGCTTCAATCAGTCTAGTCAGCTTTCCAGGAAAACCGTTTTCGTCTATGATTTTCCATAGCTCTGCGTGGTCGATACTGTCGAATTCCACTTTGAAGTCGATGAACAGGTGATGCGTTGGGACCTGGTATTCACGGCATTTCTGGAGGATTTGCCGTACGGTTAAGTTCTGGTCCGTTGTCGACCGGCCGTCGATGAAGCCAGCTTGATAACTTCCACGAATTCATTTGGTTTGGGTGACAGACGACGGAAGACGATCTGGGATAGCATTTTGTAGGCAGAATTCAAAATAGTGATCGCCCTGAAGTTCTCACATTCCAAATGGTCGCCTTTCTTGTGAATGGGGCAGATCACCCCTTCCTTCCACGCCTCCGGTAGCTGTTCGGTTTCCCAGATCCTGACTATCAGCTGGTGCAGACAGGGGGCCAACTTTTCTGGGCCCATCTTGATGAGTTCAGCTGCGATACCATCCTTACCAGCTGCTTTGTTGGTTTTGAGCTGATGATTGGCATCCTTAACTTCCCTCAGCGTGGGAGTTGGTTCGTTTCCATCCTCCGCTGCACTGGTGTCGTCGTTTTCTCCGCTGCCGTGGTCTCCCGTGCCTACGTTCTCCACGCCATTCAGGTGCTGATCGAAGTGCTGCTTCCACCTTTCGTCACCTCACGTCCGTCTGTAAAAGGGCCTCTGTCCTTATCCCTGCACATTTCGGCTCGCGGCACGAAGTCGTTGCGGGATGCGTTGAGCTTCTGATAGAACTTCCGTGTTCCTTGGGAACGGCACAGCAGTTCCAGTTCTTCACACTCCGCTTCTTCCAGGCGGCGCTTATTTTCCCGAAAGAGGCGGGTCTGCTGTTTCCGCTTCTGTTTGTAACGTTCCACGTTCTGTCGGGTCTTTTGCTGCAGCATTACCGCCCTCGCTGCGTTCTTCTCCAAAACCGTTCTGCACTCTTCGTCGAACCATTCGTTCCGTCGATTCCGTTCCACGTACCCGATGGTGCTCTCGGCTGCGTCGTTGATGGCTGCTTTCACTGTACTCCAGCAGTCCTCTAGAGGGGCCTCATCGAGCTCGCCCTCGTCTGGCAACGCGGCCTCGAGATTTTGCGCGTATGCGGAGGCGACATCCGGTTGTTTTAGTCGCTCTAGGTTGTACCGTGGCGGTCGTCGGTACCGTACATTGTTGATGACGGAACGTTTTGGGTGCAGTTTGACCATCACCAGATAGTGGTCGGAGTCGATGTTGGCGCCACGATAGGTCCTGGCGTTGATAATGTCGGAGAAGTGCCGTCCATCAATCAGAACGTGGTCGATTTGAGATTCCGTCTGCTGTGGTGATCTCCAGGTGTAACGATAAGGGAGGCTGTGTTGGAAAAAGGTGCTACGAATGGCCATGTTTTTGGAGGCGGCGAAATCAATGAGTCGTAGGACGTTTTCGTTCGTCTGCTGGTGGGTGCTGAACTTTCCAATCGTCGGTCTGAATTCCTCCTCCTGGCCTACCTGAGCGTTTAAATCTTCTTTGACGATCTTGACGTCTTGGCTTGAAAAGCGGTCGTACTTGCCTTCGAGCGGCGCGTAAAATGCGCCCTTGTCATCATCAGTGCTTCCGGATTGTGGGCTTTGCACGTTTATTATGCTGAAGTTGAAGAATCGGCCCTTGATCCTCAACCTGCACATTCTTTCGTCGATCGGCCACCAACCGATCACGCGCCTCTGCATATCACCCATCACGATGAAAGCTGTTCCCAGCTCGCGTGTGTTGCTACAGCTCTGGTAGATGATATCATTACCTCTAAACGTTCGCACCATGGATCTTGTCCAACACACCTCCTGCAGCGTTACTCGGTTCGTATTATTTTGTTGCTGATTTTCCGTTACAATAGTTTTTTACGGCTGGCTCGTAGAGCCTGACACCAACCCCCTACTTTCCGAAGGACCATAGTGCACAGTTGAGCTTAGAGTCCTTCCCTCGCACTCGGACGTTTATCAGCCGCCCCTAACATAGGGATCAGACGCTGTTGTGAGCCGCTCCTCCTGGAGAACAGACGCGCAGGTTTGCCGAAGCAAACCCCCCCTTCCCTGTCAGCCTACGACCAAAGTTCCCACCGGGGTTGGTTACACGATCTTTCCCAAGGTTGCTCGTAGTATCCGGCCGGTACCACGAGGAGGGAGGGATAGGAGTTGCTGGGCAGAGGCTAGTGGATCACAATGGAATCTGTATTGCGCAGCATACCCAGCTTTTACCGTACCATTAGTCATTAGGCTGATACAAATTTATTTTTGTCTTTTTATACCCCTCCCCCCCTTTAAATCTTTTTGGTTGGATTTTGCATTTTGAGGGGACAGATAAAACATATTTATCAAAATATCGGGTGTTGCTGGAAATTCTTTAAAAAAATCCAATGAGTTTTTAATATTATTCAGATGAAATGCTTTATATATTTGTTACGAAGACGGTCACGTATTAGATTCTTAAGAGCAAACCCGTTTGTTTGTTTGAGTAGGCTTTAAGCTGAAAAACATTTTATTTAACTTTATGTTGAATGTTTTTGTTTTACGTCACTTACATTTGTTGTCTTCTACGCTAATTGTCCGTCTACTTGTAACAAAGTATAGTTGTCGTGTACGTTCCTTTAGTGATTAAGTATTATATTAAGATCAAATAATTTTGATAGATTATAGAATACTTACTAACAAATTTTAGAATTGATGTAGTACAACAACTTTAGAATAATAAATTTTAGGATAACAATTTAGGATAATCAATTTTAACTCAACGAATCCAAACTTGTTGTGGCTTTCTAACAATAGGTATTCTGTTTTTAGTTCCCTTTGACATTTCTCGCCGAGGTTGTCAGAACGATTTCTGGATCGGTTGAATCGGTAGTGGTAGCCGATAACGAGGGGTCTTGTACCGTTGCGAACATACTCCGCCCCGTATTGCTTGAAGTTGTGCCTTCAGCCATACCAGACTTCTCCAGCACGTCCAAGTCCGCCTTCTTAGTTAGCGGCTGGTAATATTCACCCGCTCCCTTTCTAACGTTCACTCCCCTGTTCCGGCCATCCCTATTAGAATACAGATTCAGAAGGACGCCTTGCTTTCCGCATCTCTTTCTAATTTTGTTCACAATATCATTCTCTATCTGGTATCGATATTTGTCCGTTTTGTTTGTTAGTTCTGAATCGCCCTTATCGTCCTCTCCTTGCTGAGCTTCCCTCATGCTGGCCATCTCGTCATTGTGAAGTAGTTCAATTTCGTCAATTATTTCTTCGACCGACCGTTCTGCTCTGCGGCGCTGGTGAGAAACTCGTCGCAGCAATGTAGAATCCAAATCTCCAGATCTTCCATACAGCGTCCATCCCAGACGCGTCTTTGCCGCAATTGGTTGCTCTGCGCTGCCCTCGCGGAGCTTTAAAGTTGAACTCAACATGCCATTGTCCAAACCGATCAATATTCCGGGAATAGCATCAACATAGCTTGCAATGGGAAGTCCCTTCAAGTATGGGAATTTCTCTTGCAACTCGTCGTGATTAATGGTTTGATGCGGTAAATCCAGGCTGGAAACAGTATGCACTCCAGACATCGAGAAACGTTTACCGCTACTACTGGAAATCTCCTATTGTAGGGGGATTAGGGGCATAATGGACACCCGGGGCGAAATGGACACCCCTGTTTTTGCCGAAACCGTTGACTTTTATGTAAAACTATTAATGCATAAGTGTAAAAGAACAAGTCATGGTTCTATTTTTCAAAAGTACCATATATTTTGCTCCAAAGTAACCAAAATATCATTGAAATTGAAATATGTTTTTCATATGGTGAAATTCTTAAAATTTCGAAGCAGCATCAAATAAGGTATTACGAGTATTTTAGTGTGTCTACCATAAAAACCAGTGAATTGTTACCTTATCTACATGTATACGGAGATTTAGCAATGGATGAAGTATTTTATTTTTGATCAGAATTTACTTAAAATAGCAGTTTTAATAATGTAGTCGATTCGGGGCGAAATGAACACCGGCAATTACGAATGGATGTACGCGCATTGCATACTGTTAGGTGTTTTAAAGAGTTTGGAAAAAATCAATCCGATTATTTTAGCCTAAAGTTTATTTAATTAACTTTGATGTTATATAAACTCGCCTAAGATGTAGTATTATATCTGTGGCATTGATCTCCGTAGGCAGAATACTTAACTGATCGATGTAATCAAAGAATTAGCATAAAATATGCAGGGGTGTCCATTATGCCCCGATGGGTGTCCATTTCGCCCCGTACCTTTCTTGCCAGCCCTGAAAAACACACGGTTTATAATTCATTATTTCTTTACAATAAAGACATTCTACCTACTGTAAATGATTGAAATACGTAGCAAACAAGCCAAAATTGTAAGCCAACTGATAATATGTCAAGTATTTCACTGCTATACAGTCCTAATCTACTCATTTGCTTAGGGTGTCCATTATGCCCCTAATACCCCTACACGTTGTGAGTTCTCTTCTGTCCGCCTTATACCATTGCCATTGGTCCATTGCATACATGAGCATGAGCATGAGCATAGATGACCGTACTATTCGTAGTTGCTACTCCGTGATTGACCAGAACAATCGAAGTTGCACAAGGAACCAACAGACGGAGCTTGGGAGTAGCTTACCGTCCACAATGTGCATCTTCGAGAATTCCAAACTTTATTAGGTCAATAACGGCGCCGGCCACGTCCTTACGGTCATCGAGGAAGGAAAGGAATGTTATTATGACGTGCGTTGCTTACTAAAGACCGAGATCACCTCTGCGTCTCCACGTCTGTCATGGGAAGGACTTTTTGTTAGTGGGGAGGGGAAAGGGAGCATGATATGAGTTCACTTTGGTAGGTGGAGTGATTCATGCAACCCTATTAATATCAAACCACTTATTTTCATTTGGACTAAAACAAAACACATGCCGACATCGAAGATGACGAACCATTCAGATAGTTTTCGAAGTGCGAAAATTAACGAAAGAGAAAATAAAGTGATTTGAACCAACGTGGCTTTGGAACTTGGGCCGACACTTGACGTGACGAACATTTCAATGTCTGTTGACTAAAATCGCAAAAAATGTTGTTTGTTGCATTTATCGTATCATAAATCGCCCCGTACGAAGATGAGCAGTCAAATAGACGACGACGACGACCGAATGAAAACGCGGCCTGTCAACTTTTCCTCCAAAAACTCACTAAATCACCCCGTACGAAGATGAGCAGTCAAATAGACGACGACGACAACGACCGAATGAAAACGCGGCCTGTACACTTTGCCACCAAAAACTCACTCTCGCAAAAATCTAGCAATGCGAGCGCGCGAAACTTTGCTGCTGCCGAACTACCGCACACTACTGACTGCTTGGCGTCCCGTCGTCGGAGCCCCGCAGAGGGAAGAGGAAAAAAAATCGCAAAAATCTAGCAAAGCGAGCGCGCGAAACTTTGCTGCTGCCGAACTACCGCACACTACTGACTGCTTGGCATCCCGTCGTCGGAGCCCCGCAGAGGGAAGAGGAAAAAAAATCGCAAAAATCTAGCAAAGCGAGCGCGCGAAACTTTGCTGCTGCCGAACTACCGCACACTACTGACTGCTTGGCATCCCGTCGTCGGAGCCCCGCAGAGGGAAGAGGAAAAAAAATCGCAAAAATCTAGCAAAGCGAGCGCGCGAAACTTTGCTGCTGCCGAACTACCGCACACTACTGACTGCTTGGCATCCCGTCGTCGGAGCCCCGCAGAGGGAAGAGGAAAAAAAACGCAAAAATCTAGCAAAGCGAGCGCGCGAAACTTTGCTGCTGCCGAACTACCGCACACTACTGACTGCTTGGCATCCCGTCGTCGGAGCCCCGCAGAGGGAAGAGGAAAAAAAATCGCAAAAATCTAGCAAAGCGAGCGCGCGAAACTTTGCTGCTGCCGAACTACCGCACACTACTGACTGCTTGGCATCCCGTCGTCGGAGCCCCGCAGAGGGAAGAGGAAAAAAAAACGCAAAAATCTAGCAAAGCGAGCGCGCGAAACTTTGCTGCTGCCGAACTACCGCACACTACTGACTGCTTGGCGTCCCGTCGTCGGAACCCCGCAGAGAGAAGAGGAAAGAAAATCGCAAAAATCTAGCAAAGCGAGCGCGCGAAACTTTGCTGCTGCCGAACTACCGCACACTACTGACTGCTTGGCATCCCGTCGTCGGAGCCCCGCAGAGGGAAGAGGAAAAAAAATCGCAAAAATCTAGCAAAGCGAGCGCGCGAAACTTTGCTGCTGCCGAACTACCGCACACTACTGACTGCTTGGCATCCCGTCGTCGGAGCCCCGCAGAGGGAAGAGGAAAAAAAATCGCAAAAATCTAGCAAAGCGAGCGCGCGAAACTTTGCTGCTGCCGAACTACCGCACACTACTGACTGCTTGGCATCCCGTCGTCGGAGCCCCGCAGAGGGAAGAGGAAAAAAAATCGCAAAAATCTAGCAAAGCGAGCGCGCGAAACTTTGCTGCTGCCGAACTACCGCACACTACTGACTGCTTGGCATCCCGTCGTCGGAGCCCCGCAGAGGGAAGAGGAAAAAAAATCGCAAAAATCTAGCAAAGCGAGCGCGCGAAACTTTGCTGCTGCCGAACTACCGCACACTACTGACTGCTTGGCGTCCCGTCGTCGGAGCCCCGCAGAGGGAAGAGGAAAAAAAATCGCAAAAATCTAGCAAAGCGAGCGCGCGAAACTTTGCTGCTGTCGAACTACCGCACACTACTGACTGCTTGGCGTCCCGTCGTCGGAACCTCGCAGAGAGAAGGGGAAAGAAAATCGCAAAAATCTAGCAAAGCGAGCGCGCGAAACTTTGCTGCTGCCGAACTACCGCACACTACTGACTGCTTGGCATCCCGTCGTCGGAGCCCCGCAGAGGGAAGAGGAAAAAAAAAATCGCAAAAATCTAGCAAAGCGAGCGCGCGAAACTTTGCTGCTGCCGAACTACCGCACACTACTGACTGCTTGGCATCCCGTCGTCGGAGCCCCGCAGAGGGAAGAGGAAAAAAAATCGCAAAAATCTAGCAAAGCGAGCGCGCGAAACTTTGCTGCTGCCGAACTACCGCACACTACTGACTGCCATTGGTTGCCATTGGTCCATTGCATACAGAGAGGAAAGTCTGCACCAGTTACTCCAAGCTTCTTGGCAATAGAACTCTCCAACAACGTAGAATCCGAGCCGCTGTCCAAAAAGGCATACGTGTTTACTGATTTCCCGTTGGCGTGTAGGCTGACCGGTATGACACGGAACAAAATTGTGTGGTGTTGACGTTGATGAACCGTGACTACTCCAGAAGTCGAAGCTAGTACTGAGGTTTCGGAGTTTTTCCCATCGTTACTCGGGTTACCTGGATGGAGGAACTTGTGGTGGTTATCCTGACAACCATCTGTCCCACAAGCCGGTGCCTTACAAGGCCACTTCCCATGTGGATACAAGCAGCGCTTACATAGATGCGCCTCCTGTACGATTTTCCACCGTTCAATGAGGCTTTTGTCTTTGAAGGCATGACAATCCTTCGGTTTATGGCCATGTACCTGACAAACCGCACATGGACGCACTTCCGGAGCCGCTGATATCGTCGATTCTCCGCACGATTTTCTACAGCAATCGTTTTTTTGGTACTCATACTGATCACTCTCAATATTGTTTTCCGAGCGAATCGAATTCACAAATGCTTTTCCCTTTTGCCGCTCGGGTTTTGAACCTTCCGAGTGACAGCTAGTCACACTGCTCGCTGCGTTAATGATTACGTTCATGTACTCGGCAAACGTACGAAGATCTGCAACTGCTACCGTCTGATTGTGCATTGCCCAACCGAGTTTAACGTTGGCCGGCAACTTCTCAACAAGTTCCTGCAGCAAAATCGGGTTAGCCAGGTGCATTTCTTGTCCTGCCGAGACTAAATGGGCACAAAGGTTGCGCACCACCAATCCAAAACTCACAAGAGTTTCCAGCTTTTCTGGTTTTGGAGTTGGAGTACTTCTGACGTCATTCAGCAAAGTGTTGATGATGGCATCCGGTCGACCAAACAGTGTACATAAGGTGGACAAAATATCATCCACATTAGATGGATGAAGCAGAAAACTGCTAACTGCTGCTTTCGCCTCACCCTTCAAGCAGCGCTGCAATCGCAGCAGATTTTCAGCTCCCGTATAGCCACACATCTGTGTTGAAGTGCTGTAGCTACTCCAAAACAGTGGCCACTCTGCCGGATTTCCATCAAATGTTGGAAGCTCTCTTGGTACTACCTGTCGAGCGGCGATCTGCTGTGCATTAGGTCCATGATCTAGTGAAGCTGGTGGACATACTTGAACTGTCGACACTGGCAAAGAAGTCACATTCGAACCTCCATCGTGAACTGAAGTCAATTGGGAACCGCGCGGAACATATTGGGAAGCACGGCCAGAAGTTTGATTGATTTGTATGCCCTGATGCCCTATATGACCTGTATTCGCACCGATATGTGACCCTGGGTAATAACCAGATATATTACCTAGCTGTGGTACTGCTTGCAACGGAATATGATTAGCCCCTCGTAGCCAGTAATTTGAAGTACAATTTTGGTACGAATTTCGAGTGTCATGCATCGCGTAGCTGCTACTTACCACCTCCGCAGGTTGTACATACTGACCCACAGAGCGAGCATTATCACCCAGAGTTGGATGCAGACTGGCTTGGCTGATCGAGATCGATGCAGAGTTTTGCTGGATTTCCTGAGAACGAACCGGTTGTTGGTATGCGTATAACTCTCCTGCCGGGCGTCGCTCCCAAGGCAAGCTTGCTGGTGTTGAATGGTGAGTTGGTGGTGGCATACTAACGGCTGATGATCGTTGCCACACTGATGGAATTCCTCTTGATGGTAAACACGACGCTACGGTAGTGTGTGATGTTAGGTACAGTGATGACGGTGGGACTGATAATGGGGCTGCTTGCGGTTGTGATAGTTTAACGGATGATAACGACTGCGGTAGATTCGACGGCATACATGTTGTAATTTAAAATAAGCCTAACCAACATTTCTGGAATACCCTATTATTATAAGATGAAGTGAGTATGAACCGAATTGAATTGGGAGATCAGTTGTTGTAGATGCTTACGACAGGTCGCACGATGTGACCTGATCGTGTTAATAAATAAGATTGAATTGTAGAGTGTCGTTTTCGTGTATCATAGTCCGAAGAATTGCCAAAGCATTATGACTAGTTGGTGGTATCAACCTGGGATTCCCACAAATTTGGGGGCTCGTCCGGGAATTCCCAGCTACGAATGCTGGAACGGATGGCAAGTGAGATGTGATATGAACGCGAACAACGAGTGGCAGTTGAGATGCCAAGAAGAAAGTAACTATTATGCTATGTGTCAAATGCTATACGACCAAGTTGCTTCCATTGCCATACAAACGTCTAAGTTAGTACATGAAGCTTATGCAATGAGGAAAGATCTTGACGATTTACGCATCGAACCATCATCGTTGAGCTCAATTATCGATGGTGCACGCATGTTTCCCAAACCCAATGTCGAAGATGAATGCAGCGAAAACCTCGGCGAAAACAATACATCTGTTGCTAACAAAAGCGTGAGCAGCGGTGAGCCGATTTCTGTTTCGTCCAGTTTCTATAATGATGTGTATGATAAGTGTCCTACGAGATCGATTGCAGAGAAACGAGATATTCCAACTGGGAACGTGATTGAACTGGATCATCACCTCCATGTGAAGAAGGCAGGCTGTAAAAACAAACGCCGAGTGCGATTCGGCAATAATTGTTTGATTCGATTTAGAAAATATTCCCGAGAGCAACGTAGAAGATTTTCATCATACCACCGATATGATAGAAGGAAACAAACTGCAACGTTATGGTTTACCAACACTATGTTCTTCAAGATTTTTGGATCTATCAAAGAACACAAGCATGGACGGAAATTCGGGAAAAAACAGGATGCTGTGCACACGTCAGCAGAAGATGGAGATGAAGACGATGGTCGCATGGAATCTAGCATGGAATCGTGCGCCATCCGAGCCGGATGGCGGTCAGGTTGGCCGAGTGTTGTAATTTAAAATAAGCCTAACCAACATTTCTGGAATACCCTATTATTATAAGATGAAGTGAGTATGAACCGAATTGAATTGGGAGATCAGTTGTTGTAGATGCTTACGACAGGTCGCACGATGTGACCTGATCGTGTTAATAAATAAGATTGAATTGTAGAGTGTCGTTTTCGTGTATCATAGTCCGAAGAATTGCCAAAGCATTATGACTAGTTGGTGGTATCAACCTGGGATTCCCCCATCATTGGCTGTGTCGTGAGTGCCGGTACCACAAATGATACCGCCGTTGTTGTTGTTGTTGGCGAAATCACGAACATATTGTTCATATCTACCGTCACAGGTGGTACAAATCATTGCACATTGTTCGCCGGAGTAGCTATAGCTCTACCGTAGCTACTATGAGTGACGAAACTGTTATTTGGCAATAGAGGATGCGTGGTCTGCGAGATCGGTGCTATCGAAGTGCAAAATAAAGGATTCATAGCCACAGCAGCAAAACTTGACGAAATCGGTTGAACACTGGATGTGAATTGAGGATTTGGATGAGATGAGTACGCTTCAGTATTCGCCGCCACCGATGTCTGTTGATCGAAATTTGAGATTGGTTCCAGTTGTGATGTGAGTTCAGTGGGGATATTCCCAGGGTTGGCACTCTTGGTCTCAGCCGGATTACGGGATATCCAATCCACAACATCTTCCGCTCCACGATTGCAACGGCTGCGAACACTGCCTGCGTCATCGTCATTCAATTGTATGTGCAGAAGGTCGTATTTCTTTTGTAGGTATTCCTTCTCCAAGGCAAACTTTTCCTTCACTACCTTGTCCATCCGCTCTCTTTCAAGGCGCAAGGTCATCTCTTGCAGATCTCGCTCCTGTTTCTCCCTTTCCGCTTGTATCTTCTCCCGTAGCCTCTTCTCCTCCGCTAGGCGCTGTACTTCGAGCTGGATTCGTGCTTCACGAATGCTAGCAGACGTCGATACTGTCGAGCCTGGAGGATCAGCAATAGCGCATGACGTACATCGGAAATTACGTTCCGGGTCTTCGATGCTATCGTTCACTCCAACGCATCTAAAATGGTACCAGCGATCGCATACGTCACACTGGACCCAGTGTTGCCACATTTTTTTCAGTTTTCATCTGTGATTTTGGTCAAAAAAATCTTTTTCATCTGTAGGAAATTTCAGAAAATCTTAGTAAAAATCTGTGATAGGTTAATGTCTTCAAAATCGAATATTTTTGAACAATTTGTTTAAAAAACAACGGAAAAAATATGTTCTTAGAATAACGTCGACCAAAACACTCCCAGGTTGCATCTGAAGATCATCAGAAACCACAAGAACGTCGATAACAATGCGCCTGAGGCATGGCCTAGCCCATCAAACTAGAAGATTTAATTTCTATTATTTAAATTTGAGTACCTGAAAATTATAATGAAGCTTTTTTTCACGAAAGTCATTGTCATAGTTTTAAAAATCTTTTTTATTGCAAAAATCTTTGATCTGTGATCACAGATATCTGTAGGCGAAAATGGGAAAAAATCTGTGTAATTCTAGCTAAATCTGTGTATGTGGCATCACTGACTGGACCATTTTACGATCAGCGTTGTTCGGTTGATTGCATAGAATGCATTGATGTTGTGTTGCGTCACGTATCTCACGTGAGTCGGCAGCTGCTTTGCCGTTGGACATGGTTATGTTTTCCACGCCGAAACGGTATCAATAAATCTTAAAGTTTGTTACGAAGACGGTCACGTATTAGATTCTTAAGAGCAAACCCGTTTGTTTGTTTGAGTAGGCTTTAAGCTGAAAAATATTTTATTTAACTTTATGTTGAATGTTTTTGTTTTAAGTCACTTACATTTGTTGTCTTCTACGCTAACACTAGTTTACAGCATTTTTGAACTCGGTAAGCTGATGATCATTTTTGGTGTAGAATCATGCCCTGAGTTCGAAAACGCGAAGGAAAAAAATTACAGTAGAGCGGAATTTTTTTCGACTTTCCATACAAGGATGATGATTTGAAATCGATTTTTGTTCTATTTTTAAGCAAAGTCGCTCGTTTCACACATCTAATTCTCCGTAATCAATGCTCCGATTCAGCTGAATTTTTAACTGTAACTCGCCTACATATGATATGTCAAATAAACGTTGAGAAAGAATTTTTAAATAGAATTTTTCTTATTGAAAAAAATACATTTCATCATAAATTTTTGGAAATTTGGCTAAAATTTAAGGAGATCGTCCCTAAAACTCGCCAATATCTTGAATTTCATCAATCTGACGCAAAACCTGCATTCGGATGATCGAATGGTATTGTATTCAGCTTTTAATTTATGGAAAAAGATTTGAAATTGGTTGAACAAAACGCAAGATATTTGAATTTTAGTAAATTCAATATTTTTAAAAGTTGTAAAACTCGATATAGAGCTAAAACTCAAAAACTGTTCTACTTAAAATTTTTTGAAGCACGGTTTCGAAATCAGTGCTAAATTGTACTTCAAAAATGTTGGTCGTTGACAGAAGTTCACGACTTTTGTTTTATTTTGTAAACTAGTGTAATTGTCCGTCTACTTGTAACAAAGTATAGTTGTCGTGTACGTTCCTTTAGTGATTAAGTTTTATATTAAGATCAAATAATTTTGATAGATTATAGAATACTTACTAACAAATTTTAGAATTGATGTAGTACAACAACTTTAGAATAATAAATTTTAGGATAACAATTTAGGATAATCAATTTTAACTCAACGAATCCAAACTTGTTGTGGCTTTCTAACAATAGGTATTCTGTTTTTAGTTCCCTTTGACATTTCTCGCCGAGGTTGTCAGAACGATTTCTGGATCGGTTGAATCGGAAGTGGTAGCCGATAACGAGGGGTCTTGTACCGTTGAAATGCTTTATATATTATTTTTCAGAGTTAAATGTATTTTTATGCTTGTACGTAACTCCAACCTCCATTTAGGTCGAATCCATTTAGGTACAATGTACTTAGGTCCCTCCGTTTAGGTTACGTTACCTAAATGGAATTTTATTGTGTTCAGTGTAGTTGGAGTGTTTTAGATTAGAAATAAGGTTGGTTTTAGGGAATTAAGCTGCAAGTGGCGTTAAGGGGAGTTCAGGGCGTACTCAAGGGGGAGCAATGAGGTTGGATGGGGTTGGTTTGAGGCTGTTTAAGGTTTCCTAAGAACTTTCTTGAGTATAAGTAATCGAATTTACAAGCATAACTTATGTGCATAAATGATTTAATAAGAGTCAAAATCCTCTGAAGCTTCCTTAAACGCCTTCGAAATCTCCTTTAAACCCCATCGGAGCCCATGTTACACACCTCAGACCCTCAGAAACCCCCGAAAACGCCTACCCCAAGTAACATTTTCAGAGCTGGTTGGATTTGTTTAGGTTATATGAGGGATTTATAACGGCCATCAGCAATGCCATCGCTAGACGTTTTATTGATCACTAGAAGAATTCTACAAAACTTTTTTTAAACTTTCATACAACTTATCATCGCGCCAGCTTAATTGATTTATGATCGGTTTTATTGCGGTTATCAAAAGTTCTTTAAAATACATCGCATAAGAGTAATCAGTGCATGGATGACAATGAACAGTTGCACTGTGTTGTATAAGGCGGCCAAAAATAAATACAATCTTAAAATGAGTAAAATGCATCAGTTCATCCACTATTAATTCATTCACAGTACGCCTTTTTCAAAACACAATCTTTAAAATATGTACTTACAGTATAATTCATTGAATCGGATTACGTTCCAATATTCCGAAACATATTTTTAGCCATACATAATCGACCATTGTACAGCGTCCATCATGATCGACAAGTACGCCATCTCTTATATAATAGTGGAAACCGTAGATGGGGTTATTGCAAACTTAATGTGGTAATGAAATTACCAACTCCACTTATTGAGGTTATGACGAAGAGAAACTAGATTTTTGCTGACGACACCTTTTTCTGTGGAGCTGGCGGCTGCCATCTTGCAATAAGGAAGTTTTTTTCAGCACATTTCAATGAATTTCATAAAATAGTACATACCTGATACAAGCAAAAGCACAGAAACAATCGTGAAAGTGGTTTTCGGAAGTGTGGGAGGAAAATTGGCCACTTCACTTTTTCCTCGAATCTGATTTTTTGTCAAAAAATTCAATTGTTAGCAAGGCGCACTTATTTTCTGCGTCTAAAAGCCCCTTATTCACACTAAAACTGATTCCGTACATATTTTTCTCCTACACAAACCATAACTGAGTCACTAATATTTAGGAATATTTACTTGTGATAAAAGATGTACTTAGCATCCATGATGAATGCTATGCTTACGGTATTGTTTTCCTTTTCTCACCAGTGCGAAAAAATACTAGCTGTCAGAGTTGCTCGAGCTAAAAATAAACAACATGCTGGTTTTATTGTGGAATTATTGCTGTTTTCAATGCAGCTTTGAAAACTCCTATAAGTGTGGTCCACTTGGTCGGAAGGCGTTCTTATAGCGGTTGCCAGAAGGTTATGGTGGAAGAGTTAGTTTTATTAGCAGTTTTATTAAATTGGTCCATAGAAATACTTATAGAGCATTATAAAGCTAAAAATGTTACTTGGGACGTAACGCCTGAGCTACGCCTCTGAAACTCGCCAACAATCCTCTGAAGCTCTTAACTGAATCCATTTAGGTAAAAAATCTATTAAGGCAGTCCTTACTCGTTACCTAAATGGAGGTTTTGGTGTATTGTAAATTTTAGAAGAACACTACACGCATTGTATAATGTGTAAACATGATGGTATCTCAAATGCATAGATTTATCGTCTTACTTATTCAGGCAAACTGTTGTTATGGGTATGTAAACATGTTAAAACTTTGAATTCAGTTGTATAATCTATTGCTAAGTATTCTTGAAATGTACATACCTTTATTCATAACTAAAGGGAATCTACTTCCTTGGTTGAAATGCAGTTGATCTCACGACAGCAATAAAGATGCATCTTACAGAACAAAATTAAACAACCATCAAAGCTTTGAAGCCTGCATCACGACGGCATTCCAGTTCCACTGCTGAGCTGACAGACGCTACTTAATAGCAATCGGGTACATCATCATCATAACGACTTCTGAGCCAGGATATACAAAGAAATAAAATACGCCATACAACTCCCCAGCACCAGCGCCACAGACTGACTGACTGCCGGCAAGATGTGCCAACTCCGAATTGAAGAAAATTAAAAAGGAAATGAGAAACATTTCTCGACGGTACTAGCCTCGCTTGGTTAGACTCGAGATTGCCAGTTCAGGCAAAGTACCACTCAAAATCTATTACGCTGAGCAGCCCAGATAAAGCTGGTCCCACGGCAACCAGCGCAGCGCAGTTACCCAGAGTCGCAACTATTTATCAACGGTTTTAAGGGTATTTTTCCTACTTCTTCTGGCACTCCGGTCTGCCCAATCCACTGCGGATCAGAAGGATCAGGAAGGACACGATGGCGAAGACATCCCAGCACAGCTGCTTGCTCCAGTTTCCCACCAACCTAGTCTAGTACACTACTGAGCTGAGAATGTTTGCTTCGGATTGAGACGAAACGATAAGATACAGTCTTTGGGGCTGTCCATAAACCACGTGGTCATTTTTTTGGGACTTCTTAACCCCCCCCCCCTCTCGCGTGGTCATTGGTCCATTCAAAATTTTTTATTCGTCCATACAAAATGGTCATTGGCCGAACCCCCCCCTCATGACCACGTGGTTTATGGACAGCCCCTTTCTTTGCAGTTTTGCAGTCGAGATGACCCTTTCTACTCGCTGTTTCCAAACTCAGCCCAACCCAAAATTGCTGCAGGAAATGAGAAAAATGTAATTCCATTTCTGTTTGTGTCGATTTTCGCTGACTTTTTGACTTTTGCGTTTTACCAGTAACCGGGACAGAGTGAGGATTGTTTGAAAACGGGACACACGTTTGGTGCTATTTTTAGTCAATTGGTATTCATATCCGTTATGGTTTTTGTCTGAAAAATGGATCGGATGGTGAAGAGTGAAACCTTCTTATCTATGTTGTACAAAGATTTGTAAAACAATCAGATGTCGACTTAATAATAACACTAAGTATCAAATCTGTGCTTCAGTACGCTAGTGAAACGTGGCGTATATCATTGGAAAACACTCAATGATTGTAAATCTTTGCTGAAACATTGCTAAGGCTGACACAAATTTCGATTTTCTTCTATGTCACCCCCCCTCGGAAAATTTTGGTCGGAATCCGACATTTTGAGGGGAACACAAATAAATTATTCTAGAAATTTAAACTTTTTAAAGTGAAATAAGACCCGTCGAGAAATTTTTTTAACAAATCCGATGAGTTTGACGATTTTGCCTAATTGTTTAGGTAATTTTGCATCATAACATTTATTATTTATCATCCCCCCCCCTTGACGAGTCAACAAGTAAAGTGACAAAAGAAGAAAATGAGATTTGTTCCGGCCTAAATTGCTGAAACATTCGTTTGTACAATTTTCAAAGCATCCAATTTATTTTACTCTGCAACGATGTCACTCCACGCGATTCACACAGCTTAGTTCAAATCTCTCGCCTGTTGTGCGCGCCAGAATGCAGGGATTCCGATCCTATTTAGCAGTCAGTTTTCAATGTGCCAATTGCAAAACAAGATTGCATCATAACAGCTCGAAAACGAGAGGATTGCTCTGTTTCCCCAGAAATGTAGAGCTTCTTAAATCCAATTAGATGTCACATTCCAAGAATCAGATTTCGGGTGAATAACGCTCCAAGCTCAGCATCCGAGGCTTGCTGTCTTCGAACGTCAATTAAGCATAATACACAAGCGCAAATTATAACTCGATTCCGAACAAGTTCGCACTCACTCGCACAAGCCTTTCGTTGTAATTTATTCAGTAATTTTAAGCCATCGCAAGTACATACTTGAGAAAGAAAATTTATCGCTACATAGTCACTCCCCCCCTTGGATGAGGCAAAAAATTTCATTTTCCGCGAATCGTTTCAAGTGCGCTAAGACCCTCATTACCGGAAAAAGCTAAGAACTTTTGCCGGCAAGCGACATTCCGTATCGATTAGAAGCACGCGACACCACCGTCAAGTGTCTGGATCCCACATACCTGAATTTCGAGCGCGCGTACGGAGAAAAGCTCTTGAAGAGAAGCACTGAAATTCCTAATGAATGGGTCGCGCTAGCAAGGGAAGGAAATTTATGCGTTCTGTTTCTCGGGATGCTCTCGGAGAAGTTCCAACAAAGATGGCAATCACCTGCTTGCGAACGATGACGCCGTGTGTATGTGTGTCTCTGGTTCGACGTTCCGAGAAAGGGATTAAGTTCTCCCCCGGTAAACGGTTCTTGGATTTTCCCCACATACATGCGCTATGATATTTTGTGCTCTACACCCAGTTACGCTTCACCAACAATTTTCAATATCAGTAAATTAGATGAAGTTATCTTGATGGTGCTCTGTAGTGAGATGTCACCGTATGAAAGAGGAAATCGTTGCATGAAGTTTTTTCGATCATCTTCAATCTCGTTTCACACTAGAGTTATGAAGCCTTTGCGGCATAAATATTTGAACGCCATTAATATACAAAGGATTTCGTCCAAATAAATTAACGCTCAAAAGAATAGAAGTTACAAATGAAGGTTCAAGATATTTTTACCTCACATTTTCTTGAGCACAAAAATTGAGATCCATTAAACGCATCAACGATGAGTGCTTCATGACGACGCGACGTTGCAAGCACCGAAGGTGGCGTGGTAACAGATCTATGTGGAAGTACGTGCGCAGGACGAAAGATTTCCAGCCCCTAACCTCCAAGAGATTGAGGAGGATGTTGGCCGGTTGAAAAACAACAAAGCCGCGGGAGCAGATCAACTACCAAGCGAGTTACTAAAACACGGTGGAGAAGCACTGGTGAGAGTACTACACTGGGTCATTACCAAGATTTGGGATGAGGAAGTATTATCGGAGGAGTAGATGGAAGGTAACGTGTGTCCCATCTACAAAAAGGGCGATAAGTTGGATTGCGGGAACTATCGCGCGATCACACTACTGAGCGCTACCTACTCAAATTTAATGCCGCCGTCTATCACCAATTGCAAGAGAGTTCATGGAGAAATATCAGGCTTGATTCATGTGAATGCACTACAACCAGATGTTCGCCATCCAGAAATGCCGTGAATACAACGTGCACACTCATGACTTGTTCATTGATTTTAAATCGGCGTATGATAAAATCGATCGAGAACAGCTATAGCAGATTATGCACGAATACGGATTCCCGAATAAACTGATACGATTGAATCGAGGCGAAGTTCGAGTATCAGGGACACTCTCGAGTCCTGTCGAATCTCGCAGAGAGTTACGGCAAGGTGATGGTCGTCCGTGCTTGCTGTTCAACATTGCGTTAGAAGGTGTAATAAGGAGAGCGGGGATAAACACGAGTGGGAAGATTTTCACGAAGTCCGTTCAGTTGCTTGATTTCGCTGATGATCTTGATATTATAGCTCGTAAATTTGGGACGATGGCGGAAACGTACATCCGACTGAAGAATGAAGCCAGGCGAATTGGATTAGTCTGTGTCGAAGGGGGTGGAAGCTCAAGTAAAATATTATCTCCTGGGCACCCGTTAAAAACACCACCCCCGGCGAAGACTGGCGCTCGAGCCTAGCTATTTAGCACTGTAGTTGGAGGAAATGCCAATGCAGAACCCGTAGCTTCCGGGAAGGTAAGCCCAGCTACCTGGGTTATTTAGTGGGTTGGTGTCAGGCCCTGCGAGCCAGCCGTAAAAAAGACTAGCACCGAAAAATCAACAAGAGAAGAATGCGAATCCATACCCATGGCGACGACCACAGCGACGAAAAGGGAGTTGCGATTGGAAGCTCGGTACGTGGAACAGCAGATCTCTCAACTTCATCGGGAGCACCCGCATACTCGCCGATATACTGAAGGACCGCGGGTTCGAAATCATAGCGCTGCAGGAGGTGTGTTGGACAGCATCTATGGTGCGAACGTTTACAGGTAATCATACCATCTAAAAGAGTTGCGGCAACACACGTGAGCTGGGCACAGCTTTTATAGTGATGGGCGACATGCAGAGGCGCGTGATCGGTTGGTGGCCGATCGACGAAAGAATGTGCAGGTTGAGGATCAAGGGCCGATTCCTCAACATTAGCATAATTAACCGTGCACTCACTCCGGAAGCACTGATGATGACAAAGACGCATTTTACGCACAGCTCGAACGTGAGTACGACCGCTGCTCAAACCACGACGTCAAGATCGTCATAGAAGATTTAAACGATCAGGTGGCCAGGAGGAGGAATTCAGACCGACGATTGGAAAGTTCAGCGCCCACCAGCTGACGAACGAAAAAGGTCTACGCCTCATCTACTTCACCGCCTCCAGAACATGGCCATTCGTAACATTTTCTTCCGTTACACCTGGAGATCACCACAACAAACGGAATCGCAAATCGACCTCGTTCTGATTGATGGATGGCACTTCTCCGACATTATCGACCTCAGGACCTATATAACCCGTAACGTGGGTAGATCACTTTGGAATGGTGCGTTACGGTGTAAGATCTACCATATCAAGTTTTGATCTTGCTATTTTCTAGCCTGGTATATTTAAATGCTGGAACATTCCAGGATCAAGATTTGGTGTACTTTTTTACACTATTTATTTATTTATTGTTTTACTCTATTTATTTTTCACTGCTAATATACCGTTTGTTCCAGAGGGATGGAGGTAAATGTAACCTGTATAACTAACAATTTACAAAAATATAACAGTGGAGAACGTATCACAATTTAGTACTTTTTTCTATTTGTTTAGAAAGATCAAGATTCAACGTGCCGATGGAAAAAGAACACTTCATCGAAGAAAGGAGTAGAATCCACAAAGCGGCGGAGCTGAACGGATACTTCAAAGACTTCGTTGACAAAATTCTTCGCAAACACGAAAGAAAGAAACATAGAAGGAATGCTACAACACTAGAACCCGAGAAAGAAGATGTCCGAAGGATTAGCCTCCCTTTCTATCCCAAATTAACAAATTCGGTTCAACACACTCTGAAGCGCCATGGTTTCCACGTAGTGTACAAAAGTCAAAACACACTGAAGGACTTGCTGTGCAATCTCAAGGATTAGATTCCCACCGAAGAAAAATCTGGAATCTATCAAATACCCTGCAAAGATTGTCCAGCAGTGTACATCGGACAAACTCGCCGCAAATTGAAAGTTCGCCTGCGGGAACATAGGAATGCGGTTGAGAATGGTAGGCTGAACGAATCGAGTGTGGCAGTACATGTTTTGGCCGAAAATCACACTGTTAATTGAGAACAAGCTAAGCTGCTAAAACCCGTTAGAAAAACCATTCACCTCAATGCTTTGGAATCAATGCACATAGCTACTGCCAACTCCCCATTGATGAATGAGGACGATGCTCCCATACAATCATCCCTCTTCCGTTTGACGAAGCGGAAAATGCAGTAAATTTCATCTCTTCGGACATCGTCCCGTCGATGGGCTGCGTCGAGCCCGAAACCGGTCGGAAAGAAAGGTAATTATTAATCCTTTTTAATCGTTAGTAAGAACAAAACGTGTTGTGTCCGTTCTCGTTGTCGCGTCTCGTGGGTGTAAATAGTTCTTACGTGTGTACAAACCCAAGAAATTGAGGTCAAGATTACCGTACGATTCAGTGACAAATAGACCACGTTTTCCGCGTCGATTTATTCGTGCCGAGTTCCATAATTTCGGTTTTTTTTTCGAACTGTTATGATAATTTATTTGTCCATCACATTTTCAACTTATATTACGGTGAATATATAACGAAGCCACACCTCAAATTTTCAAGAGCACAAATCTGAGGATCCAAAAGACGGATTGCGCTGAAAAGTTGATCGATTGGTGACCCGCTGGTGGTGACTAATCGATCAACTTTTCAGCGCAGTCCGTCTTTTGGATCCTCAGATTTGTGCTTTTGAAAATTCAAAGTGTGGCTTCGTTATATATTCACCTTATGCGTTGCGAACATTCGCGGATAATAAATATGTATAACGGTTTTCTTATCCGCAAACTTATTAACACGAGAACGCGAAAAAAGTAATACAAGAACATAGATGAAACTCAACGATTTGAATTGTTTAGTTGTCCAGTTTTCTCGTTAAGCTACGGCGCGGGTTTCTGTTATTCAGCATTGGCAGTAACACTAAACGGAATTGCATACAGTTTATTTTCTGACTGATGAAGGACAAGCAGGCTTGATAGAAACTCCCTCGCGAGAAAATGAGGAAGCGATTTTGGCGATTTTCTGAGGAGTGAAAATAAAACTCAGAAATCACAACGCAAATTCTCAACAGCACCGAGCGCGAGCTTGCCGCGGCAGCGAGGAGTTCGTCCAACACTCATAATTGCTTGTTGTGTTTCTCACGTCCACTCACACACAAAAATCTCTCGCGAGTTCCACTCCCATACAAAGAAAGACTCTCGAGGCGAAAATCGCACTCAAAAACCCGATATAATCATCGGCTCTTTTTTTCGTTCCCCTCTTCCTCGCTCAGTTTTTATTGCCTCTCTGTTTGAGGTTCGTTCGCTCCCTCGCGACGAGGCAAAAGCAAAACACCGCTCTAGAGCATGTTGCAAAACTCTTTTGATTTCGAGAAGGATTATCAAGCCTGAGGACAAGCTTAGAACGTGCGTTACTACGAGTTGATCCGACATAAGCGTGGTTTAAAAATAATTCATACCCGGTATATAATAAAATTTAATACACAAATATACAATAAAATTATTGTATTCTTCCGACAGCCGGCTGGCATAGCTCACATCACGTACCAATGTGAATCCAGATCTATGTAACTTTCTATTCCTTTCCCTTCCCACTAACAAACTTCCTTCTTGTGACAACCGTGGGGATGCGGAGGTACACACGGTCTCTAGTAGCAACGTATGTCACACTAACATTTCTTTCCTTCCCCGATGACCGTAAGGACGAGGCCGGCGCCGGTACTGACAATATAAAGTTTGATCCTTCAAAATTGCACATTGAGGATGGAAAGCTACACCCAGGCCCCATCCTTTTGGTTCCCTGTGCAATGTTGACTGTTCTGGTCAGTAACGGAGTTGCAACTACGAACTGTACGGTCATCTCATGCTCATGCTCATGCTCATTATCGACGTCAGGACCTAAGGTGGCGCTAATATCGACTCTGATCACTACCTGGTGATAGTTAAACTGCGCCCAAAACTCGCAGTTATTAACAATGTACGGTACGCCACCACATATGCGCAGAATCTCGAGGCAACGTAGCCGGACGAGGGTGTGCTCAATGTGGCCCCGCTGGAGGACTGCTGGAGTACAGTCAAAGCAGCCATCAACAACGCAGCCAAGAGCACTATCGGGTACGTAGAACGGAGTCGATGAAACGATTGGTTCGACGAGGAGTGCAGAGCGGTTCTGGAGGAGAAGGACGCAGCGCGGGAGGTATGGAACCCAACAGAATGTGGAGCTATACAGACAGAAGCGGAAGCAGCAGACCTGTCTCTTCCGCGAGAAAAAGCGCCGCCTGGAAGAGGCGGAGTGCGAGGAAATGGAACTGTTGTGCCGTTCACAAGAAACACGTAAGCCTACCAGAAGTTCAACGCATCCCGCAAAGGCTACGTGCCGCAAGCCGAACTCTGCAGGGATAAGGACGGGAACCTCCTGACGGACAAACGTGAGGTGATCGAAAGGTGGAAGCAGCACTTCGACGAGCACCTGAATGGCGAAGAGAATGTAGGCACGGGGGATCAAGGTGGCGGAGGATATGACAATGTTGGCACATCAGAGGACGAGAACGAACCAACTCCCACGCTGAGGGAAGTTGAGGATGTCATCCACCAGCTCAAAAACAGCAAAGCGGCTGGTTAGGATGATATCGTAGCAGAATTCATCAAGCTGGGCTCGGAAAAGTTAGTCACCTGTTTGCACCAGTTAGTAGTCAAGATCTGGGAAACCGAACAGCTACCGGAAGAGTGGAAGGAAGGGATAATCTTTCCCATCCCCAGGAAAGGCGACAAGTTAATAAAGTTAAACTTATTAAGTTAAACAAGTTTAACTTTCGAGCGATCACGATTTTAAATGCCGCCTACAAGGTGCTATCCCAGATCATCTTCCGTCGTCTTTCACCCAAAGTAAAGAGGTTCGTGGGAAGTTACCAATCCGGTTTCATCGACGGCCGGTCGACAACGGACCAGATCTTCACCGTACGGCAAATCCTCCAGAAATGCTGTGAATACCTGGTCCCAACGCACCACCTGTTCATCGACTTCAAAGCGGCATACGACTGGGTCGACCGTACAGACCGTGCAGCTACAGTTGCAAATCGAGTATTATGGCGGCAAATTGTTGATTTGGTGTTATCATGAATTTGATGTTGAACTAAATAAATGAAATATGGTGGCATCACCACCCCCAGAAACAGCAGCAGCCAAGGCAGCAAGCAGCTACAGTGCTGCTGATAAAACAAAACAAAAAGCCGTTCGTTGGATCACTAATCGGTAATAAATCAATAACTTTTTCCACAAGCATCCAACTGTTTTGCGGTCTTCGAAGGAAAGTTTCATAAATGATTTTTCTATAAGAAGCGTTGATCGATTTGAATTAAGGAGACAAGGGGCGACCTCTGGGATTTTTTGTTTGAAAGTGTAACTTTTCCCATAGTAAATCCTATGTAAACTTTGAACCGCTTGCGCTAAATTATAGTTTCACCGATTGCGCTGAAATTTTGTACAGTTCATATGGGACCTAAATGGGATCTAAAAAGTCGACTGGAGCGAGGATTTATTTTTTCCATACAAGCGTGTCCCATTTTACTAACCATGGACCCTACGTGCAGAAAACCAACGCGGCCATGGAGTTTTCAAAAGGAAGGTGCTGCGTACCATCTACGGCGGAGTGCAAATGGAAGATAGGACTTGGAGAAGGCGAATGAACCACGAGCTGCATCAGCTGCTGAGAGAACCAACCGTCGTACACAGCGCGAAAATCGAGAGGCTACAGTGGGCAGATCACGTGATCAGGATGTCGGATAGCAAACCGGTAAAAATGGTTATCGAGAGTCATTCAACCGGTACAAGAAGATGTGGTGTGCAGTGAGCTTGGAGGGTCGATCAAGTGGAGGACGATTCGTGGACTCTTCGCAGAGTGTGAAACTGGAGGCACACAGGCATGGACCGAATAGATTGGAGATGACTCCTACGTACAGCAGAGCGCGCTCAGGCATTAGTCTGACCGGTAAGGTAAGTAAGTAATTGAAGTGTACACAAAGGTTAGATGCTTCAAGTTTCAATTTTGGGATGACCCAAAATCTTGTTGATCCATTTGATAATCTGCTGTGTAGCATCGCTATTTGCATTCCCCACAATAATGTATGATACAAGTTGTATCTGTAATTTATGATAACATCAACAAACATCAGCGTGCCCCCCACAAACATTTCCCGCATAATTTTTAATCAGTCGGAAAATATTTTGATTGTAAATTCCATTGTTCGCCCATATATCCCACACAAACGCTGGCAGCCCGCAACAGTGTATGAAAAATGTTTTAAATACAATGCATTCTCTCGCTGGAGCTGGCTTGAATAATCCCTTCGCCGCTGTTGGCATGTCGACAAAAGGCAACAACAGTTACAAAGCAAAAAATCTGAAAACTTGTTTGGTTACTCGATACTGGACAGCTGCTGTACGTGCACTGCACATCCTGTGCACACCTGCATTGTCCACCAATCAACCGAGCCTGGGTGCAAACGAGCTCCAAGAGGTAGGCGACTGGGGCGTAACAACATTCCGAACCACATCCGGATCACCGGAGGTCGGCATAAAAATGTTCATTATGCAATAGGGTCCTAAAATGAAAAATATTTCCCCGGTTTTGCTGCATAACACGAAAGAGCATGCTTTTCTGATCTCAATGGTAATTTTTCCGAACTTAAACAATAACAGAATAGTTAAAAAACTTGAAAATAAAATAATGATGAGCAGGTCTTGTTTGACATTCGAGGTCAACCTTGACGTAACGAAAGTGAAACGGCGGGTTGCAAAAGACACCACATTGGCTCACTTTTGACAATAAATGTTCCTGTTTGACATACACGGTAAACAAAATTTACCCAAAATTTAGTGCTAAACAAGGAGTGTTGCAAAAATTATTAAAATTTTTGAAAATATATTTTATGGGCTTTACCCAATAGGAATACTTAAAAAATGAGTAAACATGTCGTTTTACTCAATGCTTGATCGAATTATGCAGAAATTGAGATAGGCCTTTAGGAGCCTATTAATGCCACATTATTGTTACTGTGTAGTCTATGGGAGGGAGGCATAGAGCGGATAGCATCAGAGTGATACAGTTGATCCGATGACATCGCCTCCGGTCACTGCTGCCGACCGGGATGTCCCCGTGTTCTGTCCGGCCGTTGCAGTACTGATTATACCTACTACCTGTGTACGAGTGTTTGTAGAAAAGCAGAAGACCACTTGTGGAAAAGTTAGAAAAAAACGGGGGTTGGCTTATTGCTGAATCCATTGTCCACTGGTTTGGTTTTTGTGCATTAACGTGGACATGGGCCTGCAATCCGTTACGTTCGTTGTGTGGAATTGAGGTTTTTTGCTCTGTCGGATGGGGGCTACAGCTTGACGCTGGATTGTTAATGTGTCACACAGGTTGTTTGACTTAATGTTTTCTGTTTGCGGTGACACGGATGTCATCATGGCCATTTGTGCGGAGGATTGCCTAGTACTGTGGGGTGCATCGATTTTCTCAATGTATGAGTTGGCTTTGCACAATTTTATGCTAACCGATATGAGGATGTGAGGAGAAAACAATGCCTTTCTACGGACACGTGGCATGCTAAACATTATGTTCGAACAACTTCTGTAGCACTTCTTTTCACCATCGCATGGATACCTTGCTGTATCTATATGTACAGCCAAGAGTGGCTATTCTCTCGCATAGAGAACAGATCTTATTGAACCGTGACAACAAACTCAAGTTATCTTATGCACGAGTGTATTTAGGATTCTTGAGAAGTTGAATCTTTCCTCCGCAAAATTCATTTAAATTCACAAAAAGGCCTTCTTTTCCACGTTCAAAAACCCTACACTCACAAACAACCTAACAAGCGAATCGGTCACCAAACAAACAAAACCCACACGCGCACTCATCACAAACCCCCTCAGTTCAGGTCCTTCTCTTCAATCTATTCCACCCTTATCACAAACAATCCGCGTAGGTACAAGTGTCGACAAGCGGTGCGTGTTTCGTATCTCTGCGCATTGACGTACCCCCACCCACCCTCCTTCGCAAACGTTGTGTGTGCCATCGTGTGTGATTACATTTTCCCGAAAACCCAAATGTAATCTTTCTGCCAAAAGTCAGAACACAAATAACAATTTGATAACGTTCTTCTCCACCACCGCATTGTTCGTTCGCTTGCCGCAACTTCTTGAAGGAACATCCCGTTACATCATATCTAGATATCTAGGCAGGGAAAGGGAGGAAAAAGATAGCTACCGAACTGAGATTGACATTTTCATACGTATTGGCGAAAAGGACGCACCCAGTTCTGCGGAAGGAAGAGTTCTGGGAAATGGCCTGAGAAAAGTGATGGGCGGGGTGAAGAACAGTGGGGTAGGAAGCAATGCCATATTTGATCATTCAACCTACCGTGATGAATATTGTTTGCTCTTTTCGTTAGGTGGAAGTCGACAAATCAAACACCAGCAACCACCGGAAACTTCCTGCAGAGTGGACAGTTTTTTCTTTCTTTTCATTGGAATTGAATGAAATAAGTTCGATGATTTTTTTCAATGTAGGTTGAACTGTTTATTGGAAAATTAGTGCGCAAGAGCGTACCACATATACAGTCAACTTAAACCTTTTCGGAACAACCACTGGAAGCATTAAAGCTAGCGAAAGAGTGTTAATGCAATGAAATCATATTTTTATCAACAGATTTGATATGTCGCACAAAAAAAACCAGGCTAGTATGTCTTGTAATTAAAAGGAACGAAGATGAACATTGAGAACATTGAGATGAAATTTGTGAAAAAAATCTCATTCTGGTGGGAATCAAACCCACGACTCAGTATTCGCTACACCGGCACTTTTACTAACTATGTCACTGAACAAGAAACGATTATGCGGAATAGAAAGCCAAACTGAATTCAAAGCCACGCCGTAAACACTGGAGTCCCACCAGAACGCGATGTTTTTCACAAATTAATCTCTCAATTTTTCAATTGGCAACATTCTGTGCCTTCTAATTACAAGTTTTTCCGTAGGTAGGGAAGGCTTTATGAGTATTTGAAGAAGTGTTTTCAAAACTTAGGTATGATTTTAAGTTTTTTTTTTTCAAATAAATTATGAAAGAGCTCCTGTAGTTCAATCAAAAGCAAAACATTTGGAGATTTGCTTGCTAAATGAAATCACTGGAGGATTTTTAACCATATTTTTAGTAGGAGTGTCTGCTGGTAACATTGTTGGTTATAAATTCTGTATTAGTTAGTTAAGAGCTTCTATCAAAATTAACATCATCAAGACATGTATGGCAAGGCATTTTACGATAGAATTCAGTGGCAACTCATTCTATAATATCTTTTAGCAGAGTATTAGGTACTTTTTTTGTAAAATTTCCAAATATATTTATTTTATTTTAAATGTTTTTTCGAAACAAGAGAAGGTATTGGAAAATATGTTTTTCAATTGGAAACTACCTATATACGAAATTTTGATAAAAATTAGAAAATATATATGGATGCTTTCAATAAAATCAATAACTATTTAACCCTCAAATACCAATTTTTCTATTTTTTTTTTATCTAAATATGTATGCTTCTAAATTTCGTCATCTAAAATAGAATTAAAAATGTTTCGGAAGGTAACTCTCTTTATTTCGTATTTTTTGGAATATTAGTTTCGGTTTTTTTTATTCTTGTTTCTGAATATCCCTCCACATTTTTATTTTTCTTGGAAGCCTATTTCGGATACCATTTTTTAAGATGAAATATAAATGTGTGAGTGTAGTCAGTTTCGTACCTTTTGATTCCGCCCTATTTTGCTTATCCTTTGAGAGATACGCGTATTTCGACTACAACTTGTAATCTTCCTCAGTGTCACTTATCCAGGAAAATTACAAGTGGTGGTCAAAATACGGGTATCTGTCAAAGGATAAGCAAAATAGGGCGGAATCAAAAGGTACGAAACTGATTACACTCATTCGAAGAGGGTATTCTGCTTAGAGGGTTCGAAAAGTCGGCACATGATGAGATTTTATGAAATAGTTGACAATTGTTTTTTTATTTTTGTTTCATGAAAAAAAAATTGTGTAACTTTTAGGAAAATATTTTTAGAGTGTACTCAACCCCCTTAGCTCTTTTTATAAAATAGTATGTACCAGGAAAAAAAAATAAAATGTGTTAATAGTTACGATTCAATACAAAAAAACACTGACATCTGAATGGTGACCAATACATCAATTTATCAATGTAACCACCAAGGAGATCCCACCTCAGACTCTTACTCTGCTGAGCCTGGGACCGAAGTTCTCTATACCCTATTCAGACGTCTCCGAGCTTCCCCTATTTCATGTATTGACAGGGATAGAAGCAATAATAAAGCACAACCCGGACAAGCAAACTCGGGACAACAACCGTTGTCAGATTGTCAATCGAATACAGAACTTCCTCAATCGATCCAGCATGCCAGCGAACAACAATTCGACATCCAGATTTTGCAGCTCAGCCGTTAGGACTACACGATGTTTCCTTGCAGACAATCCAGACATCTGCATTGTTCGGTCCGACAAAGGGAACAAAACGGTCATTATGGAGCTCGATGACTACGACCGGAAAATGAAGCAGCTGGTGGATGATGAGAACACCTACGAAAAGTTGAATAGGGATCCAACTGGCAGCATCGAATCCAAGAACAATCAATTCGTCAAGAGGCTGATGGATCTAAAGCTCATCGATGCACAACAGGCATACCGGTTGAAAAGTAATACGGCTATTTGTCCCCGTATTTACGGTTTACCGAAGGCGCATAAGCCGGAGCTTCCTCTGCGACCAGTAGTGCCGAACATAACAAGTCCAACTTATCAACTCTCCAAATATGTTAGCAACATCATCCAGGCAGCCACCAACTGTGAGTACAACATTCGTGACTCATTCACGTTTGCAGCTGAAATCAAACACTTGAAGGTTCCTGAAGATCACGTCATAGTCTCGTTCGACGTGATTTCTCTCTTTACAAACGTCCCGAAAGAACTGATTCTCCGGGCCATTAGAGAAGATTGGGACCGTATCAAGGAACACACACAGATCAATATGTATCTCTTCCTTGAAATCGTGAATTTTTGTTTGGACAACAGTTATTTTATGTTTCGTTCCCAAATATACTCGCAAAAATTCGGCACAGCTATGGGAAGCCCGCTATCGCCAATACTGGCGGACATAGTGCTTAACAAACTGATAACAACAGTCGTACAGAGCCTAGATTTCGTAATACTGTTCCTTAAGAAATACGTAGATGACTTTTTCATCGTTCTACCCAGAGAAAAAGTCCAAGCCACACTAGAAGCATTCAACAACTACAACGAACGCCTACAATTTACCGTGGAGGAAGAAAACAACGGCCGCCTCCCTTTCCTCGACATACTGGTTATCAGAAATGATGACCAAACATTGTCGACCGAATGGTACAGCAAGCCAATTTCGTCGGGCAGGCTGCTCAACTACCATTCGTTCCATCCCATCCAGCAAAAGGTCAACGTCGTCGCCAACTTCATAAAACGTGTAATAGGGTTAACATCCACCCCCAACGTAGACCAAATCAAACGAGTAGTACACGCACAGCTTCGACGCAACAACTATCCCCCGTCATTGATAAATCGATTACTCTATCGATCTTTCGGTTCCAACAGTCTAACTCGAGTTGAGCCTGAAATAGAAGACCACATTGGCATTGATTGCTACGTAGCGCTTCCGTACATTCCGCAGCTGAGTGAATCAATCGCCAAATGCCTGAAAAAAGACTATCCTCGTATCAAAATCGCCAATCAGAACGCTAAGACTGCCAAGACTGTTTACACTAAAGTTAAAGATCCAGTCGAATCAATGCTACAACACAATGTGATCTATAACATCCCCTGCCAGAACTGTGATAGATGTTATATAGGCATGACGTCCAATAAACTGAAAACCAGACTCAGTGGACACAAGTCGAATATAAACAAGCTCAACAGACTATTGGAACAAGGATACACAAACAATGATGAAGCAGTGGTTAATATTAGTAACAAAACAGCATTGGTAGATCACTGTATAAAATACAAACACCAATTTGGATTGGATCAAACCAAGATCATCGATCGTTCGCTTGCAGCATCTCGTCTTCCAATGCTAGAATGCCTCCACATCCAGAACACACCATCAACAGTCAACTACAGGACCGACACAGAAGGAATAAGTGCAATATACACCGGTTTACTCCAAACGATAGCAACAAAATCCAGAAGCAGAATCAAAACAAACACCCCACCACCCTCAACGTCAACCCCTCCAATAGCCCGGATCAACCAACAACAATCCACTACAAGCCCACAATACCAGAGCCAACCAATACCACCCATGAATAATGAGCAAAACAGAAATTCTCCCTCTCACCATACACAGTAACAATCTCTATTAATTATACACATACATTATTGTTCTCCATTTAGTTTAGATCTCTCTGTATATTAGTGTCCATTTTTGTGTCATAGTAGCTAGTCAGGTTTTTAGTTTTCGTATGTTTCGTACGACTATCCACCAACGCAACCGCGAAACCAAACCAAATGCGGTACACCAGATAGAGGTAGGCAAAAGCTTTGCACAACTAACTGTTATACATTTTAAAACTAGGTGTCCAGGAAAAGAACTTTATTAAAACTGACAATTCAGCGCAAAGCTTTTAGCAGCATACGAGGGACGGTGCAAGTTTATGTGAGTTTTTTGTAAAAAAGTGTTTCGTCAAATTTAAATGTATAATGTCATGTCTTAATAATAAATTAACAGATCCCCTGAGGAAGGCCGAGTCCAATGGCCGAAACGTCGGAATTAAATCGTCTTAAATTGTCTTGATTTTACGCTAGACTGAAAAGCCACCCGAAAACAGTTCATTCTACAGTCGAACCTAATTCAAATGATTTTTAAGAAAAACCACTTTGAAATACACTAAAACCCCAATTTACGCTCAAAACGGGGGGAGCGTAAATTGGGGGAGCGTCACTTGGAGGAGCGCTATTTGGGAATTAGTGCGTAAATCGGGGGAGTGTTTTTATTTAGTTTTATAATTATGTAGTTTGTGAAGATCGACATCACAAAGTTCCTAAACTGTGAAAAGGTTATAAGTTATTTAACTACAAAAAATAATTTAGCAGTTTTGCTAAGTTTAGTGGTTCCCAACCTACGGTCATGGACAAAGCGAATTTCTCAAGAACCAAAGGTGTGAGGAATAAAGTCATAAGGTTTTTTCGCATTCTGCACTTCAGGGAGTATGTACTTTTCACAAAGTAGTTGAATTGCAAAGATCAGTGGTTTCCAAACTATGATCACGGGCCACGCGAATATCTCAAGAACCGAAAGAGCTAGGAAGAAGAGCAAATGTTTTACGGATTGACCATCTCAAGGATCAGTATCTCTGATATAGATATGTTGAAAAATCAGTGGTTCCCAATCTATGGTCACGGGCCACGTGAATATATCAAAAACCGAAAGTTCTAGGATGAAGAGCAAATGATTTACGAATTGATCATCTCAAGGATCAGTATCTCTGATATAGATATGTTGAAAAAATCAGTGGTTTCCATTCTATGGTCACGGGCCAAGTGAATATCTCAAGAACCGAAAGAGCTAGGAAGAAGAGCAAATGTTTTACGAATTGATCATCTCAAGGATCCTACCCTAACCCTCAACCTTACCCCCAACCCTACCATCTACCCCACCTTTACCCTACCTTCAACCCTACCCTGTAACATAACCCTCCACTCTACCTTCTACCCTACCCTCTACCCTAACCATCAATCCTACCCTCTACCCTACCTTTTGCCCTACCCTGTTACATAATCCTCTACCCTACCTTCTACCCAACCTTCTTCCTTACCCTCTACCCTACCCTCCACCCAACCTTCTACCCTAACCCTCAACCCTATCCTCTACCCTAACTTTTATCCTACCCTGTGACATAACCCTCTACCCTATCCTCTACCCTAACTTTTACCATACCTTCTACCCTACCCTGTAACATAACCCTCTACCCTACCTTTAACCCTACCCTCTACTCTACCTTCTTCTCTACCCTATACCCTAGCCTGCCCTGTAACAAACCCTCTACCCTACATTCTACCCTACCATCTACCCTACCACCTACCCTACCTTCTACCCTACCCTCTCACAAAACCCACTACCCTACCTTCTACTCTACCTACTACTCTACCCTACCTTCTACCCTAACCCTCTATCCTACCTTCTATCCTATCTTCTACCCTAATCCTCTACTCTACCTTCTAACCTACCCTCTACCCTACCTGCTACTTCTACCCTACTCTCTATTATATCCTTCTACCCTACCTTCTACCCTACCCTCTACCCTAATCAAATTGAGTTTGGCGCAAAATAAGTGAGCGTAAATTGGGGTTTTAGTGTATACAGAACAGTCATTGATATCAGCCAAAAATATAAATGGTGCTTTCAAGCCCAAAGAAGAAAAAAGCACAAAAATGCTATATTATACCCCGTCTGAAGGTGGGGTTTGGTATTAGAGGGATAAGACAAATACTTTTAGGGGCCGTTCATAAACCACGTAGACTTTTTGGGGGGAAAAGGGGGGGGGGGTTTGCCAAAGTCTACGGTTCATACCAATTTAATTTTTTTGTATGGACAAAAGTCTACAAGGGGGGACGGAGGGGAGGGGGGGTCTGAGATGGTCGAATTTCGGTCTACGTGGATTATGAACAGCCCCTTATGAAAATTCTTCCGAAACAATCTAGAGCATCTTGAAAAATTCTACATAGATGAGTTATTTTAGATGAATTCTGGTATTGCCAGGGTATTTTTCAATACTGACTGTGCAAGCGCAAGAATAGAATACAATACAATAAAATAGAAGACAATAGAAGACAATTGAAGATAATAGAAGGCAATAGAAGACAATAGAAGAGAATAGAAGACAATAGAAGACAATAGAAGACAATAGAAGACAATAGAAGACAATAAAAGACAATAGAAGACAATAGAAGACAATAGAAGACAATAGAAGACAATAGAAGAAAATAGAAGACAATAGAAGACAATAGAAGACAATAGAAGACAATAGAAGACAATAGAAGAAAATAGAAGACAATAGAAGACAATAGAAGACAATAGAAGACAATAGAAGACAATAGAAGACAATAAAAGACAATAGAAGACAATAGAAGACAATAGAAGACAATAGAAGACAATAGAAGACAATAGAAGACAATAGAAGACAATAGAAGACAATAGAAGACAATAGAAGACAATAGAAGACAATAGAAGACAATAGAAGACAATAGAAGACAATAGAAGACAATAGAAGACAATGGAAGACAATAGAAGACAATAAACGACAATTAGTTGACAATAGAAGACAATAGAAGAAAATGGAAGGCAATAGAAGATAATAGAAGAAAATGGAAGGCAATAGAAGACAAAATAAGACAAAAGCAGACAATACATGACAATAGAAGAAAATGGATGGCAATAGAAGACAATACAGTCGAACCTCCATGAGTCGATGTTCCTTGACTCGATATCGACTCATGGAGGTAAATTTTTCCATACTGAAAAATAATTTCTGGGTTACTATGATGGTCCCTTCAAAAAGCTTCCCAAAGGATTTTTGTTCCACTACTCGATATTTCCTTGAGTCGATGGTCCCCTCAATATCGACTCATGGAGGTTTTACTGTAGATGACAATAGAAGACAATAGAAGACAATAGAAGACAATAGAAGACAATAGAAGACAATAGAAGACAATAGAAGACAATAGAAGACAATAGAAGATAATAGAAGACAATAAAAGACAATAGAAGACAACAGGAGACAATAGAAGACAATAGAACAAGCCTAACTTTACCAAACACCGTATCCAACAAAATTTACGAACGGAGAATAACGGAGGGGAAGTTCGCTGTTCCGATAGCAACTCATACATTGAGCATTTTAGGAACGTGAAAAATCTGGATATTTTTTCACAAATCATCTCCAGAGATGAGTCATACAAGTAGCCCTTAACGAGATTCAGCACCTCATCTGAAAAAACTCTTTTTGTTTACTTATGTTACATACAGTGTTTGGTAAAGGTAGGCTTGAAAAGACAATAGAAGACAATAGATGACATTAGAAAACAACAGAAAACAATAGAAGTCAATGAAAGATAGTAGAAGACAATAGAGGAAATAAAAGATGACAGAAAGAAGAAAATGGAATAGAATGGAATAGAATAGAAGAGAAGTGAAAAGAAAATAATAGAATAAAATAGTAGAGAAATAAAGAGAATTGTATCAAATAAGAGAGAATAGAATTTACAGAAGACCATTGAAGAGAATAGAATAAATTCCTCATGGAATCCCTTAGGAATGCTGTTAAACTTTCAATAGTTTCTTCTTTCTAAAAATATCATTGAAGTCACTTCATCCCAAGAATCCAAAGTAATTCTTTTCGATATTATTGGTAAAATTACAGGCATCAGCAATTGCCAAAAATTCCTTTGATTTTTAAAATTCCATGAACAATTTCATTGGAAAATTTCATTACAAATATCACTACAAGTTCCTCAACAGCTAGATTTTTTACTATAAATTCTAATTAAAACCCAGCAGAACATTAGAGGCTATTGCAAGGCTTATGAATGATGACTATAGCCAACAAAAACCAGTATAAGCAGTATATTTATTAGAGCATTATAATTATTAGAGAATTCCATTTCACGAAAATCAAAATAATTTTAATGAAGAATTTTATTAAAACAGAGGATTTCATAATTTACAAAAAATGGTTTAAGCATGAACAGTAGTTTTGGATTCATTAAAGTAGCTCCTGCTGAATCGCCAAAACTTTAAGCGGGAACCTTTAAAATGATTTTAGAAGAAATTTCTGAAGAATTATTTTTTTGGCCAAAATGATGGGAAGCTATTTGAGAGAGTTTCAAAATTTCTCAAATAATTGATTGCAGCAGTTTGTGGAATGATTCTTGGTAGAGCTCCCAAAGTTATCTGGCAGAAGTCCCGGAATGTTTTGGAAGAATGTTTGGCGGGACCTCTATTAAGATTTTTTGAGAGAAATGTATTTCCATACTGATTGTATGTATACTGAGGTAATGTATTTCCATACTGAAACAATAGCAGGTGGGTAACTCTCGCTGAGACCGGCCCACTATTTACACCTTATCTTCAAAAATGTTTAAGGTGGCGATTTTCTGGAAGTCCTCGCTAAAAAGTAAGGAAAATGCATTTGGTCACTCAAATTGATGGACCCCTCGTTAGTTGGATCTACAACAATTTTTGAAGACCCCTCGATTTTGGTCAAATGGTGGCTCATTTAAACCGTTATAACTCGAAAGTTTCTCCAAAAACCACATCAAAACGAATTGTTGTTGAAAAGAGGAAAGATAGAGTTACTATTTATAAAGGTGGGTCGGCCATATTGATTTTGATCGCCATCTTGGATTTTTATACCAAAACATTTTTTTTTTCATCATGATGGCAACCACCGATTTTCAAAATTTTTGCATCAATTGAAAGCTGAGACATTTAAACATAATATATAAAAAAATAGAGATGTCTTTTTCTTCTTTCGAAAAGTTATCTGCCGTTTTGCAAACCATGCCACTTTTGCGCACTGGGACAGTGGGACCAGTGCCAGCCGTTTCCATAAATGCAGCGTTTTTTCGCAGTGTTTACGAACACGAATTTAAAATCTAAACCCACTAAGGGTCGATTTCTTCACCTCGGCTTAACCAGTAAGCCAGGCTTACCCATATAGTTAAACCTGGTTTAACGCTTAAGCCAGAGTGAAGAAATTGGCCCTAATGGAAAGCTGAAGGTTTAAGCATTTCAAAACACAAAAAAAATTATAAAGGCAATGCCCGTATCATTGAGAAACAGTCAAAAACGGAAACGAACCTCCGATTTACCCAAATTTGTCGGCAGGTGCTTTTGTGTATACATGCAGGCGTAAACTCGGGTGCTGTTGTATGTCGTTGCCGGTGAGTATGGAAATGTATGGAGAAAACGTGGCTTAATTTACAAAAACACAGATAACTTTTGATAGGAAAAAAAGACATCTCTATTTTTTGATATGTTATGTATAAATGTCTCAGCTTTCAATTGATGCATTTTTTTATTATTTTGTTATTATTATTATTTATTATTTTTTATAATTGTAAATAGTAGCTCTATCTTTCCTCTTTTCAACAACAATTCATTTTGATGTGGTTTCTGGAGAAACTTTCAAGTTATTACGGTTTAAATGAGCCACCATTTGACCAAAATCGAGGGGTCTTCAAAAATTGTTGTAGCTCCAACTAACGGGGGGTCCATCAATTTGAGTAACCAAATGCATTTTTCTTACTTTTTTAGCGTGGGCTTTCAGAAAATCTCCACCTTGAACATCCCAGCCAACCACATATCGTAAATCATTGTGTGGAAAAAATCGTATATTTTCATATATTGAATCAGAATTGTATAATAATATGTATATTTGTTGACAATGATTGCGTAAAATCGCATTTCATGCCAAATCAAATTTCAATTGCGATTTTGTTTCATATAGTCGTCTCCGACCATAAAAGGTGCGAGATACTATCGGTAGGATCGCACAAAATCGGATAGAATCGTGAAAAAAACATACATTCTTAGTGCCAAGCTGCAAGATCGCTAGCATCGTATATATGATTTCATTGAATCCTGGAAATCGTCGCTTCACATCGTATATGAATCTGCTAAATCGAGCTTGCTACCTAAAGGTATGATGAAAATCGGTGAAATCGTATACAACTATAACAATGTATATTGATCGTTTGCGTCACACTTGCGTCGTATATGAAGTGAATGAAATCGTAGAAATCGTATATTCATCTTTACAGTTGCATATGATTGTTACTGAACTTTTAATAGTCGAATCTTAATCTCGAAAATCGTAAATGGTTTTGTTTACATATTTGTATGATAGAGAAAAAGAAAAAAAAGGTGTTCATCACAAATTTGTATTTTTGTTGTTGTTGACACATTCCAACCATGGTAGCAATAATTTCAACCAAATATATAGGTTTTCATACTAGCAGATGACTTACAATAAGTGATGTATAGATTCCAACAACGATGTGAATTCAGGGCCTCTTGCACGGCACCACTTTTGGTGCCACTCAATGCACAACAACAACGCTCCCACCACCAGGGTGCGATGCCGCCATTTTTAAGAATCCAACATCTTGTATGTAATATTTGTGTATCCACAAAAGATTCCATTGTGGATACACGATAGATGTTGGCTCCTGTCAGATGCATTAGGTGGGATTAGGGTTGCCACATACGTGGCTCCCACCACAAGTCTCGTACAGTGTCATGCTAATTTTTTTTCGTTTCATGCCATTCACTTTGAACTCTCAATTTTCAACTTGGCAATATAGCCATTAGAGATAACGCGCAGTTCTCAATCAAAGGACCTAAGTTCGATTCCCACTGAACACCAATTGGTCTTTTTTTATTTGAAAATTTTGAGTCGTATATTGGCACTCTCAATCGTAATAAGATCATGCGTAATCTTATATTTTGATAAAATCGGCGAAATCGTAGAAATTTTTCGAGAAATCGTAAATTATGTTGGATGGAATCGCAGTAATCGTATATACGTATCGATATGGCCTCCACTTTAGTATGCATATGCCTGTTTCGTGCATTGAATACGATTTCTTTGGTGCTATATATGTGTGACTATTTCAGTTGCAATTTCGATATAGCAATCAAATTGCTGGCTGTTTTGAAGATAAGGTGTAAATAGTGGGCCGGTCTCAGCGAGAATTACCCACTAGATTTCTGAAAATATTCAAAAAAGATTTCCCCAAAAAATATCCATAATCCGCAATTTTCCCCATAATTTTTCATGTGCTAAGTCAGCCAATTGTCATTTTATCTAGTCTTCATGGAAAAATATGGTTTAAAAATACAAAGGAATTTTTGTAACAGTTTTGCTACATTTTTTTAGTTTCATTTCTAAATATACTTGCATGAAATATAGATAAAAACTTTTCCAGGAAAACTGTCAGCTGAACCAACGGTACAAGCGTTAAATACAGGGTGTTCGGTTCATGAGTGCAAACTTTTTAAAGGGTGATAGAGGACCATAAATGGTGACAAAAATTGTTCTACTCATATGGTCAAATCTCAACCGTTACGTAGTTATTGAACTTCCCATGTTTTTGACTCTTATTGCCTTAACTGGCTATAGCTTGAAAATGGTCAAACTTATCGCAGTTTGTTTATCCTTATTCGAAAGATTATTGAATTTTCTATCAAATGACATCTTTCAATCGATTGGTTTGGTTGAATAACCAAGTTTTCTAGAGCATAATAGCAAAAAATAGTGCGTTTTAAATTGTTTTTGTCAATTATCTTTGATACATGCGTGAAATTGAAATTTTTTCTTTGACAAAGTTGTGGCCCCTTACACTCTACAATTCGTTCTTTGACATCAAATTTCTAGCTCTTATCGTTTTCTTGCAATTTTGATTTAAATGTGTGGCACAGTGCGCAAAAAAGTGCTTACCATGACAGTTGCAAATTTATGATCTGAAATGCGATGTTTAAATCGAAATTTCAAGAAAACCATAAGAGATAGAAGTTTGATGTCAAGGAACGAATTGTAGAGTGGAACAGGGACCACAACTTTGCCAAAGAAATAATTTTAGATTATTACGCATTTTTCAAAGATAATTGACAAAAACAAATTAAAAGACACTACTTTTGAGCTATTTGCTTTAGAAAACTTAGTTATTTAACTAAACCAATCGATTCAAAAATGCCTTTTGATAGAAAATTCAATAATCTTTCGAATAAGAGTAAAAAAACTGCGATAAATTTGACCATTTTCAAGTTATAGCCAGGTAAGGCAATAAGAGTCAAAAACATGGGAAGTTCAATAACTACGTAACGGTTGAGATTTGACCATATGCGTAGAACAATTTTTGTCACCATTTATGGTCCTCTATCACTCTTTAAAAAGTTTTCACTCAGGAACCTAACACCCTGTATATGTTCATGTTCTCTCAAAAATTGAAATAGATTTGTATTGAAGCTGTTCATAACAAACTTCTTTAACAATTATGTTCGAGCAAATGTCTCTTTCCGAATTCCGCCAACAATATTTCTAGAGTTTTATAGCACCCTGCAGGCTTCCCTCCAGCTATCTCATTGAACATGAATTGTTGCTGAGTCAAAACTTTCATTTGCTAGGCCTTTCGCAATATTATTCCTCCTAAGATGTTAGGACTCTCGTACGACGATGGTGTAAGTAGTGCGCGTTAAGAGTGCCTATCTGGGTCATATTGATATCATCCTACTAGGGTTAAAGCTATGTTTCCAAACAATGTAGGTGTTTATCGTATTGCTGATTTTAACTTTCAAATGCCAACGTTCCTCTCGAAGCGAATCATTCAAACTAACTATTATTATCAGTACCTTTCTCCATTTGACCTGACCTATCTCTCCAAATCAGTACTCTTTCACGCTCAAACACGCGGTAAAATGTTTATTATTTGTCTACAATTATCGCGCTAACACAGGACACGTGACGATCGTTAGCGAAAAATATACTTAAATACTTAACTCGATTCCAGTGAATTTCACCCTCACAACCATTTTAGCCTTGGACCAAAACCGAGACGACGCAAAACCCATTCGCCCGTTTCACATGCCTGGGGGTGACTGGAGGTACAAGAATCAACCCCCAAGTCACAACCCAATCGCTCGTTCCACACTCCACACTCCACAGTTGTTCTTCTGCGGGAAGAGTACATTCGGCGAAATCGTGGCTCTGGCTTGGTGGTGTGGTGCGGTGACTCGGCTGCACATATTTACTCGCGCGGGTGCCATTAGAATCAGTTGCGGGTTTAATGGTTTGAACGTAAAGATTTTGGCACTTGCGAGGTTTGCGCTAAATTTTGAAACCCCGCTCCAGTCAGTCAGCTAGTGGTGGTGTGTTCATTGGTTGGTTAGCAAGCACCAGCGCGAATATCACTCCGTGCAGCCTCTTCCAGCTCGTTTGCTTCGGGTCTTTGCGAATATTGTTTCCCCAGCGGTAGAGCACTCCTGGATTGGTAGGTTGGGTAGTGTACCATCATCAGTGCCGATGGTGCTAATGGTTACCCGAGTGGGATACATGAGGGGTTGGGAGGGCATGGCAGATTCGATAACGCTGCCGAACTGCTATTTTCCTGCAGCAAAAATAGTGGCTGGCTGAAACTGGAGAGAAATGCGGGATGAAAAACAAACACACCCACTAGCGGAGCTTTAACGGATTTGCCAGATATGTGGCTTTAAAGTGCTGATCTGTGCCAATGGCTGCAGTGTGTGGTTCAATAAGTACGGTGGAATGGAGGTGGTTATCGATTTTCGGAAGCAAGGATTGACGTTGAAAAACCGACATCGGATTTATACGGTTTGTTCCTGTGGGACGACTCAGTTTTATGTTGCATTGAGCCGGATGAGAATGTTTGGTTGAATGTTTGCAAGAGCGATGCTTCCGATAGAGTTTTTCTTCGGAAATCTAGTCTTATCGCAATGGGTATGCGATGTTTATGTGATGATCAATAACCACTAAATTTCAAATCGTGTAGTTGGTGCCAATGATTTTTCCCGGAAGTTCCCAGAGACCCCAAAAAAAGATAGTCTAAAGGGTGTCAAAGGGGTTTCAGAGGGCATATTAATTGGATTAGGGGGTTTCAGATGCATGTCAAGAGGGTTTATGGTTCGATGCAGGACAGTTATCAGGAAACTTTAAGGGCGTTACGAGGGATTTCAGGGTCGTTTGAGGGGTTCTCAAAGGCGGTTTGGAAGGTTTCATGACGTTAGACTCCCTGAAACGCCCCATAGATTCCAGAAACCTCATTAAACGCCTCAGAGACTCCCTGAAACACACCTGAAACTCCCTGAGACCCCATAAAACTCTCTGAGATCCCTTGCAACCTCCAGATACTCCCTTAAAATACTTATGGAAGCGTCCTGGGCACTCCTTAAACGCCTATAAGACCTCCAGGTACCCCCTTGAAACCCTCTGTAGCGCCCCGAAGATCTCATGGATCCCCCTATGAATCCCTCTGAGATCCCCTAAAATGCGCTGAGGCCACCTGTAACGCCCCTGATACCTCCTAAAGCGCCATAGAGACACTCTGGAGCCCCTTGAAGCACCCCAGGATCCCTTAAGACTCCTGGAAGACCTTTGAAACACCTAAAACTTCCCTGAAGCTTCCTGACACGCTTTCAAGCGACACCCTGGAATTTCCTTAAGACCCCTCAAAACCAGTGGGTTACTCCAGATTACTCACTCAGTAACCAGCTCCAGAGAGACTTTCAGATAATCTTATATGGATTCTTCATAAATTGCTTTAAGCATAAGTTTAAGAATATATTCTAAAAAAAAATCGTTCGGATTTTTTTTTGTGAAGAGGCTTTATCAAATCTTTAGAAATAACTCGAGTGACTTCTTCCCAAGTATAAAATTAGAATTGTAAAAAAATGAAATTATTGTATTAAATACTCTATAGTTTTCTGCAGAAATTCCTCCAAAGATTCCATTAGAAATCTTTACAGAGATTCCCGAATAAAAATTTCTGTGGATTTCTTAAGAAATAATTTCAAATTTTTCTACATAGATTTCCCAAGATAGTTAATTAATAATTAATAAAAGTAAATCTTTCACGTTTTTTTCAATAATATTCTAAGAATATTCCAGAAATTTGTCCATTATTCTCTAGATAGCATTCTTTGGACTTCCTTAGAAATTTATTCATTTTTTAACAGACAATACTTTTGGGATTCATTCTTTTTGAAAAAAAAAAAAAATTAACGGATGCTTATAAATTTATCTAGCGGTTTGTTTTTGTTGTTTTGTTTTTTTTTCAGATTTTTTCCAGAGATTCATTTGGAAACTTGTACAGGGGTGTACAGGGATTCATTCGACCTCCTTCAGGGGATTACGTAGGAAAATTTCAAAGGAATATGTTCATTTTTTCCTTCATGCAACATTTCATGGTTTGAGTCAGTGTTTACAGTAGGATTTTCTCCAGGGATTCCTGCGAAAACATCATACAGAAATATCTTTTAGGAGTTTCTTCGGGTATTCCTCAATGTATTTCCTTAGAAGTCCTCCAGGATCGCCTCCAAGCATACCACTGGGAATTTCTTCAAAGATTCTTAAAGAAATTCATTCAGAAGCTTCTCCAGAAATATTTTTTTGGAATTTTTACAGTAATTATCTTTGATATTCAAGGAAATTTTTTTCTAGAAATCTTTTTAGACAATTTTCTATTTGTTATTATTAATATTATTATTATTATTAGCTTTATTAGGGATATTTTCAGCCCGAGGGTGGTTCATCTCCACTCTATTTGTTCCTCTAAATTTCTTCAAAAATACGTCCTTGGATTTTACTTGGAATCACTTCAGAAAGTTCTACAGAATTTCATTAGTCAGTTCCTCCAGGTTTACTTCCAAAGAGAATTTAAAAAAAAATGTTCGTGGATAAAGGCTTCCGAAGTAGTTTTTTCAGTTTTTTTTTTCGAAATATATTTGAAAAGTTTCTCTTATATATCCTTGTCAATTTAGTTTTGATTCTTCCAGATATTCCTCAAAGAATTCTTTCAAGAATTTTCCAGAAATTTGGACAGGAATGCTGTTAAAGGTTTCTTCAGAAATGCACTAGGGAGTTTTTCTAGGAATCCCTCCTATAAAAACCATCCAGAAATAACTGCAAAAAATCCTTTAGAGATCGATTTCAAATTGTTCCAGCGATTTCTTCAAAAATATCTTCGAAGCTTTCTTCAGAGATTCTTCCAAGGATTCTTTAAACTTTTTGAGCCCAATTGCTACGCCACTGCTGCCGCAACCTCGCTGGTCTCGAACACGCTTATTATGTTTGGTTTCATCACCGGGATCATACGTGAACCGTTGGAACCAAGGGGTTAGTATATTTCTCCAGCATAGGCGCCAACTTAGGGGGGGGGGGGGGGGCAAGCATGGTTTTGCCCCCCTCCCAATATTTGACGATTTTTCAATTTTCCCATAGAAAAATTAAGAAAAAAAAAACCGGAAAAATCAGGCTTTGCCCCCCCCCCAATAATTTGACCAAGTTGGCGCGTCTGTTCTCCAGTTTTGATGGCGAATTTCGACAGCCACCTTAAGTGAGCTATGATGTACGCGGAAACTTCGAGAATAATCGAGAACGAAGAAAATCTGAAGAGAAAATCGGGCGAATCAACTGCGAGATGAGCAACGACGAAGGATTGGGATCAGTCCTTCCGAGACGTGGTCTGAAGAACAGAGGTTTCGAGATACCGGGTCAGATTTGGCACGTGTTCTTGTAGTGCCAGAGCGATGTTCCAAGTTTTGCCTAGTTTTGGAAGTGAGTACATATTTGCTACCGTGGTTGATCCAATCATGTCGCAGTGTCTCTATTTCATCGCGATGTTCATTGGGAATTCGGGTCGGGAGCCTGCATCACATCACGTGCCGGTTACTCTATGACATCCCGGCCTACTAGTCTTCCCCTTTTTCGTCCGTGAATCTCAGAATCTCAACCGTCACGAAGGTAGAACTGAAGCTCTTCACCACTCGTTTCTGTGCCCAATTTTTTCATACAGAAGCTATACTCCATCGGTCAGTGAAAGGCACACCGGCATGGGACGGCATTGGGAGACCCACATGGCCCACGACGGACGGCCCGCCAGCCTTTGTTTCTTCTTCGAACTTTGAAATTCTTCGTACTCTCGGGGGCATATCAGTGGAGGGGCGTTCAAATTTAGAAGCCTTGAGTAACCAGCTTTGCTTTTACCATGACCGCACTGCTCGAAGTGTCCCTGAGACCCCTTGATGTCCCTTGAGACACTCGGAGATTCCCTAAGACTAGGGCTCAGCACAATTCATGTATTTTCTCGAAAATGAGTAAAACTTATCGGATTTGTCAAGAAATTTTGGACATCCTCTCCTCTTCTTGGCGTAACGTCTTCACTGGGACAAAGCCTGCTTCTCAGCAGGTGTTCTATGAGCACTTCCACAGTTATTAACTGAGAGCTTCCTCTGCCAATGACCATTTTGCATGTGTATATCGTGTGGCAGGCACGAAGATACTCTATGCCAAAGGAAGTCAAGGAAGTTTCCTTTACGAAAAGATCCTGGAATTTTGGACATAATTAGTCCAAAATCAGGACATGTCCTGCTAAATCAGGACGGATGGTAACCCTACCTAAGACACCCCTGAGACTTCCTTAAACGTCTCTGAGACCCCATGGTACCGCTCGAAACATCCTGCCACGCCATGAAACGCCTATGACACCCTCTGGAACTTTTCTGGAACCTCCTGAAACCCCTTGAGAAGCTCCTACCCCTCTCCCCTGGACGCCTCCTGAAACCCCTTCTTCTTCTTCTTCTTTCTGTGCGGGCTGATGGGGATCACATCAACTCGTCGATGTATAGGGCCAGTCAACTTGACTATATGCTCTCCTGAAACCCCCTGACACGCCCCTGCGACCTCTTTTTGCTCTTCTTTATAAACGGTCCCTGACCACCGTTGTCTTATTTACCGTTATTATTACATTTCTTATGCACAATATTGGTTCTGTCTGTATAGCTCTCCCTCTTTTTATGCAGGTCATAAAAAAAGTTGTAGACATCAAAAATACATAACAATAACCAGCATAAAAAGAAGTTTTATTGTACTTACATGGCATGCCAGTATCGTTATCATAGTTTCATTACCTGTAATTATAAGAAAAAAATACATGTTTTATTTCATATTATTTCTTAGAAGGTAAGTGTGATTGGTTCTGCATTTTTAAATAAAAATATGTGGATCCATAATGTATTTGTCATAACATGCTGCAAAGTGTCCAACCTTAATATAGCTGTTTTATTAGTTTTAATCAATGTATAGAATTTTTGATTCACAAAGTGTTGCTATCTGCCTTCGAAGACCTTGACGATGGAGCTCCACGTTGGATCCTGATGAAGACCTGCAGCCGATGAGTGTTCTCCGGCGCGCTCACCTTGTATGCCAGATTATATCGGAATTTGGCCCGACGCCATTCTGTGTTCTCCAATGTTCAGCCAACATACTACGTTCACCCCTAGAATGCCATGCTTTATACGACATGCATCATTGGCTGAGATTTACGCCAATAGCATGACGACTTCAATTTTCGATTGACATCCTTGTTGCAAACCATTAACGTGTTCTTCAACAATCGACGGAAGTACCCTGAATGCCATCACGCACTCTGGAATTGCAAATCAAAACAACCTTGTAAACACCACATTCTACACACATATTCCCAACGAAACAAATCGTGTCTCGTTCAAACCCTTGGATGGTTGCAAAACTGCCACAAATTAGCATTCGCAAATTGACTTTGCTGATTAGGGACTCTTGGCTTTTGGTTTCCTTCTTGCTTACCATCACCCACCCGCTGCCGCCGGGTGTTACATGAAGCAAATATATTATTCCAGAAACGTATGGTTCGTGTAACGATTTTACCAGAATGGAAACTACATCGAACAACTAACTACAGCAGGGCACAACAAGGCCGAACTCCGCGCAAGGAAGTGCGGCCGCTTGCTCTGTGTCGGAACAACAAGCTACACGGAACTTTTCCCACAAGGACGATGGCGACGCGACGCGCTTTGGTATGTTCTCGTTCTCGTTCACAAAGGAAAGTTTAGCTACATTTGCCTTCTGAGGGTCGGGACGATCCGTGGACGGCGTGGAAAAATAAATAAGAACAAGATAAATGTGGTGGAAAACGAGAAAAACTTGACTGGGCTTTTGGTATCCCGGTTTCGGTGCTGAGGAGCTGGAATGCGGCCACCTGCAAGCGGAGGTGTGTACGCTGAATTCCATTTACGTGTCACAGCCCAACAATGCCAATGGAATGGCATTCTCAAGTGACACCGGCGATGACGACGACGACGACGGCAGAGCAAGACGATAACAAGGATGCTGGTCCACCTACAGGTCGTCGTCGGTGGTGGGCTGCTCCTTTGCCTTCGCCGGTGAATGTGCTTGACAGAAAGGGCTTAGTGCTGCTTAGCATCGGGGTCGACTCCTTGCGATTTACTCGTGTCGGGATCCTCTTGCAGAGCACGTTGTTCGTTGGACCATCAAGCACAACGCGTTGGGCTCCTGTCTGAACCAATCTGAAAACCCGTTCCCGTAATCCTCAACTAAACAGGGACCAGGACAGCACAACAACAAGTTGCGGTGAAGCGTATACCAAACCGATGTTGGGGCGGTAAATTTGATGACAACCGGCGGACGACCTCCGGTCCACCCTCCGCTGGTGGCCCTTCTGTAAATCTGCAGAGGCAGCGGTTTTTAACCCTTTCATGCACTATGACTTGAACTAGCATGATCTCTTTATGTGCTGCAATAGCTATAATGTCCATTCATTTGTATTCTAACTTCTGAGTCCTCTAAATCATCCAAAAAGTTCATGTCAGATTGGACTACATTGGCAAAGCTTCATACTCTCTTTTATTAATCCATTAACGTCTAAGGTATATCACAATTGAAATCAGCACACCTTGGGGTACAGAAGCCCTACCAAAAAGATCTCCACCCTAAACGGCTGCTCGATTTGACCTTAAAAGAACATTAAGGTCACTTCGTCACGGAACCCTTGTTCGGGGTTGTAAAAATCCAAATTAATCCACCTAGTGGTGATAGTGCCTTTCTCGTCGAATATGTTCTCACGATCTTTCCGTCGACGCAAGTCAAAGTGTTCCTGAATCCTGATATTTTTTTAAAGAAAAGCAAGCATTTTATCAAAGCCATCATTGAATTTACTCAAAACTAATTGAGTGCACATAGTCCGACATTATGCTCAACGTATTAGACCAAGCCCACTCATGGGCTCAATCAAGCGTTTTAACGTTAAGTAGAGCCCCGAACAAAGAAGCGAACCGCACCGGTCGCTGCTAAGTAGGGCTCGAAAGCTAAAAGTTTACGTACGGTTCGTAGCAGGGCTTAGAATATAGAGACACGCAAAGTACGGTCTCTATCCGTAGGCTCGTGCGTTCTCTCGCGTTTAGCTCTCTGGGTAGCGTAAAGAGGAGACGAAAGAACATGAGCATGGATTTGTTGCCAGGTATATAGTTTCTAGAGAATGATTTTCTTGTTTTGTATAAGTAGGAATTTATTTTAGTTTGCATCAAATATTTAAAATTTTTATTTTTACTTGGTTTGAAATTTTCAACCAAACAATATCATAGATCATAATTAACTTTAATTGGCTTTTTCCGGTGATATGAATACTACTCAAAGTAAGAGGGAGTAAGGAAAGTAATGAAAGAATATCATAGATCGTTACACGAATAACACAACAAATTGTCTGACCTACAATTGTGATAGAGTGACAATACAAACTCAGAAAAATAAAAGGTTTAAATTGACAAACTTTGCTTAAGTATGTTATGAATAAAGTTTTCCCTTCTTCGCCAATTTTAGGATCATGCATAACGAAAATGTATTGATTTTCTTATAAAAATAGTTACGATTGTTCATAATCACACCTTTAGTTTTTGATTCGGCCGATCGTTTCGAAACTAATATTTGAAGAAATGTATAGTGATTCAGTGAGTTTTGCTATTTTAACACGTACATGTTTGAGCCGGGGTTGCTATGCAGCAAGTAAAGTTTGGTTTCGCACATTTAGAAAAATGTCCAAATAAATAACTCGCGAAGTTCGTTCCGACAAGTTCCAAAATTATCGTCATCCGTCGCAGATTCCGGTGAGAAGATGTGCGTATTTTCTAACCCCGAAAGATACCATTTGACGGTAATAAGTGACCACAAGGTTTTCTTTCTTCACTTTCCGGGCTGAGATCCCCCGCTTTGAAAGAGCTGTGCCTCGCCTTTCGTTTTGTCGTGAATATTTCGAAAAAGGCAAAGAAGTTTTGGTTTGATTGCTGTTTCCAAGGGAATTATTTATTTGGGTTCAATTTTTACTAACTGTTTTCAGTCTTATCCAAAACCCCTTCTTTCAACACATGAGCACAGATTATTATACTGAATAAGATTTGCAATAACACCATAGAAATACACAAAATATTGCGATGATTTACAGAAGTGCAAAAAACTGATGGTACGGATAGAATAGAGACCACCAGTGCGCAAAGGCGACCGATCATTATTTTACTCGCATGGAAACGAACGACCGGTGCGAAAATGGGTGGATAACGAAATTAAAAATCGTTAACAACGTGCTGTTGCGTGTGTAGTATGAAGCCCACGAGTGGGCTTGGTCTAACAAGCTAAGATATAGATTTACATAATCACAGATCACTTTGCGGTCTTCGATAAAGCTTTTTCTGCCCATTTTAGGCTATATTTTATTGACCGTTGAAAACAATAACTATAGGTAGTAAGAATAGTGAGGCCCCTGTTTGTATGTGGGTTTAATTTGACAAGAATTTGTTCTCTTACACATATTTATCGCTTCCATTGATTTTATTTACTTTCGTAGTTCCGGCGAAGTACCCAACGCTGGTTTTGCAAGTCTACCGGCAGTCTCTAATGTGTTATGAGCCTATTTTATAGTTAACCCGGAAGCGGTCGCGTCGTGTATTGAGTACACGCACCATGAAAAATGCACGCTTGTGGTACACAGCGTGAGCACGGTGTCGCTGCAGGTAGTCGAAGACGCGACTGCTCGAGGGATAACCGTTCCTCAGGTTATTAAATAAGCCGTGATGTAATGTATCGCATTGTACATTTAGTAAAGTGCCCCACACAATGCATACGTTTGCGTGTGCGTGGCAGTAGTTTGACACATTTCCCAAGGGAAAACTCCAAAAAAACGTAAACCTCGACGGAACGGACGCTATGTGTTCCAGGCTTTAAGCTTCGATGGCTTTAACTTTCGATGCGGTACCGAAACAGGTTCCAGAGCACTACCGGGTCTCCCAAATATAGTCTGATGAGACTATTTCATTGCTAACGAGCTTTACGAATGATCCGTTATTGTACTGTTACTCACACCCGCAGTGGCATCTCGTGCAGTTGCTACTTCCGGAAATTCAAATTTGGTGCTTTCCGACACCTGATCCGTTTTGTGATCAACCGCAGTGAACTTCGGAAGCCAACAATCGTAAAAGGAACAAGATATCAATTCGTATCACCACAATATCTGTAGGATTTGCATTCAAAAACGAATCCTACAATCTAACCAAACACTAAATATAGTTAGTTTATCGAATTAAAAGTTTACCCAGGTAATTTGACAGCAATAATTGTCGAACTAGCGTGGTTTTCTGGTACCACATGCATGGGTTTGGTTTCAATTTCACATTTTACCACTTTCCAAACCATTTTCGGTTCACATTTTACCACTTACCGATTGTCCCTGAAGTGGTCTTAGACTAGTTTCATGCCAGTTGTTAATCAGTTTCCCTAAAAAGTCGCGAATTGATGTTATGCATGCATGGGTGTGGTTCATTTGTGCATTTCGTCGGTTCCTGCGAGACACTCGAAACTGGTTCCGGAACACTACCGTTAGTCTTAAATGGGACCTGAGACTATTTTCTTGCTGACCGTTCTTCGCGTTATCGAAGAAGCCGTTATTTAATATGCTACGTGTATTCTTTGTGGTTCCGTTCTACATTTGACCACTTTCGTCAGGGTACCTGGAACCGGTTTCGGCACACTATTGGTATTCCAAAGTATGGTCTATGATTTTTTTTCATGTTAGCCGTTCATCAGGTTACCTAAAAACTTATGGCGCACCCGTAATCGGTTGCGGAACACTATCGATTGTCCCAAATATGGCCGGAAACTTTTTATTTTTTGACAAATCGAGATACCTAAAAATCCACGATTTGATGTGTTGCATGCATGGGTGTGGTTCACTTTTATATTTGGCCATGTCCGGCGGGACACCCAGAACCGGTTCCGGACACTACCGGTTCAGATATGTTCTGAGAATATTTTCCTGCTTACTGTTCATCAAAATAACAAAAAAGCCACTATTTGATATGTCGCATGTATGGGTTTGGTTAATTTTTATACTTGGCCACCACCGACGGGACATCTGGAACCGGTTCCGGAACACTATCGGTTCCGATATGGTTTAAGAATGCTTTCCTGCAACAGTAATCAGATTATCTAAAGGTTCCGGGTCATTTGGCCGAACGCCATTTGGCCGAATGCCGTTTGGCCGAACGCCATTTGGCCGAAAGGGTCATTTGGCCGAATGCCATTTGGCCGAATGCCGGTTGGCCGAAAAATGAATGATGAAATCAAGTGACCATACCACTGTTCCCCGTCCCAGTATACCTTGAAAGAACAGCCTATGATTCAAAGAAGGAAAAATCTTCGATGATTTATTGACAGTTTCAACGCCAACTAATCCCTGAATATTAAAACTAGAAAGAATAGCCTATGATAAAAAGAAGGAAATACTTCTGATAACCATATTGGCAGTTGGAATGTCAAAAACTTCCTCTGAATTCTTTTGATCATGATTCGGCCAAGCGGCATTCGGCCAAACGACCCTTTCGGCCAGATGGCATTCGGCCAAATGGCGTTCGGCCAAACGGCATTCGGCCAAACGGCATTCGGCCAAATGGCCGGACACCTTATCTAAAAAGCCGCGGTTTGATATGTGCATGCATAGTTTTGATTCAATTTTATATTTGGCCACTTCCGGCGGACACCCGGAACCGGTTCCGAAACACAACCGGTTCAGGCATGGTCTGAGAATATTTTTCTGCTTACTGTTCATCAGGATATCAAAAAAGCCACTATTTGATATGTCGCATGCAGGGGTTTGATTAACTTTTATACTTGGTCACCTCCGGCGGGACATCTGCAACCGGTTCCGGAACTCTACCGGTTCCAATATGGTCTGAGAACGTTTTCCTGCTTACTATTCATCAGGTTATCGAGAAAGCCGCAGTTTGATATGTCGCATGCATGTGTTTAGTACACTTTCATGTTTGGCCACTTCCGGCTGGACACCCGGAACCGGTTCCGGGACACTACCGGTTCAGATATGGCCGAGACTATTTTTCTGCTTATCGTTCATCAAATTATCGAAAATGCCGTAGTTTGATGTGTCGCATGGATGGGTTTGTATCGCTTTCATATCTGGCCCCTTCCTGGGGTACCGGTCCGGAACACCTAAATGACCATAACTCCGGAACGGCTGGACCGATCCGAACCATTTTCAATAGGAAACAATGGGACCAGATTCCGCGTCGAGTGATCCATCGGTTATTAAAATCGGTTGAGGTTTACTGCCAAAAAGTGATGTGAGTTTTTTTGTACACACTCACACATACGCACACACACATACACACACACACACACATACACACACACACACACACACACACACACAAACACACACACACACACACACACACACACACACGCACACACACACACACACACACACACACACACACACACACACACACACACACACACACACACACACACACACACACACACACACACACACACACACACACACACACACACACACGTACAGACATCACCCCAATTCGTCGAGCTGAGTCGATTGGTATATGTGTCACGTCCCTCCGAGCCTTCTATCAAAAAGTCATTTTTGGAGTGAACATATAGCCTTTCCAGTACACTTAGTGTACGAGAAAGGCAAAAACCAGCATTCGCTTGTAGATTTCGTCTTCCGGCCTTTCGTAGTGTGCGGCCGACCCACCTCCAACTTATGTTATCTAATTTCTGTTGATATCAGTTTCTGATGGCTTGATCTATGGAGCTTAGTTGAGATACCACCAGACGTGAATTATAAACTGCAGTCATCCATACCAAAACAACCTCCCCCCACCGCGGATGCTTCCTAGAAGATCCTCAGATATTCTCCAGGAGTTGGATCGTGAACTTCTCTAGAGACTTATAGAAACCTTTCTTCAGAAATTTTCCCGGTGACCCTTCAGGAATCCCTTCAGAGATTCTTTCAGCAGCTCTTTTAGAAATCACTTCAGGATTTATTTCTTGACATTTCTCCAAAAACATCGTAAGAAATTCTTTTTAGAAATACTGAAAAGCATTCTCCAGTTTTCCACCAATTCCCTCAGAAATTCCTCGACAAAAAGCACATTTTCCATTTTGTGATTTCTTTAAGAAAACTTCCATTTAAATTAAAATTTTTAAAAAAAATCCTCTAGAAAATTATGCTTTCCACTTTGAAAAATTTATTGGCAATTTCGCACTATTTCGATAAAAAAGCTCGCAAATGATATTTTTAACACTCCAAATACCGTGATAAAAAAAACTCACGCGTAATACCGTGATCAGAAAAAAGTTTGAACTTTTACTTTGAGCGGCTCGTTCTCAGCCGTCTGTGGTCCAATTCAAATTTTTTTTCAGGGATCTTCTACCCAACTCTTCTATTTTTGTGTTCTGTAAAAATATGTTTCTAGGGATGCTCATTTTCCCCCCGTAAGTAAGGAACATTTAAGAAAAACCTCGCTATTTTTTTATTAGCGTTCCAAATTTTAAGAGAGATCACGAAAAATGACTAGAAATCGGTATACTTGGCAAAAAGGCATGGTACAGAGGTAGTAAACAATTTGCGTAGCTATCTTGAACATCCCTAGCTACAAATGATCGCGGCTCCCGACCGGCAAGTATTCTAGTGCTCTTGGTAAGCGTCCTAGAACGTTGGAGTCTTCAGCAAAGTGTTTTATATTGATTGGTACTACACTTTCATGTACTCTATATTGGTCTAGATCTGCTGAAACTGATCTAGATAAGTTTAATTACTTATATGGCTCTCTAGAATACTCGATATGCATTCTGGAAAGTTGCAGTCTTCGGCAAAGTTCTTTGGATTGCTTAGTACTTCACTTTGACGTCTTCAGTTTTGATAAAGATCGGCTGTAATTGATCTAGATAAGTTTTATTTTTCTATATGATTTTCTAGAATCCTCGATAGGCATACTATAGAGTTGCAGTCTTCGGAAAAAATCTTTGGATTGGTTATTACTTCACGTTTTCATCTGGGATTTCGACCTAGATCTGCTGTAGTTTATCTGTTTTCATAAAATACATCTTTAAATAGATATTTATGTGCAGGAGTATCTCAAAGAATTCCTGGAGGAATTGCTAAAGAAAACCAAGGAAATACTTCTGAAGAATCCGTAGGAAAAATTCCAAAAGGAAACATACTAGACGAATGTGGAGTCCTGGAGGACTTTTGGAAAAAAAATCGAAGGAATTGCTGACAATGCTCTGATAATTTTGAAAAGGAAAAAAAAAATATCTGGAAAAAAACGAGGCAATCTCTTATAGTTGTGGTGAGGCCAACAAAGCTGGCAGAGCTCACCTTAAGGTAATCTCTTATCGACATTCTTGAAAAACGATTGAACTACTGAAACTCCAGTGATATTTCTGAAGGAATTTCCTGAGTTTCAGATAGAATCCATGGAGGAATTTATGAAAGAATCCCTGGTTGAATTTTTGAATAAATGGTCTACCTAATTTCTGTAGGAATCCTCTAAGATATTCCTTACGAAACCATGGAGGATAATGTGAAAAAATTCCAAGGAATTTTCTAAAGCAATTTTGGAAAGAGTTGCTAAAGAAATATCTGAAAACTTTCCCTCAAAAATCCCAGAAATATTCAGAAAATTCCTAGAGAAATCTCTTATCAAAATTCATGGAGGGTTTTCTGAAAGAATCCCTGGAGGAATTCATGAATATATTTTCCAAGAATCCATGAAAGAATTCTAGAGAAATACCTTAGCTTCTGTAAGGGTTCCTATGAAGTCCATAAATTACGCCACGCTTTGAGGAAGGAAGAAGTTTTGAAAAGTGTGGTAACCCAAACACCCAAAACCCTAAAATGATGGCCGCCTGACACAATATCAGCGCTGTATTAATTCCAGGAAAAGGCTCCATCTCCATTTTTGACTGAAGCAGATTTGGACCATACTCGAGGAGGACCTGCACGCACTCGGAGTTTTCGAGCGACATGTGTTAAAGACTATCTACGGCGGTGTGCATAAAAATGGTGTTTGTCGAAGAGGTACGAGCTCGCTGCACTTTACGGCAAACCCAGCAACCAGAAGGTGGCTAAAGCCGGAACGATAGGGTGTGCAGGACATGTTGCAGGAATGTTGGACAGCAACCCTGCAAACTTGGTATTCGCGACTGATCCGGTTGGCACAAGAAGGCATGGAGCGCCTGGCAGTATCGAACCCTTAGGTTTGCCTTGGTTGTAGTCCTTCTCTCGCCTCCTAATTTTGGCAGGCCATTTGTTGTCCAAAGGCAAACGTTTGAACTCCGTTCAGATCAGCAAGGATCTAAACAAGTGATTTTCTTTTGTTATTGCTATTGATACTGTCGGTACAGGTAAACTTTGGGTCACACTAGGTGATCGAAAGCAGGCAAATGAGATTGCGATCCATGAGCTTTTCACGTTGGGGCTGGAGTGGAGTATCATGTTTAGCTTGCAAACCAAGCCCGTGCACAAGGGAAAAGTTTGGGGGTTGCCGATGTGTCATATTTTAGACATTCCTCCCACTTTTTATAGAAATTATGCATACCTCTTCCCTTGCCGCCTTTTCGGCGCACGGGCCTGTTGCAAGCCATTAGGTCGAAATCTCCAAAAATAAGTCACCAACGATTATTTGACCTGTGAGGCAATCATGCAAGGCGCTTTAGCTTCTACAGCCTTTCTCTATATTCTGTTTAGATTCTGAAATACCGGTAAGTACACTCAGTCTGCCAGGATGGCAAGATGAATCTCTGAAGTTACTCCTGGAAAACCCTCTATGGTATCTCTGGAGTACTATCTTGAGGAATCTCAAACTTAACTTACAAACAAGTCTCTTAATGCATTCCGGGTGAAATCCCGGTATGAATTCCTGGAGAAAATAATAATGTATCGTGGAGCAACTTTTAAATAAATCTCAAAAGAATACTGAGAGAAAACTCAAGAGGATTCTTTGGAGAAACTTCTGGACAAACCTACGGAGGATTTACAAAGAAAAATCCCTTGATGGGTGCCTAGGTCTACATGATAAAGGGTAAATATAATTAAAATAAGTTTTTTTTCGAACATGTCAAGAATGAAACCGTCCTGAAAGGGCTAAGGCAGATGCCAAAGGAAAATAGCAGCGATCTCGTTGTCATCGGTGTCATCGTCGTCGTCGTCCTCGGTCGCTTGCTTGCTTGCTTGGTCATGTTGATGTTGTTCAACCTTGGCCAAATTGCGCACAGCTGTACCGGAAAGGTGTACATACTGGTACAAACCGACCACCCATCCAACCCGGCCCCAACGTCGTCGCCATCGCCATTGCCGCTTAACGTACCGAACGAAGAACCGAGAGAATTATGGTTATGAGACAAAAGGGGTAAGAAATTTGTATTTTCATCACTGCTTACCGAGGTGGAACCGTTCCGAACACTGGAGGAATTCACCCCAACCCCCATTAGCTACCAGTCCACCACCAGCCAGCCACAAACGTCGTCGTCCACGCAGGACGACTGCGGGTTGGGATGGTGATTGTGGAAGATGGCGCCACTCGGTGAAAGCGGACCGACGACGACGACGACCGTTCTAATATATTCATCACGTTTCGCTTGTTTTGTACGCCGCCGTGTGAATGGAAGGAAGATGGGATTCTGCGACTATGACGAGAGATTGTTCAGGAGCAAGGTGGACTATTCATGTTCTTATGGTTTGAAATTCCTCTGTGTCACGATTTGCGTTGTTTCTCACGTTTTCTCAGGCGGACGATGATTGTGAAGCACACGGGTGTACCTACCGTTTGTTGTGGAAAATGTATTCGAAGACTCATTTTAGATCGGTCATGATAAGAATTGGGTGACGTTTCCGTTTCTAAGCCTTGATGACAGTTGTTGCATAATTTTATACAATGGCTTAGATGTGGAAGGGAACTTGATTTGGTTCTTGTACATTTTATTTATTTAGTTCAACATCAAATTCATGATAAAACTGAATCAACAATTTGTCACCATAATACTCGATTTGCAGCTGCAGCTCTCCAAAGTCGGTGACGCCAAACGCTCACCAGATCACGCTCCACCTGGTCCACCCATCGGGCTCTCTGCGCTCCACGTCTTCTTGTGCCAACCGGATTATTGCCAAACACCAACTTCGCTCGGCTGCTGTCCGACATTCTTGTAACATGCCCTGCCCACCGTAACCGTTTAACTTTAGTCACTTTCAGGATGTTGGGTTTACCGTAGAGTACAGCGAACTCGTGGTTCATCCTTCGCCGCCACACGCCGTTTTCCTGCACGCCGCCGAAGATCGTCGTTAGCACGCGTCGCTCGAAAACTCCGAGTGCTTGCAGGTTCTCCTCGAGCATCGGCCATGTTTCGTGTCCGTATAGGACCACCGATCTTATTAGCGTCTGGTACATGGTACATTTGGTGCGGGGATGAATCTTTTTTTACCGCAGTTTCTTCTGGAGCCCGTAGTAGGCCCGACTTCCATTGATGATGCGCCTTCGTATTTCACGGCTCACGTTATTATCAGCCGTTAGCAAGGAACAGGGGTAGACAAATTCTTCTACCACCTCGAAAGTGTCCCCTTCTATCGTAACACTACTGCGGCCTAGGCTTGTCCTGTCTCGCTCAGTCCCAGCTATCAGGATGCACTTTGTTTTAGCCGCTGGATAATGTCCGACCAGTCAGACCTTTGCTGCTTCACGTATCAGGTGGGTGTACAGCTCTGCTACCGTTTCTAGTGTCCATGTCATTCGCGAAACAGACAAATTGGCCAGATTTGGTGAAGATCGTACCCCGGCTGTTGAGCCGGCTCATCGCATAACACCTTCCAGGGCGATGTTGAATAGTGGGCAGGAGAGTCCATCACCTTGTCGCAGTCCACGCCAAGATTCGAATGAACTGGATAGTTCACCCGAAATCTCTACGCTATCTTGAACACCGTCCATCGTTGCTTTTATTATTCTGGTAAGCTTCCCGGGAAAGCTGTTCTAGTCGATCATTTTCCATAGCTCTGTGCGGTCGATGCCGCCTTAAAGTCGATGAACAGGTGCTGCGTTGGGACCTGGTATTCACGGCATTTCTGGAGGATTTGACGTACGGTGAAGATCTGGTCCGTTGTCGACCGGCCGTAGATAAAACCGGCTTGGTAACTTTACACGAACTCATTTACTTCAGGTGAAAGACGACGGAAGATGATCTGGGATAGCACTTTGTAGGCAGCATTCAAAATGGTGATCGCGCGAAAGTTCTCACACATTAACTTGTCGCCTTCTTGTAAATGAGACAGATTATCCCTTCCTTCCACTCCACTCCACTCGGTAGCTGTTCGGATTCCCAGATCTTGACTACTAACCGATGTAGACAGGTGGCCAACTTTTCCGGGCCCAGCTTGATGAGTTCTGCTGCGATACCATCCTTACCAGCCGCTTTGTTGTTTTTGAGCTGGTGGATGGCATCCTTAACTTCCCTCAGCGTGGGAGTTAGCTCGTTCCCGTCCTCTGCTGCACTAACATAGTCATTTCCTCCGCTGCCTTGATCCCCCGTGCATACATTCTCTTCGCCATTCAGGTGTTTGTCGAGGTGCTGCTTCCATCTTTTGATCACCTCACATTTGTCCGTCAGGAGGCTTTCGTCCTTATCCCTGCAGATTTCAGTTTGCGGCACGTAGCCTTTGCAGGATGCGTTGAGCTTCTGGTAGAACTTGCGTGTTTCTCGTGAACGGCACAGCAGTTACATCGCTTCACACTCCATTTCTTCCAGGCGGCGCTTTTTCTTCCCGAAGAGATTGGTCTGCTGCTTCCGCTTCTGTCTGTATCGCTCCACATTCTGTCGGGTTCCATGCTGCAGCATTAAGGCCCACGTTGCACTTTAGATCCGCTCTGCATTCCTCGTCGAGCCAATCGTTTCGTCGACTCCGTTCTACGTGATCTTGGCTGCGTTGTTGATGACTCCTTTGACTGCACTCCAGCAGTCTTCTAGAGGGGGCACATCGAACACACACTCGTTTGGAAACTCGAGATTCTGCGCGTATGCGTTGGCGACATCTGGTTGCTTCAGTCGCTCTAGATCGTTCTGGGGTAAATTTTCAGGCGCACCAGATAGTGATCGGAGTCGATATTAGCGCCACGATAGGTCCAGACGTCGATAATGTCGGAGAAGTGCATTCCATCAATCAGATCGTGGTCGATTTGCGATTCCGTTTGTTGTGGTGATCACCAGGTGTAACGATACGGGAGGCTGTGCTGGAAAAAGGGGCTACGAATGGCCAGATTCTTGGAGGTGGCGAAATCAATGAGGCGTAGGCCATTTTCGTTCGTCAGCTGGTGGGCGCTGAATTTTCCAATCGTCAGTCTGAATTCCTCCTCCTGGGCTACCTGAGCGTTTAAATCTGCTATGATGATTTTGACGTCGTGGTTTGGGAATTCCTGCAAAATATTCTATAAACAATCCTTTCCAAGGATTTATTCATTAATTCGTCCAGAAGGTAGTGCAGACATAAATCCCTTCAGAATTTTTGGAGGGATTCCTAAAGAAATTCTTCCAGAGATTCCTCCTGGAACTGCTCCAGTGATTCTTCAAGGAATTCCCTTAGGAAATCCTCTAGGAATTCATCTAGGGATTCCTCCTATCATCCAGGCATTCCTATAAAAAGTACTTCAGAATTCTTCCACACATTCTTCCAAGACTTCCTCCAGTCATTCCTCCAGGGATTCCTTCAGAAATTCCTCAATGAAATTCTCAAGGATTCCGCTAGGGACTCCTTAAGGGATTCCTCCAGGAATTCTTCCAGGCATTCCTTCAGGATTTCTTCAGGGACTCCTCTACGAATTCATCAAGAGATTTCTTTTTGGATTCCTTCAAGGACGCCTTCAGAAATTCTTCCAGGAATTCCTACAGGAATTCTTCCAGAAATCCAGGGATTCCTTTAGGCATTCCTATAAGTGTTCTTCCAAGAATTTCTCCAGGCATTCATCCAAGCATCGCTCCAGGCATCCCCCAGAGAATCCTTCAGGAATTACTTCAAATATATGTCCAGGAATTCCTACAAGAGTTTTTCGTGAGATTCATGCAACAACTCTTCTAGGAAAACCTCCAGGAACTCATCTATGCATTCCTCCAGAGGTTCTCCAGAAATTCCTCCAGGAATTCTGCTAGAAATTTCTTCAGGAATTTCTTTAGTGATTCCTCTAAGTAAATTATTCCTTCTAGCACTTTTTCAGGAATTTCTACAGGAATTACTCCTGGTTTTTTTTCAGGAATTCCTTCAGAAATTCTATCGGGAAATCATCCAAGAATTCCTCTAGGGACTTCACCAGACATTTCTCTGGGAATTCCTCTTAGGATATCTTTAGAGGTTCCTCCAGAGATTGTTCCAGTGCCTTTTTTTTTCGAAAATTCATTCAGCAATTTCAGCAGTCATCATGTTAGGTGTTCCTGTAGTTAGTCCTTCACAAATTTCTGCAGGAATTTATTTCAAGTTTTTTTTTTCAGTAAATCTGAGGATCTGAGTGTCGCGTTCGGCTGTAAATACGTACTGTTGTTGATCTGAAAAAGTTCTTGATTTTACCGCTGTTGTAGGCTCTGATTAAACGATCTATTTGAATCAGTGCTTAATGTGATATTTGTTGGTATCGGATTAAGAAAGTTTTTTTTCTCAAGTCGCAACAATCTTAAAGAAAACGACGTTTGTGAGCTGCTTATTATTGCTGTGATAGTGCCTGTTTCAGTTGCAATGGAGAAAGCAAGAATTTGCAACAAATGCTTTCTGAGTATTGATGCGAAAGTTGACTTGTATACTGTGTGCGAAGGGGAATGCGCCTGTTTCTTTCATGCCGAATGTGTTGCCATAGACGAATCAGACTTGTGTACGATGGCACGGAGAACGAACATGATATGGATGTGCGATGCATGCTTGTTTAAATTCCGCAGTTTGAGTGAACGTACGCCGGTAGATTCACCTATGTATACATCCCAAACCCATCGACGACGAAGTAAGGGATCTCAAAATCGTTGTTGCGGGAATACTGGATACACTTTCCAAAATTGCTCCGACTGCTATTACGAATGACTGCGGACTACTACATTCAACACCTGTTTCGACGAACTTGCCGCCCGATGAGATCAGCACGAGCGTTAATGTAAACTACGTAGGAAACGATCAGCCATCACCATCGCACTGTGTGGAGAGCAACGATTTGTCATTGTTTATCTCGAACATTGATTCTAGTGTTACTGAAAGCGACGTCCGTACAATGGTTTTACGAGCACTGGGCACTCACGTTCCCGAACGCATTGATGTTCTTAAACTAGAATCGAAAATTAAAAATAGACAGCCACCTGATTTTATTTCATTCAAAGTATCTTTGAATAAAAAATGGAAATCTAAAGCGTTAAATTCAGCAACTTGGCCAAAATACATTAAATGTAGAGAATTTGTTCCTCGACAAAATTTAACTTGGAGGCCAGAACAGTAGATGCAAAGAAGAATCAGTGTTAACTTTGGGTCAATGTTATAGTTTGTAAATGATAGATGTACAGTTGTTTGTTCTGCTTATTGTGATCAAAAATGTTGTGCTTTGTTAAAAATGTAAACGGTACGTTGATGCTTGATAATTATTCATGTATGATTATTTTAGAGTTAAATATTCAATAAGACTGTAAAAGTCAGTTGGATTACTTAAATAAATAAATAAATAAATAAATAAATAAAATAAATTCAAATAGAGATTAATCAAAAAATAACCTAGGAATTCCTGCAAACTTTCCAATAAACAATCCTTCAAAAGTTCATCTAAGGGTTTATTTATTAATTCGTCCAGAATGTAGTGCAGAATTCCTTTCGAGAGATTCCTAAAGAAATTCTTCCAGAAATTCCTCCTGGAATTGCTCCTGTGATTCTTCCAGGAATTCCTACAGGGAATCCTTATCTAATACAAGTATTCCAACAGGAAATACTTCGGGAATTCTTCCAGGAATTTTTCCAAGACCAGGCATTCCTTCAGGGATTCTTTCAGAAATTTTTCCATTAATTTCTCAAGGAATTCCGCTAAGGACTTCTCGAGGGATCCCTCCAAGAATTCTTCCAGGCATTCCTCCAGGCATTCCTCCAGGGACTCCTCTACGAGTTTCTCAAGAGATTTCTCCTTGAATTCCTCCAAGGATACCTTCAAAAAATCTTCCAAGAATTTCAAGAGGAATTCTTCCAGAAATCCAGGAATTCCTTTAAGAGTTCATACAAGCATTCTTCCAGGAATTTCTCCAGGCATTCTTCCAAGCATCGCTTCAGGGATTCCTGAAGGAATTCATCCAGGTATGTTTTTCAGGAATATCTCTAGGCATTCTTCCAGGCATCTCCAGGAATTCCTACAAGAATTTCTCTTGGGATTCATCCACGAATTCATTTAGGAATACCTCCAGGAAGTCTCCAGGGATTCTCCTGGAAATTCATCCTGGAATTCCGCTAGAAATTTGTTCAGGAAATTCTCCAGTGATTCCTCCAAGCAATCCTTTCCTTCTAGCATTTTTTCAGGATTTTTTCCTGGCATTCTCAAAGAATTCCTCCAGAAATTTATCAAGTGACTTCTGATGAATTTCCTCAGGAATTCATCCATGGATTTTTACAGAAATTCTACTAGGGATTTCTCCAGGAACTCATCCAGTAATTTATCAATGAGTTCCTCCAGGGATTCCTGCTGCTTTTTTAAGGGGTTCCTTCAGGAATTCCTTTAGGAGATAATCCAAGAATTTCTCAAGAGACTACTCCAAGAACTCTTCCAGGAACTCGTCTAGGAATTCCTCCAGGAAGAGGACCTAAGAGCACTCACTGTCAAAGGGGTCCAGAAGTGATTGACCTAGGACCAAGTCCAGTGGATAAGAATGTTCCAAAGAAAAGCCGGAAAAACTATGCTCGAACTCGTTGAAAATTTAAAAAAATATATAATTTTGAGAAGGTTATTTCATACGCTTCAATCGCTGAAATTTTTGGAATGTACGTTTTTTTTTGTTTTTGAGTTATGGCCAATTTTGTTGAAAAATGCTCAAATGTGCCATACATATAAGCCTTTTGTTTGAACAAATCATAACTCATGAACGAAGCTTCGTAGAAACAAAGAGCTTTGAAGAAAATAAAAGTAATTTTTCTCAGAAATAAAAAAAAAATGAAGTGGAAAAAGTTTTCCACCGTTGAAGCTTTTGGAATGCACTTTTTTTCCTGAGTCTTGGCCAATTTTATGAAAAATGACCATGTGCGCATATGATATATGGTAATTTTTCACAAAATTGGCAATAACCCAGGAACGAAAAAAGTGCATTCCAAAAATTCAGCGATCAAAGCTTATGAAATAATCTTCTCAAAAATATTTTTTTGAATATTTTCCGCGAATCCGGACATAGTTTTTCCGGCTTTTCTTTATGAATTTTCTCAACGGTGGTAGATTTCGTGATAAACTTTTTCCACTTCGTATTTTTTTTCTATTCCTGAGTGAATTTGCTTTCATTTTCATTAAGACATTTTGTTTCTACGAAGCTTCGTTCTTGAGTTATGATTTTTCAAAGATAAGTCTTATCAACAAAAATGGTCATTAGCCTGGTACACGGTTTATATGGGAAAATATAAAAAATGGAAAACCTCCAACTCCTGTATACTTTTTAAGATTCATTTTGGTCCCATATCAACTGTGCAAAATTTCAGATCGAACGAAGAAACTATATTTTAGCGCCCACCATTCTTAGTTTTTCATACGATTTACTATGGGGAAAATATACTTCTTCAAAGAAAAATCGCCTGAGGTCACTCATTGAACCCTAAAAATAAGTCGTTGAATGATTACTGTAGATAACTTCACGAGGCATCAGACCTCCGAAGACCGCAAAGCGATGCGACATTCGTGGAAAAAGTTATTAAGCCTTACCCGATCGATATAATAACGTGATTTTATTATTTATTGTTATTCCTTACATGTTAAACAGCATTGGTATGCCATTCGGTTTTCAGTCAATAACTTCTTCCACATGCCTTAAATCGCTTTGCGGTCTTCAGAGGGTTTGTTCCTCGTAAAATATCCAACAGAAAGCATTCATCGATATATTTTTAGGGGTAAAGGAGCAACCTGTGGCGATTTTTCTTTGAAAAAGTGATTTTCCCCATAGTAAATTGTATAAAAACTTAAAACGGCTGTCGCTAAAATATAGATTCTCCGATCGAGCTGAAATTTTGCACAGTTGATATGGGCCCAAAATGGAACTCAAAAAAGTGTATAGGAGTAAAATGTCCTTTTGTGTCCCACGCTATAATGACCATCACTCAAAAACGAATAATAAGGCTGATACAAATTTATTTTTGACTTTTTGTCTCCCCCCCCCTTCAAAAATTTTTGACTGGATTTCGCATTTTGAGGGGGCAGATGAAAAATATTTATCAAAATATCAGGTCTTGCTGGAAATTCTTTAACAAATCCGATGAGTTTTTAATATTTTTCAGAATAAATGCTTTATTATTTTTATCCCCCCCTCGACCAGCCAAAGAGTGGTGGGACAAAAAATGAAATAAATATTTGTAACGACCTAAGTGCATTCCCAAAGTTTCAGCGATTAAAGCTCATGAAATAACCTTCTCAAAAATATGTTTTTGAGAATTTTCCACGAGTTTGAACATAGTTTTTCCGAATTCTTTACGAATTTTCTCAACCGTGGAAAATTTTGTAAAAAACTTTTTTCAGTTCATATTTTTTTTGGTTTCTGAGAAAATTTGCCTTCATTTTCTACGATGTTTCGTTTCTACGATGTTTCGTTCTAGAGTTATGATTTTTCAAAGTAAGTAGTATCAGGGGAAAACAAAAAAAACCCCTGAGTTTTCCGAAAAAATAGGCGACCATGAATTGTTTTTCATTGTTCATATATTCATGATCCCTGCCTCTGAGACCCTTCGGCCCAAATCCATACGATAAAAAAAATCCTGTTTACTTTCTATCTACTTACTTTTTGGTTGAAAAATCACTTCTATTTCCACTGAAAATGACCACCGACTTCATCTGTTTCGATTCGATAAACAATGAGGTTACATTTTCCCTTCCCAAAACATTTAAATTCTGCTCCAGGGAATTTGCAGCGCCTCTGTTGTTGCCATAAACGAGGCCGAAACTTTTTCCGTTCCTTTCTACGGCTCCTGCCACAGCCCGGCCTCACATTAATGCGACAACAATGACGGTCGGTCGCGTGGCTCTTCGGTTCCGATGGGTGTGCCACTTTTCGAGTCGACCTGCTGCGGGCAGTTAACTTTAAAAAGGTCACAATAGAACGTGCCGGAAAATTAAGGACAATTTCAGGGAACATTAGGGCCTATGGCCGAGTAGTGGTGGACCAACTGTCGATGCGGGAAAAGTCCCCAAAAGCGAGGCTCGTGAGAATGGAAGAGAAGAAGGCAAAATTGTCCCAAACTTCTACCAGAGCGTTGCCGTTGTCGTAGATGAAGCTCAGCGCGGTTGAAGAAGGAAAACAATTCCATTAAGACTCCCGAAGGAATCGTACGATTGACCTTTTTCCGGTATAAATAGATGGCCAACAAGGCAGTAAATGTTAATCCAATCACTTTTACGACCGGGGACAAAACAGGATAGTTGGCGGAAAGTTTGCTCTGAAACACTGGGAGAAAACATCACTACATTTTCGCGAGATGATATTAACGATTTTACGGAATATCTTTTTTCAGTGCACTTTCCGTAAGTAGAACAAAATCTTTTTAATGTTTTCACTTTCCATTGGGGATTCATCTTCCACTACACCGGTGCAACCTGTTCGGGGAGGTGTTTCTCTGTTACACACCACACTTGCTAAGTCACGAAAGCTTCCCTGTTGTCAGCTGTCCTTGCTCTTAGCCAGGATACATCTGGCTCCCAGCCCAAGCTAGCTCGACTAACTGGACAATGGGGAGAGCTTTTGTTTTCTGCAGATTCTTTTCTTCTCCCAGTAAGGGAGCATCCATTTAGTACGTCACGCTAAAATTGGGAATTTTCGACCCCCCCCCCCTCCCCCCTTCGTACGGGTTTTTCCTATACTTAATACATTGCTTGTCACACTTTCACAAACCCCCCCTCCCCCCTAGGACCGTGACGTACTTAATGGATGGCCCCTAAATGGAATCTTTCGGGGACGATTTGCTCACGTAATAAATTTAAAAAGACGAGCATGATTTTATGTGTTCCGTGAGGGTCTATTCATTCCACCCAGCAGCAGCAGCAGCACCATCTGCAAGCTTACTTGGGTTTCCTTATTCTCCTCTGTTTGGCTTCCCACTGCTTCCGGATGCTTTGGGGACTCCCGGTCGGGTGCGCTACGATGAATTAGTAATAGACAGCTTGGAGCTGAATAATTTATGGTGTTCTTGAAACGGGAGACCCATCTCTCGTGTGTCGGGGGAAGTTTCGTCGTCCGTTTTTTTTTTTTGGTGCGATGACAAAAACGAAGATGATAGCGAGTCGGGACAGTCTACGGTCTGATGGAAGCTTAAAATAATGTCTCGCCAGATCCTGAAATTAGATGACTTGAGTTGTTCGGTGAATTTTCCGGCTAATCAAGGCGGTTGTGGAATTTAATTTATTGCGTACATTTTTTTTAGAAGATGCTTTTGTAACTGAATTGAGGAAGTTAAGTGTGGTTTTATTAGGAAAACAAATTACAAGTTATTTTGTTTACTACTCTAATATGTAGAAGCCGTCTTCATGATAAGGCTCGTTGGAGGGATTCTTGACCAGTTGAATCAGTCGGGATCAAAGGATTTTTTCTGTAAGATCTCTCGATGGAAAAATTTATGAGTTTCTCCAATAGTTTCTTCTAGATTTGCAATTTAAGGAGATTTTGTTTTCACAAAGATTCAGAGATTCTTTCAGAATTTCGTCTAAAATTTTCCTTTAGTAATTCAGCTTTTTCTAGAAAGTTTTCAGAAAATGTTGCTTGAATTTCTCCGGAGGTTCCTTCTGGTATTAATCCATTCATTCAAGGATTGTCTCGGGCGTTTATTAATATTTCAGATTGTTTTTCCCAATGATTCTCTTAACAATTGCTGCAGAACTTACTCTAGAATCTATTCATTGGCCTTTTTTAAGAATTTTTAATTTTTTTTTCTCTAAATACCTGCAGAGGGCTCTGATGTTATTCCAGGATTATTTCAAAGGTTCCTTCGATTTTTTTTCAAATTTTTAAAGTAGATCTCGATAGAATTTCTCCAGTAAATTGTATATCACATTTTTCAGAGAACTTCTTCAGAGGTATCTCCTTTCAATATTTCTTCATATAATCCTCCAGGAATCTCTCAGAAATTTATTCTGAAACTTTCCAGGGATCCCTCCGAAAATTTTCAAGCATTTTTTAGAGAAGTGTAATGTTATCTTAAGGTATTTCATGTATTCTCTTAGGTACTAACCTAGGCATTCCTGCAGGAATGTTTCAAAAATTTTATTCAGCAATACCTGCAAAAAAATCCTGTTAAGGCCCAGTAATATCAGCCCTTCTGGCAGCACAGATAAGTTCCACAATCTCTTATTATTAGTGTACTCTCTATATCATTCGCAATTTAGATTCCCATCTTTATCACTGTTACCAGGTAGGCCGATAGAAACGATCGCTCCTGATTGTGTTTCAAATTCACCACTGACCCTCGGTAGACGTTAATTGCAATCGAACAGTGCGCGAATGAGCATCGAATAAACCCTTTGAACCAAAGGCTACCGAGCAATAAAGTTTCGTTTTATTTGAATCGCGTTTTAATAAACAGTGAACCTGAATTCCACGAGTTTCTAATCTCTACGCGTCCGAAGTTGCCGGTCCGAATACGTACAAATCCAATGACATCTCCTCGAAGTATCCAACAAGAGTATCTCCAAGAGTTTTTAAGGGATTTTGTGAAACAATCCAGGGATTTCTTTAAAAAAATATTCCTGAGAAAAAAAAATCAATTTTGTACGTTATGTCGAAGCAAAATATACGTTATATCGAATTGGTTATATCGAGGGTACGTTATATCGAAGATAACCTGTATAAAAGAAAACTCTATGGAAAAACTTTTTAAGAAATCCCTTACTAATATTCCTGAAGAATCCCTAAAACAATTAGGAAATCTCTGGGGATAAAAAAAAATGTAGTTGTACCTAGAGGAAATTCCAGAAAATTTTCCGGGGTAATATCTGGAAAATATCTGGGATAATTCATGAAGGAATTCTGGAGGAATTCTTGCCTGAAAGTAGTTATGTAGTAGTTATGATTTTTCTATACAAATCCCTAAAGAAATTTCTGGATTTATTCATTTGGATATTTTCAATGGACTCCCCAGAATAATTCCTTCACAAATCTCTGGTGAACTGAAGAAATACCCAAGCGAATTTCTGGAGGAATATATGAAAATTTTAATGCAACAACTGGAAGAGTTTTTTAGAGAATTTATGCAAGAATTAATAAGGGAATGCCTGTTGTAAATTCTTCAGAAATCCTTGGAGAAAACAATGTTTGATCATAGAAGAATTTTAAAAAGTATTTATGGTGGAATTTCAGAAGCCAACCATATAATTGTACCTTAAAGAGCTTTTGGTGAAACATCTGGAAAAATTCATCAGGAAACATCTAAAGGAAGCCTAGAAAATAACATATTTCTTCAAAAAATCCGGAAATAATTTCTAAGAAAAAAAATGCCGAAGAAGTTTCTGAAACAAACCTTAACATGTAGATATTAAAACCTATTTCATGGGGTAATTTCTGATGGAATCCATGTACACTGGACCCTATTTTTATGCACAAAATTTGCATAAATTTAAAAAAGGCATAAAAAGAGGGACATTTATGCATAAATTAAGTTTGGGCTTTTATGCAAGATTGTAGTTCGCGACAACAGGTCTTACTCCTGGGTATTTGAGGTGAGTTTTCCAGAAAGTTCTCTGAGAGCCCAAAAAAGCGGCTCGTTTAACCCTCGAGCGATCGCGTTGTTGTATTTTGTACAACACGATGAAAAAATCTCGCTTTTTATACTCAGTATTAGCGTGGTCCTGACGCAGGTAGTCAACCGCGCGAGTTACGGAAGGTTAAAGGGGTTGTTTCAGGGGATTTGACGCTTTAATGGGATTACAGGGAATTCAGAGGCATTTCAATAGTATTAAGGGGGTTTCAGGAACGTTTTAAGGGGCTTTAAGCAAGGGCAGTTCAAGGTATCTCAGGAGCCTTCAGAGGGCGTTACAAGGTGTTTGAGGGGCATTTCAAGGTATTTCAGAGTCATTTAAAAGAACTTCAGGGTGTTCCAGGATCATTTTAAGGGCGTTTGATAACATATCAGGGGGGTTTCAAGGGGTTTTCAGGTGCATTTCAGGGGGTTTATGGGCCCTATTAAAAGCGTCCAAAGGGTTTCAGTGGCATGTCAAATATATTATGATGATTTCAAGGGCATTCCAATGGTATTACAGAGGTTTCAGGGGCGCTTCGAGGCATTTTGGGTACACCTTTAAATCAAAGGGTATTTCAGGGGCGTTTCGAAAGATATGTGGTGGGGTCTCTATAATCCTCTGAAACTTCCTAAAAAGCCTCTAAGATCCCCCAGAAACCCCAAAGCAGCCCATGTTGCGCACCGGTCCGAAACCTTCCAAAACTCCTCCGTAATGCTTTTGTATCGCCTCTGAATCCCGCCGAAACCGCTCTGAAATTTCCTGAAATGCCCCAAATGCCCCCTAAACCTCGTTGGATCCCATGAGAGGTTCAGAAACCCCCAAAAACTCCTCCGAAACCCCCTTGAGATATACATGGAAAATGGTTCTTTCCGGCAAATATCTTTATGGCTAAGGGCGTTCTGGATGCCGGGGCCTGTGGCGTAGTAGCTACACGTTTGCTTCATAAGCAGATGGTCATGGGTTCGATCCCAGCCCCGGCACTTTCGTCAGTTGCTCTTTCCCCCTGAGAGCAGCTGACACTGACCCTCTTCTGAGCCCATGGCTCAAATGAACCCGGATACTTGGACATCGGCGAACGGCAACCCATAATGGACCCCCAATCGAACTGGAAGCAGGAACAACCAACAGCCACACATCAACATCCTCGTGCTCATCATTCTATCATGATAGGGTAGAAAGTGAAAGCAGCGCAACTGCAACCAGTTCGATATATACAATTAAAATAGAATACATTAAGGCGCTGTACAAAGTGTACACCGAGAAAATTTCCTACTCAGTGACTGAGTTGGTCTTACTCAGAAATCCTTGGTTTTCTTACTCAGCTTCCGTTAAAAGTGGGACAACCCATTGGCAAGAAAATTTTCTCTGTGTATGTACAGCTTCCAATTGCAATCGCTCACGCAGTGCCCTAGAGGACAATAGAGCTGTAAATTAGGTTAAATGATTGAATAATAAAGGCGTGCTGGCGAAAGATTTTCTAGCAAATATCTTACAATTACCACTTCGCTACTAACATCGTTATGTGACTCAAGATATCTACAAGCGATCACGTAGTTCGTCTTGCTGATGTGGATTGTGAGACTAATTCTTGCTGTCTTTAAAAGGCACTAATGCCTCCCCCACGATGGTTAATTTCGATGATATCGAAATCGTTCACAAAACCACACCACTAAGAGAGCTTCAATCCGTCGTAGGATAAAAAGCATGATGAAATCTCATAGGCAACCCGTATACTTGATTGCGATCCATCAGGATTAACCTAATCAGTTTCATCAGAAAACCGTAATTAATTATTTATTTTTGTTATTTTTTTTTTATTAGCACCTATATACATATGTTTATGCTATTGGCTGCGGGTGCACACATTAAATAATAATGCCATAAAAAGAGGCAAAAATTGTACATAAATTAAGTTCAGGGCTATTATGAGGGAAACTAGTTCGCGTGAGCAGCTCTTGCTCTTGGGGATTTGAGATGAGGCCAAGGGGATTTCCAGGAAGTTCCTAGAGAGCCCAAAAAAGAGGGACCAAAAACAAGCTTCATGGTCGTTCCAGGGGATTTCAGAATCCTTTTAAGAGCGTTCCATCAGGTTTCGCGTTCTAATGGGATTACGGGGGCTTCAAGGACGTTTCAATGGGTTTTAAGAGTAATTCAGGGTATGTCAGGGGCTTTTAAAGGGCGTTACAATGAGTTTCAGGGGTCTTTAACAGCGTTCGTAGAGGTTTAAGAAGCGTTTGACAGAATTTCAGGGGCGTTTCAAGGGATTTTCAGGAGCATTTCAGGGTGTTTCTGGAGCCTTTTAAACGTCATGTGTCCGACAAACTTTTTTGCTTTTTTCCACACCGTGCTTTTTAAATGGGCGCTGGGTACCCGAGTACCCTGTTGGCCACATAAGGGTTAAAAACGTTCCAACGGATTTCAGGGGCATATCGAATTGAATACAATGATTGATGTAACGCACTAGACACCCTCCAAACGCCTGCGTAACGCCTCTGAAAGCCACCGAAAATCCTTTTTAAACTTCCTAAAATTCCTTCTAAGTCTAGTCCTCCTGAAACCCTCTCGGACCCTATGTAACGCACTCGTGACCCTCCGAAACCACTCCGAAACGCACTTTTAACGCCTATAAAACACATCAAAAATCCTCTGAAGCTCTCTCCAATGCCTTCGAAAACCACCTCCCTCGGACCTCTGAAATCAGCTTTGAAAATCAATGTCCCCACATTCTTACACTTCCGGTTCTCGAGTCATGCAGGTAACTCTTTTGCAGTTTTCAGAACCTCTGGAACTCCAGATCATCTGCCATTCCATACTCCCATAATCTTGGTTTGTGATATGTACAATCATGGTGACATATGCTGTATAAATGGATGATGTTTGCATGCATCGAATGTAGCATGAATGTAGAGTGTGGCGGTAGTATGCAACATTAGCCATGACGGGAAAAGCATTATGCGACAATAGTGGTACTATATGACTCACTGACTGAAACCCCCTGTGAGCCCCTGAAACGCCCTTGAGACCCCCTGTCCAAGAAACCCCCCCTGTAACCCCATTGAAACCTCTAAACCGCCTCGAAGATTCTCTGGAATGCCTGGAGAGACCACCTGGAGCCCCTTGGAATCCCTTGAGACCTTCTGAGACGCCATCGAGATCCCCTAAATGCCCTTAAGACCTCTTGGTACCGTTGTTACACCTGGTACGCTCTGAAATGGCCCCGCAACTTCCTAAAATTCACTGAGACCCCTTGAAGTGCCCTTGAGGCCGCCGGAAATCCCATGAGACCCCATTGAATGCCACTGACACCTCCAGGTACTCCTGAAAAACGCTTCTTAATATTGGTACCACGCTGAAACACCCCCTGTAACCTCCCTTTGCTCTCCCTATAAACGGCAAACCTCGTTGGATAAATGTACGACTCGTGCTGAAAAAATGATATTTTTGCTACTCGTTGCATATTATATGACATATTGATAGTTACTTTTTAATTAATAAATAAATGGTTTATTACCTTCGTTATTCGGGTTTCGTTCAAACACTCACACACTTAACCCACGAGCATTCGCGCTGTTGTATTTTGTACAATACGTTGAAAAAATCTCGCCTTTTGTACTCAGCATTAGCGTGGTGCTGATGCAGGTAGTCAACCGCGCGAGTTACGGAAGGATAAGATCACAGCGCTCAGGGTCAAATATTTGTCCAAAAATGTATATCTTGTTTGATTCGATCGAATTTTCATTAGTGTGAAACAGTTGTTGTTTCTTGAATTCTTTTGTCAAACATTTACCCTGTGTACTCTAACCTTCAGGTATCAGTAGGTCGGCTCCAGAGGCACGTTCTACTATATTTGGGAAATTTGTGCCATCTACTCCTAACCTTAGTCTTGATCGTAGTCAGTTCCGTCAGTGTGCTGAAAATCGTATGATTTGACAATCGTTTTTCAGAGTATTCGTTTTAAAGGTAAATGGCTATAACGCTGATTAATTTCAATCAGTTTTCTTAGTTTCTTCATTCTCCAGATTAGATGTATAATTTATTATTCTTGTATTTCAATGGAATTCAATATGCAATACCTAGTGATCCTCTCATTTTCTCAATAGACTAAAACCGAGACGACAATTATGTCTCTTCGAAGTAATTTCTCCACTGCAGCTAGGTGCATCATAACATGTGTTTGCAAACAAAACTGAACTCATTTCAGTTTCCTTGTATGCTTCTTTAGTCTAGGGCTAATATTGAAGGGCAAGCTTCAATACTTTGACTACGACGACGACGACTGACTACGCCGGCTTTTGAGTGGAGAGATGCGCTATCTGCGAACAAACATGTACTAGGAGGGGTCATATTGCAAAACAGCCATGCCAGCAGACGCACGTCGCTCCAGCTCACTATGTTGACACAGTGCATGAGGATACGTTGTTTGACATGTATACAAAGCCTTTTCAGGAGGAAATTGCCTTTCATCCATGACACGAACAACATAGCTCACATATGGGAAAGTATTTCCCAGCAGTGTATCGATATGAAAATCACTCTTCCAGTTCTCAACGCATTGCATTGGTACCTGGAATAGGTCGGATAGGATGGGAGGTACGCGTTCAAATACCTTTCGCTAAGGAAGAATGTTTATGAATTTTCCGCTCCGGTTACAGCACTGCCGCCGTCACTCTTCGACATATTTGACAGGGTGGTTCATAGTTTTATAGTTGAAGTTGAAGCATGATAAGAAGATCAACAAACTCAACTTGCATTGGAACGCAGATGGTTCCTTCATCAACATCATCATGTCATGATGGATGAAGGATAGAGGTAAGCTGTACCCTAAATAATTAGTTTTGGTTCGCATAATATCGTCACTTTTACGCCAAGATTCAAACAGTTTAGCAAATATGTTTTTTGCCTTTCTCGTACACCAAAGTGTACTGAAAGGCTATATGTTCACTCGAAAACGAATTTTCGATAGAACGCCCGGAGGATTATGTCAGATATACACTAGTTTACAGCATTTTTGAACTCGGTAAGCTGATGATCGTTTTTGGTGTAGAATCATGCCCTGAGTTCGAAAACGCGAAGGAAAAAAATACAGTAGAGCGGAAATTGCTTCGACTTTCCATACAAGGTTGATGATTTGAAATCTATTTTTGTTCTATTTTTAAGCAAAGTCACTCGCTTCACACATCTCATTCTCCGTAATCAATGCTCCGATTGAGCTGATTTTTTTACTGTAACTCGCCTACATATGATATGTCAAATAAACGTTCACAAAGAATTTTTAAATTGTTTTTTTTTTCTTAATGAATTTCTTGAACTTTTTTTCATATATTTTTGGAAAATTTGCTAAAATTTAAGGAGATCGTCCCTAAAACTCGCCAATATCTTGAATTTCATCAATCTGACGCGAAACCTGCATTCAGGTGATCGAATGATATTATATTCAGCTTTTAATTTATGGAAAAAGATTCAAAATTGGTTGAACAAAACGCAATACATATATTTGAATTTTATTAAATTCCATATTTCAAAAAGTTGTAAAACTTGATATTGAGCTAAGACTTAAAAACTTTTCTACTTTAAATTTTTTGAAGCACGGTTTCGAAATCAGCGCTAAATTATGCTTCAAAAATTTTGGTCGTTGACAGAAGTTTACGACTTTCGTTTTATTTTGTAAACTAGTGTAAACCAATCAACTCAGTTCGACGAATTGAGTTGATGTCTGTATGTGTGTATGTATGTGTGTATGTATGTATGTCTGTGCGCAAAACAAGTTCACTCACTTTTAAGGCACTTCTCATTGCATTGGTCGATATTTCGGATTATAGCTCGAACCAATCCGGAGTTTTACCGCATTGTTTGCTATCAAAACTGATTCAGATCGGTCAATGCGTTCTGGAGTTATTGCCTTTGCAGTGATCCGGACCAGCACCGGTAGAACTGGCCGTATATAAAATTGAATCAAGCCCCATCAAGACAAATCAAATTGCGGCGATTTTTGTAACTTTTAGCATGGTTGATATATTTTGTGTGGAAATCAACACTGGAGACCACAAATTCCACGATTTCAATTCAAAATTGAAGATGGCGGCCTAATATTCAAAATGGCGGCTCAAAATTCAAGATGACGGCTATTTAATGAAGTTTTAGGCCCTAAACCATGCAATATAGGTATATTTGGTATGGGGAAGATGTCCAGAGTCCAAACATTACGACCAGAATATTCAAGATGGCTGACTAAAATTCAAGATGGCTGCTCAAAACTCCTGATGGCGGCTGTTTAATGAAGTTTCAGGCTTCTTAAATCATGCAAGATGGGTATATTCGGGAAAGATGTCCAGATTCCAAAAATAGTGACCAAAATATCCAAGATGGCGGCGTTAAATATAAAATGGTGGCATCAAATCCAAGATGGCGTCTGTTTAAAGAAGTTTTAGGCCCCAATACCATGCAATATGGGTAAATTTGGATGTCCGAAGTCCAAAAATGGTGACCAGAACATCCAAAATGGCGGCTTAAATCCAAGATGGCGGATGAATTTTTAGGCAATAAAACCATGTGATTTGGGCACATTTCGTATGGGAAGATTTCCTGAGTCCAAAACGGTGACCAAAATATGCAAGATGGTGGTCTTAAATCCAAGATGGTGGATTCAAATTCAAGATGGCAGCAATTTAATGGTGTTTCAGGCTCTAAAACCATGCAATATAGGTATATTTGGTATGGGGAAGATTTCTGCAGTCCATAAATGGTGACTAGAATAACCAAGATGGCGGTCTAAAATCCAAGACGGCGTCTCTAAATGAAATATGGGTTTATTTGATATGTAGAAGATGTCCGACTTCCAAAAATTCACTCAATAGGTTTTCGAGTTTCTCTTACAATTATATTTATTCTATCTCAAATTGCCCTAGACTTAATCTTGTGTGCTCGTATTACTTGCGATACACTCAGTTAGGCATTATTCTCAGCTATCACTCTTCCTCACTCAGAATTCAATATCGTTCTCTCTCAATCTCTGCAACCATATTTTCCTCATTCTCGCCTGTAACTGCATCATAAATACGTTAATTCTGAATGATTTATAAATAAATTTCGGTTCATTCTAACAAACACCACCAATCACCTACTGATTCCCTGTGTCACGGTCTCGGTCTGAATCATCCCTGATGGAATTCCATTCAAGGGGTGCGAAACAACTCAATGGATGAAAGTATGTTACCCGCCGACTGTATTCACCGTTCACCCATCCCATCACTCACAAACGCATGGAAAAAAGAAAAAAATATAACACGTGGAAAAAAGGATCTCACCATACGATTACCCTTTTGTGCTTTATAGTGCTGTCACCATATACAACGATTTGTCCCAGCAGTCACCATTGATGCTAGGACGTCCTAGTCCTGGTCCTGTTCGTCTACAGCAGAGACCAACCACTCACTAGAAGAACGAGAGGCGAATGGGAGAATGATGTTTCCTTTCAATTTGATGAAACCGAAACACAAACAGGAAAAACAAAGTTGAGGCTTTGTGCCCTGAAAAAATACACTGAAAAAAATTGACACGATCGATTCATGTGTTTTGACTTTTGAGCTGATTCAAAAACGTTAACTATTGTTTGATGTGTTTTTCCAATGTAATCAATGTTTTTTACTCTTTCGATCAATCTGATTTATAACATAGATATCCCGGCAAAGCATACATCACCGAATCGAATCTAATCCACTTCAATATAATGTTAGCGGCACTTGACGTTCAAATACCTATATATTTAACTGAATCCAATAGTCATAACATAACAATATCATATGTAACATGATTGAAATTGAAGTATTTTTTCAAGCGAATTTGCGCTACTGTTTTTGTCAAGTGCATTTCATAATTTGTGACACATGACACAAGAAAACCGCCAAACATCAAACATTTTTCATCATGGCTAACGAACAGACAAAAAGCGTGCCGTCGTCAATATCGTTTCCTGGCTCATTTCCCGAAGAAATTGTGGAGCTGATAAATTGTAAGTATTTTATTCTGAATGTATTCCATGTACAAATATGAATTCATGTTCACTTTTAGGTCACGGGTTAGATGTTTCAGACGTTGGACAGGTGATAAACTTCTTAACCAACAGCGGGCTGGCGCAGCTAGTGGAGGACTCGGAGAAGCAGCTCAACCTCGTTTTTACGGTTAGTATAACCTAAAAAGAGTCCATAATCTAAGCCGTTTCAGCAAAGCAATACTGTGGATGACGATTCCCGGACAATTTCACTAACTTTTTTTTTCAAATCGTGCTTTTTTATACAGTATAGTGTACTGCCTGCCGTGCCTGATTTGCCGGACGATAGCCAAAGCAAGCATAATCCGCTGCCACCTGCTGATAGTTGTGGGGAAGAAACGACAGACCCATCGAGCGAAACTCCGGAACCACCCGAGGAACCACCAAGGCCTACTAAAGCCGAAGGTGGAGCGCAAACGGAACCAAACGGGACTTCACAAGTGGAGAACCTTGAAGCAGAAACAGATGCACAGGCGGACGAACAAGCTCATAAAATTTCCTCGAAACCAATCGAACTTCCATCCAGTTCAAAGGTAATTCTGTTTTCAATTATTTTGTCAAAACTGTAATTAAGATTTTTTAGGCTGCTGAAAATAAAACCGATAAACCGGCTAGCACTGAAGCGGGAGCAGCGTCCGACAAGAATCAACAGGTAAATTTTAGATTTTATATTATCGAAAATGTTTCAAGAACATGTCACTGTTATTATAAACAATGTATACTGCCCTAATTCGCACAACAGTCTCATGTGAATAGGAAACCCAGCAAGCATGGGACTGTTATGCGAATAGGGGCAGAACACCGCCTTTTGTAAATTCTAGAATTGACCTTGAATTCCGTGCCATGAAACAATGTTGTTTACAATACAGTCTTATTGTTTTTGAAGCTTTAAACCTTAGAGATAGTAAAAGGAAGATATAAATGTTAAATTTATTTTGTTTTCTCTCTGTATTTTTGATTTTAGGAATTTCATTCTACCAAAGAGAAGAAAAGTGATCAAACCAGCACCGACGATTTAACGCCTGACAGATTGCTAGCTATTCTTCAAAACTCGCCCGTAGGAAAGGATATAATACGCCTGGCAGGAGAAGGTATCTTATCGGAACGTCGACAGCAAGAGCTAGCCGAATTTGTAGCACAGTGGCACCTTTCCAATAAGAAAAAGTTGGTGGAAGCGGATTTACAAAAGTACTCTTGGTCTGTTACTTCTCTGTTCGAGAACGAGAAAGTGGTAAGAAAATTTTTTGACAACTTTTCCAAATGAATGTTGTTAACATTTTTTTGCAATTTCTAATCGTAATAGGCTGTTTTACCTCACGCAAATCTGACAGGAAAAGGCCTACTTTCCCTCACCAAATTAACAGTGCTGTAATGGTTCATTACAGCACTGATTTGCGTTGCGTAATGAACCATTACAGCACTGTTTTCAGTTTTGGTCAACTTCTTGATGCTTTCTGGATGCAGTTTTGAAAAATTGTGACAACTGCACAGTATAACCTGTTATGTTCACATTTTCTTAAAGATGGCTATGAACATCAGTGTGCAGTTTGATGAAAAAGTTTTGTTAAAAACTATCCTCAAGGGTAATTTATGAAATTGCAAAAAACGTTGTACGCAACTCGGTGCAGAACTCGATTTTTCCAGCACTCGTCGTAATTATCCTACTCGGCAAGCCTCGTTGGATAAATGTACGACTCGTGCTGTAAAAATCGTCATTCTGCACCTTGTTGCGTAAACTACTATTAAGTACAATCAGACAGATCTCTGTGGTACAATGGGCCTTTTCATTAGACGTCTAAAATGAGCTGATTTTGGGGGCCTTTGACAGTTCTCCTATGAAAATGACAGTTCAGCGTTTGCGCCTTTGTTCGGCAGTTGTAAACAGTGCATAAAAGGACCTGTCAACTGAAAAGGCCTATGTAGAAGTACCAAAAATACATTTGAAGTTGGATTTGTCTAGGTTCTGATTAACAACGAAGCTATGATCCATTAAAATTGGAGTTCAGAAATAATGTGATGCAACGTCCTTTTTTACATACCAAAGTTGTTATAGGAAAAGAGTTTTAAAGATGATTTTCTTTTATGTTTTAAGGAATCCTACTTTTTGCCGAGAGGTGGTGACAAGAAAAATCCTGGTGGCAAAATATATAACAAAATCAACACACTGAAGACCAGAGATCGCAGACGAAGACGCGATGATGAGCAGCACAATAAGACTACAAATTTGAAACAACGAAACGATTCCGTCAAATACGATGAAGCTGTACGCGACGCTCTGCAATGGCTTCAAGTGAATGATGCACCTTGGACAACCGTTTTGGACCGTTGGAAGACAAGCTACCCAACGCGTGCTAAATTTTTGACAACAGCGAGTGCAATAAAAGAACTATCCAAGCTAAATCTTTGGCGATTGATTAGTTCTGAATTCGGCCATCAATTGGTGAGTGTTTATTTATAGCAAAAAGGTTTTACAGAACTTGGCACCGTGAGGTCGCCATTCATCGCTCGTTACATATGATTTCAATAACAAATTTTGAAAACGACGTATAATCAATGCTACACCATTGATTATACGTCGTTTTCAAAATTTGTTACTGATTTATATTTAAATCGTATGAAACGAGCAGTGAATGGCGACCTCACGTTGGCTACAATTAACCCGGGAGCGGTCGCGTCGTGTACTGAGTACATGCACCGTGAAAAATGCACGCATGTGGTGCACAGCGTGAGCGCGGCGTCGGCGTCGCGGTAGTCAAAGACGCGACTGCTCGAGGATTAATAATTTCGTGCTGAACCGTGTGACCGCGTGATCCAATTTTTGCTTATACATACATGAAAGCAACCAATAGGACATGTTCGCACACAGCTTAACTTTCCAAAATTGTTCGTTTTCAACGCCTCTAATTTCCCAATTTTTTATCAGACCTTATACACAAAAGACAGCCTGATGCTTTGTATTAGTCCTGTTGAATAAATTTTATGATTTTTTAACAATGCTTTTCAGATTAACATCGATTATCTAATACTTTATCCGGACGACAGTCATCAGAATGCAGTAGATTGGTCGCATATCCTAAGCGTTGCTGGTGGATACATTAAACGCAGATCTTTGGATGAGACATCATTGCAGCTCATTGATACCCTAAACAACGCAGCGATACCAGAAGGTACGTTTCAAAACTTATTTTGAATTTAAATTAGATTTATGGAGTCGAATAGCTTAACTCGTATTATGGTGTTTTTAACCCTCGAGCAATCGCGCTGTTGTATTTTGTACAAGCCGACCGCGCTAGTTACGGAAGGTTAAGGGAGATATATATGCCATTAATTGGTAATCGTTTTTACTGTTCCTGTACTGCCAGTTCCATTTTGTTTCTAATACGAATCATGTTTTTGTCACTCACGAGGTCACTTAAAATAAATTTGATATCTTTCCCACTTCATTTCACACCTCAATATGGCACGAAAAGGGAATGCATGAAATGACCACCTTCTTTTTTTGGAAGTTATTGGAGTTATAGTACAAAAGGTGACAGCTTTGAAAAACAACATGACAACCATACACTCTAGCCAAAAGATTTAAACCGATTCCCTAGGTATTGTAACATCGTTATTTTACATTACAATAAATTTGAATTGAAACTTATTCAGAGAATGTTTATTTTGTATAAGTTGAATATTTGAGATGCATAATATCATGAATTAGAATATGTTCTATACTGCCGTGAATCGCATATCAGTCCCATCTTTGCTGGATTTCCTATGCAAATGGGACAGATATGCGATTCACGGCAGTATATCATTAGAAAAAAGGGAACATGCATGCACCAACAATAAGAAATCAATATCGGAACTATTCGTGGATTGTTAAGGTGAAACTTCAGAGAATACAAATATGGCTGCCACAATGGCCGACTTGGTCCCAGACTCAAGTTTTCAAAAGCATCAATATAAAAAAATGCAATGGGATTTCTTGATGTTTCACTTTAAGTGACGTTTATGACAGTTTACCCGAACAGTTATATTTTAATTCGTTTTTTTTTTTTATTTTGTTCTAGTTCTCAAAGTTCTGTCAGCATCAGTAGAAACGAAATATTATATTATTTCGTTATAATTTTAAAATTTTATCGGCCAAATATTCAATATAACTACATGTAATGCATAAGTGCGTCAATGTCAATGTTACATATGTTTTTGGATCTTTAGCAACATACCAGAAGATTTTTTGTTTGAGTTTGTTTAATACTAAGAACTAGAAAATCCATCAGGCATCAGCAGTTCCAGCAGCAATATTATATTAGTTAAACTTAATTTTGTAAAACAAATCATGTTTTACAAAATTCTTTAAAATATTTCCAAATCAAATTACTATTCATTATGAATTACCGTTGATCGGGGTGCAATTGATTTCAGTTTTTAGAAAAAGTTAGTCTTGTAGTATTACTTTTTTAAAGGGGTTTTCAATGTGTTTCTTGCATAGCCGAAACCGTTGGTATTAAACAATCGATTGCCACTAGGAGTAGGGTGTTCTACCAGTTGGGCAGGTGTACCTATTTTGGGCACTTGCCGCTATAACTAAGACAATTTCAAACCAAGTGGCTTCTTAAACGGTATTGAGATAATTTCATACTCTGAGTCTGCGGCGGAGCTGAAAAGTGGTTATTTTTATTAATGTCACTTTTAACTATAAAGTTCATTCGTGACGGCCCACACTGTAAAATATTTTTGCTGGTAATCACTTTCCGTGTTCACATTATTGTGGAAGCTTGATTGGGGTGTGGTTTAGCTTCAGTTTTAGTTCAAAAAGTGATTTAATGTGTTTGAACTAGTTTATTTTCAAGGAAATTGCATACCTTCAGGCTTTTAATGGTCAATTTAAAAATTTCAACTTGCGATCTTACCAAGGAGAATGACATATCCTTTTCTAACCGGAAAATCCGCATTCGTTTGTTTCTATTCGTCGCTAACCGCTGCAACGGATAAATGCAATTTTTTTGGTTACCAAAGGAAGTGTCATTTCCCGTGGATTTAACAGCCGAATAAATTCATTAGTTGTAAGAGTTTCGAGGCGTTATTATATGGTTATTACTATATGGTGAAATCGGGTACTAGTATTGTCATAATTTCAATGGTACACTGAGCCTATATTGTTCTAACGGTTGTGCTACTTTTCCCCGAATGTCGGTTCCCCGAATGTCGTTTCCCCGAACGCCGATTCCCCGAATGCCGTTTCCCCGAATGGCTCTTTTCCCCGAATGGTACTTTTCCCCGAATCACACCCTTCTTCATTTTGTTGGCGGTTCTTTCAAGTTTTATTGCTCCTCAGACCTGCTGAAACCCTGCTGAATGAAGAATGGTAATATGACCCCTTCTTTCCATTGCTGCTCGTTCTTTCTAGAACCAAATTGATTCTAACGGCCTGTCTAACTATGGTAGGATATCTTTTTGAATAAACTAGTTCCCAGGACACGAACATTTTGTGGCAAGTGATCATTTCGAACAAGAATGTAATATATAGTCTTTTCGGGGAAACGGGTCATTCGGGGAACTGACTTTCGGGGAAACGGGTCATTCTGGGAACCGGCGTTCGGGGAAACGACATTCGGGGAACCGGCATTCGGGGAAAAGTAGCACAATATGTTCTAACGGTTCTAACGTTACTTTTCGCCTCCAAACGTCATCACCCCACCGCAAAATCGCTAGCCTAGAACGATCGACGCGCCACCATTTTTCGAATGTTGGAGAGCACAGGTACCTTTTTCACGATGTTGCTTCACCGTAAACAACACCGCGAAAAAGGTATCTACACCCTCCACTATTCGAAAGATGGTGGCGCGTCGATTGTTACAGTTAAACGTTTGACAGTCAAAAAGCGATATTTATTTTTACGACTTTTAACTCATTTGACTTGCTGTTGTAATCATAATTATCATAAATATTGCTAAGAACTGGTGTACCTGAAATGCATAGACGTAGTGATCCTGTAGATGTTTGGCTGAATAATGTCTTGTCTATTAAGACACACATTTTTTAGACTCATCTTTTTTTTTCTTACAGACAAGAGACTATGTGCACTGCTTCTGCTGCTAAACTGTGTGTTACATCCACTGAAGGTCACGAAGGATTACAGGCCTACAATCATCAACGGACAGAACGACACGATCATCTTTGTTACATCGGATGCTGATGCTGATACCAAACTGTCAGATCTCTACAAACGGTACAAAGATTTGTCCATTCCGCTTGTTCCGAAACTTGTTATCTACGGGAAACCAACTGATCTGTTGGGAACGTTTCGCGTGTATCACGACAGTACCATTTACTCTCTTAGTTCCGTAAGACTCGCAATTGATGTGTACATCAAACTCACCAATGTGCTTGGACTCAAACACTCAAAAATCAGCAAACTCGTGTGGGTATTTATTGCTCAGTACATATATCAGTTGAAAAGTGCTGAACGATACGCGAGTATTGATAAATTCATACGGTATCTAGAAGCCGCAAAGGAATCCCAACATGAAAATTAACTGCTTCGTAGAAGACTGTGTACTTGAATTCGATTCAGCCAGTGGTTATGTATCTCATTTAACACAGGTACATAGAATACCCGAAAGCTATAGGCTATCCTGTACATATCCAGAATGTCCATCAATTTTCAATAGAATGTACGCATTCAGACGTCATTTATCGAGTCACTTCCGTAACGAGACAACAACTTCATTTAACCAAGTAGAAGTTTTCGAACCCAAAACTGTCAACATCTCTGAAAATGAACGGGGTCAGAATCAAGGTCAAAATGACCCAACAAAGATTTCAAATGCTTCGTTAGAAAAGACTTTGAGAGATATCGATAAGTCTGCTCTGAGTTTTACCTTAAAACTACATCAGCAAAAGAACATTACAAGATCTGACGTGAGAAATATTCAGAAAGATACCGAAGGAATTTATACAAAAATCGCGGAACAAATAGAAAACTTGTCATTCACTTTTGGAGATGCAAAGTCGAAGTATGAATTTAAAATTTACATGGAAAAAATGAAAAATACTTTTGATTTCATTAACAGTGATCATAAATTCTTTAACTATCTACAGCAAAATAATTTGTATCGATCGCCAACAGTTATTACCATTCAGGACAATAGCATAGCAGAGAAAATACTCTTAGATTTAGATGATTTCTCCACAATCGACTCAACCACTCACCATGCAGTCCTCATGGACATTGGTTTTCAATTGAAATCTTTTTTTGAAAGCCCTGGCGTGTTCCATAAAATAGTCGAATACATGCAAATGTTAGAGAAATCCAACAGAATTAAACACTTTATTAATGGAACTACTTGGGCAACTATTAAATCTAAGTATCCCGATAACTACGTTTTTCCATTATCGTTCTATTCAGATGAATTTGAAATCAATGACAATTTGTCATCACACAATAAGAAAGACGCTGTATGTGGGATGTACTATACATGCTTACTAACACCTGAAGAGCATGCATCAAAACTAAGAAATATTTTTATCGCTGGCATGATAAAAAAAGTTGCCATCCACGATATTGGAATTGACAAATTATTAGACTATGTAGTAGAAAAATTCAAAGTGCTAGAAGATACCGGGTTAGAAATTCAAGTCGACGGTATAAAAATGGTTTTGAAATTGCCTTTAGTCTTACTGCAGGGGGATAACCTTGGATTGCACAACATGCTCATGCTATCAGGAGGATTCAATGCAAAATATTATTGCCGCTTTTGTAGGAGACCTAGAGAAGAATTACAAGTAGACTTGGTTGAATATAAAGAGTGCTTAAGAAACAAAGTCAACTACGAAACAGATTTAGTTTTAGGAAATCAAAGAGAGACAGGCATCAAAGGGAAAACACCTTTCAACAAACTACCATCATTTCACGTTACCCAAAATATCTCTGCTGACGCAATGCACGATCTTTTTTCGAATGGTATTTGCAAATACGGCTTAAAAAAAGCTATGCAGTATTTCGTATATACCAAAAAGTATTTTACGCTAAGTCAGTTCAACACAAGACGTAGATTGTTGGCTAAATACACTCTGGATGAGTCTTTATCACGAATGCCTGATTTTGAAGAGTCGTACGAGAATAAAGTTAAATCGATAAAAATTAGAACAACTGCAGCAGAAATGCAATCTCTTTGCCATTATATTCCATTGATAGTTGGACTTTTTGTTCCGGAGAATGATATAGTTTGGGAATATGTAAAGCAATTAGTAAATCTGGTAGAATTAAGTTTGCTTCCATCGTATTCAGTAGAAGATATTGCGAAATTGAAAAAAAATGTAACCAGTCATCACGAAAGTTATCTCAAGTGTTTCAATGATGAAAAACTTAAACCAAAGCATCATCACGTAGTTCATTATGGGAGCGTAATAGAAAGCAGTGGCCCTATTTGTAGGCAAATGTGTTTCAGGCTAGAGGCTAAACATAAACAGTTCAAGCAGTATTCACATGTAATGGCGTCTAGAAGGAACATAGGATATACACTTTGTATAAAAGCTGGTCTACAATTTGGATATGACCTTCTAAACGAAACTTTCTTTGAAAACAATTCCTTTGACACATTCGTATTAGTTGATTTTCGATCAAGATCTTATTTTTCAAAAATTGTTTCTTCCGACTCTCAATCAATGATTGATTTTGAAAACGATGTTTTGTGTTCTCACTATTCCAAAATCAATAGTATTGTTTATAGGAATGGGCTTTTTTTAAGTGCCACTTCAGATGGTATTACTGAACTATTAGAAATCGAAGAAATTATCAACGTCGGCTGCAAATTTTATATTGTAGGACAACTGTGGCAATGTGGTATGTTCAATACTCATTTGCTTGCTTACGAAGTTCAACATAGTACGGAGCTCTATAAAATATTTGAGCTTTCGGAATTCGATGGACCACCAATCATGACTCATTCCATAAAAGACATTTTCTATTATAGAAAAAAATATAATTTTTTTCACGATGAAAGCGAACTGTAAGAGTGTGTAATTTAATGTTAGCAAAATGCTGTCAGAAAAACATTGTAGGCATAATATATAAGTTAGTCTAAGAGAATAAAAATAAACTGTATTACAATTACAAACTTCGAATTTTAATTATTATAGAAATCGAATTCGCTTATAAAGAAGTGCTCGTATTTCGCGCGAGCTCTTAGTTTTACTTTCACGATTTTAATTTGAATTTCAAAGGATGTGTACTCTTGCAACATAATTTGAAATTCAAAACGGAAATCGTCTTGGTAAAACTTTGAGCTCGCGTGAAATAGGGGCATTTAAAACTATATTTTAACCTGAAAGACTACATGGGCAGCATAACATGAAATTCATGTGCATCAAAACACGAAATTAATGTGTAGCATAACTAGATATTCATGTTTTCTCGAGACGAATTCAACTGGATTGAAAAGGTATATTCATTGTCACTTCAATCAGAATCCACAAGTATTTAATTCGGATTCTGTGTGGTGCACACATTAAAATCGTGTGGATTGTTGTTACATCGGTGCGAAAATAATGTTCGTGATTCTGTGTGTTTCACACATGACAATCACAGGTTTTACAATTTGCGCAAATCTATATGTAAACCACATTACTCAGACGTGTAAATTTTTTTCAGTGTAGACTCCCCGACGACGACGACAACGACGACGACCGAAAGGAACTCCACAACAAATGGATTCGCATCAAAGACTTTAATAAACAAAAAAAAAAGTCTTCCCGTCAACCATCAAACCGTTGCGTTGTTGTGGCGTTCGTTGGTTGTTCAGCAGCGCGGAAGCCAGAGAGAAGTCAGACCTGGGGATTTTCGTTTGTTGTTTGGGTTCAAACGACACGCGTTGAAAAGGAATAAGAAAGTCGTTTCATTGTTTTGGTTTGCTCGGTGACTTTTGGGTGAGCGTCGGGAAAAGATTTTTAATTTAAAGCGGTAAGAATTCCCAAAGCTTTTAAATAGTTTCAAAAGGATCTGCATATAAATGATATTACTTCGGGTTGATTCACGTGATGGAATATGATTTTGAGAGCAACAGAACTGCTTTCTTCACGCTTTCTCGAAATAATCAGTCGATCAAAAGCTCGCCTCGTACCAATAACAATTTGCATTCCTTGGTCACTCCACATTTCATCCAGGTCACGAAAACCAGCTTCAATCAAAGAAAGATTCACATTGCGTACTTTGAATACGTCCATCTAGAAAAGGAGATGATTTATTCGGCGATGGGGGCCTACGAAACGGTTGCCTTTGAGCCAACCATGATGGCCGCTCTTAGGGCGATTGTAGACGTGCCGCAATTCGCATACCATTTAAAATGCAGCGCCCCGGGAACAGGGATGCCAGATATATTGATTTCCGTACAGCCAGTTATGGGGTTCAACGTAGATAGACTTGATGATCTGTTGATCGCTACCTCTTTATTTCGGAACAGCGGATTTATTTGCCATGAGAAAAAAAACAGTACATATTCTGAAAGTTGATCAACAGCTGGATTAGATTAATATAATAAGTCTCAATGGTGAAAGTCGTTCGCCTTAACCATCACGACCATCATTTATATACAGAAAAGGGCTTAGTCCCAATTCTTAGTTCGCGATTCTCCACTATATATGCTATAACCAACGTTCAGGAGCACGCATCCAGCATTGCGTAATCGGGTTAGGGGCAAAACGTCGAAAGACAAAACGTCGAATGCCAAAACGTCGAATGGGACAAAACGTCGAAAATGAGTAATATAAGCAATTAGTGGGATCTTTATTCTTTTAAAGGAAACTCATGTTTTCACTTGTAACTTTTGACTAGCTCAAGAGGGAGACTTCCTGGCTTCGTGACCAGTTCTTCGCTGGCAGATAATATTCTGCTATCACCATTACGTCGCAACTTCATTCAGGGTGGCTACGATGGCGGCTTAGCTATCGTCGGCCTGATCTCTGCCACTTTTAGGTTGTCGATGACAATTATCGGGCCGATTGTTCCTTCAAGGACATTTGGTTTATGGCGGGATTTCTCGGTACTTTCCAACGTAGGGGGGGGGGGGGAGGTGGTGGATGGTGCCATTATCATTCCTTCTCTGCAATTCATCCGGTATTCACAGGATAGAGCAGTAGTACAAAAATACCCAGGTAACCACTAAGCATTTGAATAAGCCGTGTATCAGCCCGTATTATGCATTTAAACTGCTTGCTGCCCTACTTAAGCAGTTCGAATGCATAACTGCCTTGAGTTAGCATAAGCTGTGCTGCTCAAATGCTTTAGGCTGTTAATTAGCATTTCAACTGCTTGAAGTGTTTTCACTTGGGAGCAATCAGAATGCTTTTCAACTGCTCTTTAAATGCTAGGAGCAAAAAGGTTGGGAGATATGTTACGCATATGTTACACATATTGTCTCTCTCTCTTACAGAGCCTATGCTTCTGTTTACAAATTTGTGCATCTTATTTGTGTCTTCATTTTCCCCTACTCATCCAAAAGCACCAAAGAAAACATTACTGCAGCTGGATTGGATTGAGAATTTGTCCATCAAAAAAATCACCAATTATTCATGCTTTGGTGGATCATAGGATGTTTGAAAGAGGGAAGAAAGAATCATATTCCACAGATATTTAAAAGACGGGATCGTAATGCTCTACTACAATGAAACATCTCAATGAAAACAAGTTTTGGATGTTGAATCTGAAGCTGTTATCGAATCATTCTTTATATTGGCGATTAAATCAACGCACGCCACCGGAACAGCTTTGGCATCGTGGATCAGGAGCAACAGAATCAGAAGCAGATATGATTCATCAATCTCCGGATCGTGAGTTCAAACCTACATCACTACAAAAATCAGCAAAAAAGTACCACCTAGCACCGGCTGGAATATGGAAGGACGATGAAGCGGGGAAGCTGGCTGAGAGATCAAGAAGCAGACGTCAATCTATTTTTGTTTTTTTTTTTGCTCGACGAGGCGTTACGCTTCTATGACATTTCGTCACGACGTTCCTGAAGGGATAGCACTAAGACAGCCCGTTATTTTGAGAAAACCTGCTGTGAAGTAGCACTATAGGCGCATATACGGCTAATTAGCATTAAACGCCTTGTCGTAAAGGCTACTATAATGCTGAAGGAATGCTATTTTAAATGCTTACTGGTTACTTGGGTACTATGTATCCAGACAATACTGCTTACTCAACCTTTTCTGTTGGTGGTTTCAACACGATTCTGAAGCATTATGGAGTGCAAAAATAAATCATTTGCCTTCAGCTCTCAGGACAGTGAACCAAGATAACGAGACAATGTTCGTGTGTCCTCATTAATCAGTTCATCATCCTTCCAACTTGTTGGATCTACCGTATCGCCACCCCTCTCAGACTACCAACAAGATCATGTTTTCCTTCTGGTGGTGGGCTGTGGAACTTCATATATTGTGGCGCAGTATGGTAGGCTGTCCTACTCTTGCCTGTCAACTACATAACTGACGGAGAAAATTCCACAACATATACGAACACTATCTACACTTTTTTCACAAAACATGATTTAAATTTCCACAAAATCTCAAAAATACTCCACACTGAACTGGGAACACTTACTCACTTTTCGACGTTTTGTCCTTTCGACGTTTTGGCATTCGACGTTTTGTCACCCATTCTTCCAGTGGAAGGGCAGCAGAGTTCAGGGGCTTCGAATCCTATTACAAGTATAGGCCTTACAATCAGAGCTCCAAAACGTTTCATGTTGCCTAGAACATCAACAGGTCATGACTGCCATCATTTGATGTATTTAAATATATCTTTGAATGCACATAATGAATAAAATTTAAGTGATTTAAAATTTAAACAAAATTATTTGTGTTCAGTAGACTAAGTTCAAAACTTCTGGACGTTTTGGATAATCTGAACATGTATGTTGCAGCTGCAAAAAGACATATGGCACAACCCAATCAAGTTTTGGGCTAATTTCATTGAAATATGTCAAATATACATAGGACTATAACACGAAATCGAATGAATAACAAGCGGTGTACGCTACATTTTTAGCTATATCTCCGATATGTTCTATCATAACATAACCTCCATGTATGCATATTATAGTACAACTAATCCCCTCGATAAAACCGTTTTGATTTTGAAAATCCATCCACTGGTATGAGAAAAATAGCACCAGCTACGATCTATCAAGTGGTTAGTTCAAGAAAGTTTGGAATCCTTGAGTAAAGATAAACGAATCTACTAACGTAATCAGTCTGAAACGTCTTGATGTCCTTGTGTAATCCAATAAAACGCCCATGAAGTACACTTGAAAGCCTGCCAAGCCCCTTAAAACTATCAGGATTTCTCTGAATTCCCCTGCAACAACGTCATGAAACGTTCTGAAACGCCTAGAAACGCTTCTGATATCCCCTTGACACCTTCTTAAAGCTCATCCGAGGTTCTGTGAACCATCTTAAATTCCCTCTTGAAACCCCCTGATGCCTTTCCTGGACCTCTCCTGGAAGCCTGTGAAATCTTCTAAATCTCCAACAGTCGAAATCTTCTAGAGGATTTAGAAGAACGCCTCGTATCGTATCTTAATTCCGCTGAAACCCGTCTGCAACCTCCTGAAGTCTCTTGAAAGTTCTTGAAATACCCACCCACTGAAATGCTTTGAAACCCCCATGAAACCTCCATCTGAAACCTCTTTAACCCTTATGTGGCCGACCGGGTACCCAGCGCGGTGTAGAAAAAAAAACAAAAAGTTTGTAGGACACATAACGGTTAAGCCCCTCTGAGACACCTCCGAATCTCCCTAGAAATCCTTCTGAACCCCGTTTTTTTATTCTTTAACCATTTAACCGAATTAACAGCTCTTTTGTTCACTAAGGCACTGCGTGAGCGATTCTTAGTGGTAGCTGCATTAAACTTTGTACAACGCCTAAATGTATTCTATTGTATTTCTATTATATCGAACCTTTGCACTGCTGCCATGGTAGAATGATGAATGATGAACGATGTCTGGCTCTTGTTCCTTTTCCAGTCTGATTGGGGGTCCATTATGAGTTGCCGTTGGCCGATATCCAAGTTTCCGGGTACGTTAGAGCATATGCTCAGAAGAGGGGTCAGGTGTCAGCCGCTCTCGGGGGGAAGAACAACTGACGAAAACTTGTATGTGCCGGGGATCCCATTTCAGGACCCAAATAAGTGTGCAAAATTTGGGCAAATTTGAAGTTTGAATAGGGTTTTACATGGGAAAACACACTTTTTTGCATTTTTTTCATAAAAAGCTCGAATTTTTCTAAAGCCATGTAACCGATAAAATGAACATAGCCTAGGGTGTCCTGAAAAACTTTGTCGAAGACCGCGAAGTGATCTGAAGCTTATGAAAAAAGTTATAGCGTTGGCATTGCTTGGCGAAACAGCGTGATTTTGTTGCTATTGTTATTCCTTTACATGTTAAAACATAAACACATGCATGCGGTTCGTTGGTTATAACTATTTTCACAAGCATTGGATCGCTTTCCGGTCTTCAACAAGGTTTGTCAGAAAATCCTAGGCTATCATTTTACAGTATCGGTTAAAAAGTTTCAGACAAACTTTTTCAACTTATGACAAAATTGCAAAAAAGTATGTTTTCCCATACAAAATCCCATACAAATTTCAATTGCAATGCGCAAAGTGTAGACGCAACCGCAAATTTTGCACAGATACTCAGGACCCGAAACGGAATCAAAAAAGCTTTGATCTGAGAAAACGGTTTCGATGACCCACACTAATGACCATCCACTTATAAAGTAAACGTGTAGCCACTACGCTACGGGCCCCGGCCCTGAACCCCGTTTAACCCCTCTGAAATCGAGTCTGCATGATTTCACCTTAGAATCCACCCTCCTTAATCTGCACTGCAACCTTGAAAACCACTTAGGAAAAAAAAAATCTATTTTTCCTTTTCTATTACGTTCTATTCGGTGACGATTGAAAACTCCTTCTTTATTCTTCTTTAAGTTTCAACCTACTTTATTAACTTTCGGTCATCTTCAGAAGATTCCGCCGGATTAAGTGTACCGCCTTGACAAACGAACGTCCGGCGGAATCTTCTGAAGATGACCGAAAGTTAATAAAGTAGGTTGAAACGTAAAGAAAAATAAAGAAGGAGTTTTCAATCGTCACCGAAAAACACCAATCGTAATAGAAAAGGATAACGTAAACGGTGATCAAAACAACCATAAGAGAAAATCTATTTTTGCAATCTCGACTTATTACCTAAATGGAAGGTCCAGTGTAGAGTCTGTGACCATTTGGGCAGGCAAACCTGTACTGGGCACTTGCTACTGTAACTCAACCAATTTTTAACGAATTAACTTGAACACGGTGAGACATGTATCTAGCCATGAACAAAAATTCAAGACAACATCTCTGAAATTAGCTGAGTTATGGCAGAAAGTGCTCAAAATAGGCTCACCTGCCCAAATAATCTTCGGCCATTTGGGGATTCATGACTTATCTCGCTAAGAGATTTTCTTCCAGAGGTTCCCCATGAATCCCGTTCGGAGAATCTGAATAAATCACTCATCAAGAGAAATAGACTCGAAACAGAATTTCGATCGGAAATTCTAGAGATGAATCTCGTTTGGAGGCTCTGAACGACTCTCATTCAGAAGTTCTGAAAGAATCTCGTTTAGAAGGAACCTCATGAATCTCGTTCAGGAGAATCTAAATCAAAATCGTTTTTGGGTCCTGGTAGAATGAATTTCGCTCTCGTGATCAATGAGTGAATATTTCATGAGAGCGGTATGCGCTCATAAGGTCAATAGAGTTGAGCTGAAAAGAGATTTGACTGCTAAGGGTATTCTAGATCATTCAAGAACTTTCTGAAACATAGCTCTGCAAATCTACTGGCATAAACCGTACTAAGTAAGCAGTATGTGATCTTGTGGTCAACGTAGCTGAGCTAAACAGTTAAGTGAAATCTAAAGCCTCCAGAACATCTTGAAGTTAATAGCTTCAAATCTATGAACACTTTCAGTGATTATTAACGTTAAGAAGTAAATCTCTCCAAAAAAATAAACCCTGTTCTTAGGTGTATCACCACCAGCAAAGAAAAATTAAACAAAAAATATTAACGTTATATACTCACAAGGCTCTTGAAGCGAAGCCCAGTACATAACCAAATTCGACGGATGTCTAAGGTCATCCAAGTACGATCTCTCTGGTGTATAGAACTTCTAGGTCTACAAGTGTAAACAGTAATCATTTCTTATTTTCTTCAGCAGATCTGCTCCAGAGGTACGTTCTCCTCCATTTGGGAAATTTGTGCCATAAATTATTTCTATTATTTTAAAACAGCAGTGTATACTCCTTTGCCCCATAAGGATGAGCTGAACAGAAGGTATCCATGAACTCTCAGAAGTAAAAGCTTTCAGATCTATAGAAATAACCAGTGATCAATGAACATTTTATGATAACGGTTTTAATCGAGATCAATTGAGAGGAGTTACCTAGAGAATTGAGTTCAACCGAGAATCTAGGTTACCCAAGAACTCTCCAGAACCCAAGGGCCTCCAGAACTTCTTTAAGTTGATATGTACCTTGAAATATTGGAGCATCACCACGGATCACTTAACGTGTTTTGACAACGTCACATACTCAGGTTACTGAAGCGAAGCCAGTACAGAACTAAGTTCGAAGGATATCCAAGGTCATCCAAGAACGATCTCCCTTGTGGTCTGTAGAACTTAAGATTTACAAGCGCAACATGCAACTAGTAATTATGTCATGTTTTCTTATGTATTCTGGACAGTGAATCAAAATTCGTCAATCGCGCAACAATAATGACAGTGTCGCAACCTGTATTTGTTGCGACAATCCACCCAATGCGATATAAGTTTGTCCCAACTTGAAAATAAAAGGATAAACATCGTACACCACGAGTTTAGAGATTTTTTAGCCTTGCATTGCGATTTTCGAACGGTAACTTCGAGTCGGTAAACACTGCAGTTTTGCTGAAGATCTATCATCAAACAGTTTCGACTTTAGGTTAGTAATAATTGATTACACTGCTCGACAAAATTTTACAAAATTTGGTGTTATGGGATGCGAAAAAAAAATAACAGGGGTTTGGGACCCTAGAAGTGTCAAAGTGAAAGAATTTTTGAAAAATATTGGACCGGGCCTTCACAGTTTAAAACCGAAGTTTGTATGGAGAGCTTGGGGTGTTCAATTGATATTTGATTGATTGATTTATCTTTATTTGAGAGACTTTCAGCCCTTGGCTGGTTCGTCTCTTGTTCAATTGATATGTGCATTAGAACGTGTCGTGCATATTTTTAGGCGTTTTCGGTGTTTGGGTTGGTTTCGTTATTGCCTAACGGCTAAATATATGCACAGAGCGTTCTAATGCACACATCAATTGAACACCCCAAGTTCTCCATACAAACTTCGGTTTTGAACTGTGAAGGCCCGTTCCAATATTTTTCAAAAAATCTTTCACTATGACACTTCTAGGGTCCCAAACCCCTGTTATTTTTTTTCTCATCCCATAACAAAATTTAGTGTTGAACGGTGTTATTCACGAGTTCAAAAGTACGCAACAAATTCAGCTTCCGTTTTGTCTGCAACAAAAACTTTCGAGATCATGTCATTATCTGTTACCAGTAGGGATAAAGAACAATCGTCGCGCCTTCTTTGTTGCTTGTTTTGTGCCTTTTTTGTCTGACAATTCTCTTCACTGATTCTGGAGGATCAAAGAGCTAAATAAGATGAATAGGAAATTGGGCTCGACAGATAGTTTAGACCCAGGAGTATACATGTCAACTAAGCTGAATAAAGAGTTGGGTTCTTGGTCACTTTCTGGAGTAGGCTTTGGATCTTCATACGTTTTTTTATTCCTTGTTTGGTATATAAGTCACTGAGACTAGCATTTATTTAGATCTATCTACATACGTTAGGTGAAGAGCTACCAAGCAGCTCCTGTAAGGCTAGGCGGTTGTTAACCCCGAAAGCCGCTTGGACTTCAGCCTGGTGTCGCAAAACTGGGAAGGATGGGTCTGAAAAAGTCAGCTCGTCCCGTATTCAAGGTAACAGGGAGTTGCGACCATTGTTAGGCCCTCAGCAGCAACCACAAGTTATGGTGGATCAAGGTCCAAGGACCCCTCTTGGACCACAGTTTAATGGAAGAGGAGGAAAAAGAAATCGCTGGATGTGCAGGAGCGTAGGGACACCAAACCTAGCTGACGTAGGAGAGCAGGTGCCAAGCGCGAGAAGAGCAACTAGCTTGTCATCAAGACTGAACAGTCTAAGTACTCGGACGGCTTGAAGGCGATGAGATGCGAAGTCAAGCTCACGGACCTCGGAGCCAAAGTTCGCAGTATTAGACTTACTCATTCAGGTGAAATGATCCTCAAGCTCAAACGCGACAAGAAGCGCAAGGGCGTCGTCTACAAGAGTCTGGAGGTCCTTGGTGAGGGTATTGAAGTGAGAGCTTCACATCAGAGGCGACTCTGAAGGTGAAAACCCTAGACGAGATCACTAACGTGGAGGAGCTCGTCAAGGCATTGCGATAACAGTGCGAAGTGCAGGTGGCCACCGCAGCTTTTCGGCTATAGAAGGACCCGGCGCCAGCTGGGAAACAGATGGCCTTGGTACAGCTACCTGTGGCGGACGCTAACAAGTCAGTTAAAATAGGGACGCTCAAGGTGGGATGAACAGTATGCCAATTGACGCTACACACAACTAATGGGGCTATAAAGGCCCTAGCAAAAGCAAGCTTTGTAGTTGATAAGGAGAGGACAAAGCAGACAGGACGAAGGCCGGTGGTTATAGCGTGTGACTTCAGTACCTGGGTCGTGCAATGAGGTAGCAGTTTCATGAACCAGCGGAGTCAGATCCTGGTAGAGGCACTGCCCATGGTAGATGTCGGTTTAGCTAATGCCGGTACCAAAAGTACCTTTAGCCGAAACGAACCGGAGTCGATTGTAGTCCTGGCCTAACAAATAGTTCGAATTGGAGGGTAGATAATGTCTATACTCACAGCGATCGCCTAGCGGCGGTTCGCTACAGTATCTACTACAACAACAACAGGTAGCGGGTAGAAGAAATGGCGGTGGTCAAGCCCTCTAAGGTGGAAGACATCATTCAGCGCTGTGCCTTCCTACAAGCCAGAAGGCGGTTGAGCCAGAAGCAAGCACGTGCGGAAGAGGAGCGAAATGAGCGACTAAGTGACATTCGCTAAATACCGAAATATGGGCAAGTAAAATGGCTTGCGATGAGGGTTTCTATCAGAGTGCCAATACGAACCCGTGTGATTATTCCTATAGACTCTATAGTATAGAGTCATGATGGCCACGACAAGATCTCGCGCTCGGGCGGATAAAGGTGGGCTGGTGCGTATGTCCTCTGACATTCCACGAGCCACCAGAGGTTTGCTTTAGGTGTCTGGAACCAGGACACAAGTCGTGGGACTGCAAAGGCCCCGACAGGCGCAAACTGTGCAGGCGATGCGGCGCTGAAGGTCATAAGGCCCAAAGCTGCACGAGTCCGCCCATCTGCATGATCTGTACCGGGAAATCCTCGAACAACAGACATCCGATGGGTGGTCCAAGGTGCCCGGCCTTCAAGAAAGCCGCAGTGAACAACAAATCACAGTGCAGGTAACGCAGCTGAACCTGAACCACTGTGATGCGGCTCAGCAACTGCTTTGTCAGGCAGTTTCTGAGTGGGAGACGGATATCGCCATCATATCGGACCCATTCCGAGTACCCGCCGGCAACGGAAACTGGGTCGCGGATGGGACCAGAAAAATGGCGGCGATCTGGACGACGGGTAAATACCCCGTTAAGGAGTTGGTATCTACTACCTATGAGGGCTTCGTGGTCGCCAAAGTAAACGAGGTCTTCTTCTGCAGCTGTTATGCGCCTCCGCGGTGGCCGATCGAGCAGTTCACGCAAATGCTGGACCGATTAACGACCGTGTGCTAACAGGGCGAAGGCCGGTGGTAATAGCGGGCGACTTTAATGCCTGGGCCGTGGAATGGGGAAGCCGTTTCACGAACCAGCGGGGTCAGATCCTGCTAGAAACACTGGCCATCTTAGATGTCGACTTGGCTAATGTCGGTACCAAGAGTACCTTTAGTCGAAACGGAGCGGAGTCAATTATTGACGTGACCTTTTGTAGTCCTGGCCGAACAAGTAGTTCGAACTGGAGAGTAGATGATGGCTACACTCACAGCGACCACCTGGCGGTTCGCTACAGTATCGACTACAACAACAGCAGACAGCGGATAGAAGAAGAGGCGGCTAGGCCAAGGCCAAGTCCTCGCAGGTGGAAGACATCATACTTCGACGAAGGGGTATTTAAGGAGGCGCTCCGCCGTGAGCGAAACTTAATCGGTTTAGACGGCGACGAGCTGGTAGCGATGTTCTCACGGGCTAGGCGGCGGATGCAGCGAGCACGATTAGAGGAAGAGCGAAACGAACGGCGGGTGGTGTTCGCCGCTGCAAAAGCCGCGCTCAAGACCGAGATAAGAGCAAGCAAAAAGGCCTGCTTCGAGGGTCTCTGTCAGAGTGCCAATACGAACCCGTGGGGTGACGCTTACAGGATCGTTATGGCCAAGACGAGAGGGGTGATGGCTCCTACAGAGCAATCTCCAGAGATGTTGGAGGGGATCATTGGAGGACTTTTTCCGCGTCATGATCCTAGTCCTTGGCCTCCTTTCGTAGGACAGCCGGGGACTAGGGCTGGCGATGAGGAGAGGGTCACCGATGTGGAACTTGCGGGGATAGCTAAGTCCCTTAGCGTAGGTAAGGCCCCAGGTCCGGACGGAGTTCCGAACCTGGCCTTAAAAGTAGCTATTGCAGAGGCTCCCGAGATGTTCAGGTCTGCTATGCAGAAATGCCTGGACGAGGGAGTTTTCCCAGAAGCTTGGAAGAGGCAGAACCTGGTACTATTGCCAAAGGCGGGGAAACCACCCGGAGACCCGTCGGCATATAGACCAATATGCTTAATTGACACGGCGGGGAAGGTGCTCGAAAAGATCATCCTCAATAGAATGTTGCGGTTCACCGAGGGCGAAAATGGTCTTTCGAGTAACCAGTACGGCTTCCGGAAGGGGAGGTCCACCGTAGACGCTATCTTGTCGGTTACAAAAACCGCCGAGAAAGCACTCGAGCCTAAGAGGAAGGGAATTCGCTTTTGCGCGGTAGTGACTCTGGGTGTAAGGAATGCGTTTAATAGCGCCAGCTGGTCTGCTATTGCCGATGCGCTCTTGCGTCTGGGGATACCGGAGAACCTGTACAAGATTCTCGGAAGTTACTTTCAGAATCGTGTACTAGTCTACGACACGGAGGTGGGTCGGAAGTGCTTTCACATAACCTCAGGAGTCCCGCAAGGTTCCATCCTGGATCCGGTGTTATGGAATGTCATGTACGACGAGGTGTTGAGGTTAGAGTATCCAGTGGGAGTGGTGATTGTCGGATTTGCCGACGACATTACGCTCGAAGTCTACGGTGAAACGATCGAGGAGGTAAAGTTGACTACCAACCACTCGATCAAGGTTGTGGAGGCGTGGATGCGGTCCAGGAAACTGGAGCTGGCTCACCACAAGACAGAGGTGACGGTTGTTAACAACCTGAAGTCGGAGCAGCAGACGGAGATCAGTGTAGGAGAGTGTACTATCCTGTCAAAGCGCTCCGTCAAACACTTGGGCGTGATGATCGACGATAAGCTTACCTTCGGTAGTCACGTCGATTATGCCTGTAAAAGAGCCTCCACAGCTATTGCGGCACTGTCCCGGATGATGTCCAATAGCTCTGCGGTGTACGCCAGTAAGCGCAAGCTTCTGGCTAGTGTTGCTACGTCCATACTTAGGTATGGCGGCCCGGCGTGGGGCACCGCGCTAAGTACTAAATGCTACCGACGGAAGCTGGAAAGTACTTACAGGCTTATGTGCCTGAGGGTTGCGAGCGCGTACCGTACCGTGTCACACGACGCTCTCTGCGTCATTACTGGTATGGTGCCTATCAGCATTCTTATCAGTGAGGACATGGAGTGCTTTGAAATGCGCGGCACAAGAGGCATTCGCAGGACTGCCAGGATGGCCTCTATGGTCAAATGGCAGCGCGCGTGGGACAGTTCCACCAAAGGAAGGTGGACCCATAGGTTGATACCGAGGGTAGATAGTTGGATTAATAGGCACCATGGGGAAGTTACATTCCACCTGACACAGGTCCTTACAGGTCATGGTTGCTTCCGACAGTATCTACACTGTTTCGGGCATGCGGATTCTCCCGAATGCCCAGTGTGCAATGGTTTAGAGGAAACGGCGGAACACGTTTTGTTCGTGTGCCCGCGTTTTCGCACAATGCGTGACCGCATGCTTGCCACATGCGGGGAGGACACAACTCCGGACAACTTGGTCCAGAGGATGTGTAGGGATGAGTTTGGCTGGAACGCCGTTTCAACGGCTATTACCCACATCGTCTGGGAGCTACAGAGGAGGTGGCGCGTGGACTCGGAGAATGGCTAGTCCAGATGCAGTACAAGAGGTGGTCCAGGGGTTCGGAGTCGACTTCGTAGGTCATACCGGTGCCCTGCGGTCGAGATCGACCCTTACAGCGATTAAGTGGCGCGGAGAGGAAGTCCCGGTAGCGGTGCTGTCGTGGCGTCGGTCTACTGGGTTGGATCCAAGCCCGTGGTTGGAAAGGGGTCCCCGGCAAGGGTCGGGGCAGGTGGAGACCCTGCCGTCAGCAACCTACGGATGCATCTGATAGGGCCTGAAGGGTAGTGATACCCTTCCTTTGCGGGCTGGTCAGATCGGGTTGCATGTGGGCATCAGTTCTTGATGTCCGCTCAGCAGTAGGGCGCGGGCGGGGTTGACTCTGCTCGCCTTCCGAGGACAAAGGGAGTAGCGAGGACCACTCGGGAAACTGGCTAAGCGCCAGCATGCTACCGTGATGGACTCTCCAAAGCGAGTCATCGATGTTCGTTGCTGCAGGCTACGCAGCTAACCTTGTGGGTGCGATGTGCACTAGCCCCTCTCTGAAGCAATACCTTCTTGGTGGTTCCGGAGAGACGTAGGGTTTGGCGACCATAGGAATGGTTTAGTGGGTACGAGGAGAGAGTAGTCCTGGATTTTACTTTTGTTGTAGAAGACGGCCTGTCAGACCTACACTACCCTAACCTTCTGTTAGGGTGTCTGTTGAGCAGATTATCCCCCTATGGTTTAGAAGGAAAAAAAAAAAGATCTCGCGCTCAGTATCATACGGGCGTATCTACAATGATCGATTTCTCTTCATCGATTTTCTCTTTGATTAATAACTTGAACGGCAAATCATTTTAGGTTGTTTTTGTTGATGATGCTAGTCCTAGTCTTCCTTCACCGAAATACACCGATAGATCATCCGACTGTTTGCCGTATTTCCCGGAATAATCAGAAGTGAAAATCGATGAAAAGAAATCGATCATTGTAGATACGCCTGTATGATACTAAACGCGAGAGATGTGAAATGGCTCACTACCGAGTAGCCCAGAGATGCTGGAGAGGATCATCGAGGAGTTCTTTGCGCGTAATGATCCGAGGCATTCATTGGCCTTCTATCGTAGGACCACCGTTGCAAAAGGCTCCTGGGATGTTCTGATCTGCTATGCAGAGCCTGGTCCCATTGGAAAAGCAGGGAAATCATTCGGTGATCCGTCGGCATATAGACCAATGGGCTTGCTCGACAAGGCAGGGAGTTTTCTCGAGGAAATCATGTTCAACAGACTGTTGAGGTACACCGAAGGGTGCAGATTGTCTCTAGAGTAACCAGTTCAGCTTTCGGAAGGGGAAGTCGACCGCTATATTGTCGATTACAAAACTGCTAGCTCTCCAGCGTAAGAGGAGAGGAATACGCTGGTACTGTACTGTGGAGTCACCCTCGACGTAAGCGGCAGTGAGGCAGCTATTGCCAAAACGCTGCTAAGTCTGGGTATACCTGATATCTGTACAAGATACGTGGAAGTTTTTTTAGAGGCAGCTTTCGACTGAGGTATCTGGACACCTGGGATGATTTACAGCGTGGCAGTCGCAATTGCAATCAAACGATCAAATATTCTCCTTCATCCGACGTTTCAATGTGTATTACATCTTCTTCAGGGAATTAGAAGTGTTAATCGTTTTAGTTTTGAAAGGCTTTGTGGAAGCATAATTCGCCCGAAAAATTATTTTATAAAACGTTTGAATCGACTTCTTGAACACTAGTTATGTTCTTGCCGAATTCGGTTCGCATTTCTAACAACTCTACTAACGGTCAATTATACTTGGAAGCTACTTCCACAATCGAGTACTGGTATACGACAGAGAGATGGTTCGAAAGTGCTTTAACATAACTTCATGAGTTCTTGTTTGTTCTAACTTCTTGTACAATTGCTGTTAGTTTATAAATACTTGTTTTTATTAAAAAACTGGCATCCCTGTTGTGGTACGTAGCGATGTTCAAACGTTCCATTCACATACCATTCATACGACCAAGCTCCGAAGAAGCCGGCCGGCCTTCTTCGGGAAGAAAGTTGTCACACACAGAGTGGAATAACCATTGTGCAGAATTTATGGCTCGCAATACACCACCGTTTGACCGAACTGCCAAACAGGAATCGAATCCCGTTTGAACGGTTGACTAGATATAGCGAATAGCATTTTCACGCTAGATACATAGAGTAGAGATACCTACGTACATATCAACGCCATTCTATGCGACAGACACGATCTGCCGGTGACCGGGCGGTGATGCGATGCGATGCAATGGCAGCTATACCTCTACACACTGATGTACGTGCTGTTTCAAGACGAATGTTTGTTACGTGTCCGGAGCTGATATTACATATCCCCAAGCCGGATGGTATAGTGATGTGATGGAAAAACATCTTGAGAAAAGTGAGACAGGTACGGTACAACTATTGTACGGAGAAAAACAAACACCGTGGGAAAGCCCACGCGACGTGTTATGGGCGATACATGGTCGTCGTTTCATTGCGTGCTTGTTCATCCGTGAAAGGTAGAACGTATAGGCCACGATTCGGCAGTTGATCTATAAAAGATAATGAAGAGAATAAGGTTTGATATTCGATTTTTCTTATCATGATTGGTCGTTCATGGCAATTGAACCTATTTCCATCTATTTTCTTTTATGACATCGACCAATTTCGAGTTCGAATCGGTGGACCCGGTAATGAAATGAGGATTTGAAACTCAGTGCATGGAATTTCAGAACCCTTTCAACATAACTTTCAAAAGTATTACTAGTTCACAACAATATCAAATAACGATTAAATCTATTGGGAGCTAATAAATAGCACCAGCAAAGTTTGCTCGGAAAATTTGTCAATAAACATGGATTCCCAACGTGAGCTGCAAAGACACAGACCCAGTTTAACTCACAGCAAAACAAATAATACCACAAAAACTCACACATCAGATTCGTACAACCGACATACCAGTTGAACCGGAAAACCTTCAACTTTTGCGCCCAACTCGCCCGAAGGGAAAAAAGCCCTAACACCAAATGTGCCAGAGCCTCAGAAGGTGTAGTTTATGTGGTTTCCCCTTTCAACTTCATCCATTTTCGGGGAGGCACGTCGTTCATTAGTACCCAGGAACAAGAGTTTATCGGTGCTTACCTAGCTCATATGAGAAATATTTCATTTCCACCCTTGCTGCTGACCGCAGCACAACTGAGTTGAACGGGTCCTGGTGGTGTAGGATCCATGATATCAAACGGAGGTAATATACATGGACAGGTCAGCTGTGGGAAGCCAACTATGCTTGAAAACTCGAAAACTCAAATCCAAATGTATCGGTCAACTGAATCGGTTTCGTTGGAAATTTGGCGTTAACTTCTACTACCTACGAGCTTCACTCTGGTTTTGGGATGGCGTCAAGGAATCCGTTTTGCGTCTAGTGTTGAACCTTCGTTGAAACGTCGTTCGAATGAGTCTGAAAAAGTTAAAACGCAAAGCTGGAATACTGGTTATCAACAATTTTTTCTCTAATGTGTGATCATTGTTCAAGTTAAAACAATATGTATTCTCGTTTGTTTCCAAATTATAAACAACATTGAAACCTAGCACCGAAGCCAATACAAAAGACAACGGTTCAGCTCCCACCATCAATTTCGCTTCAGCTTACTGTTATGTGCCTATAAAAGTTTGATCTTGATCCAAATATTTATCCCTCAAGCAATACAAAACAAACACACAAAAAAACTAACCTACATCATTCGAAGAAAAAAAAATCGATCCCCTAAGTACCGTCGTAAAATTGATTTCATAAAACAGCGGATGGGCAGTAAACCCTAGCTAAAGGAATGGCCAAACCGTCAAAGCACAGCACAGACAGAGGAGTTCATAAAGCGGGCAGTTGAAAACGTATCAAATGGCTCGTAACGTAAGGGCTCATCTCTTGCTGCTTGTGATATGGTCGGTCACACGGCGATGCCTCCGTTCAAGGTTAGCATCTCAACTGTGACGGACGACTTTGCTTCACTGGCACTGGAAGCATGGTGTGAGTTCTATTGCTGCAATGATCAGTTTGGTCATGGAAGATGATCATGGTGCACTTGACTGCTGCTGGACGATGATTTAGTTGTTGATATTGTCTTTGTAGGAGATATGGACGATTTGGAGAATTATTAGGTATGATGCGTTTATTGATGGAACTGGAGAGGAAACCTTGGGAATAAGCATAAGCTAAAAGATTTTTGAATTCAAACGTGAAAAGAAGGGCCTATTCTGGGCACTTTCCACAATAAATTTCAAAGAAATTAACTTGATTTTTTGTACATGGTTAGATTCTATATGTATCTCACCGTGTTCCAAAAATAAGATCAATCGGTTCAAAATTGACTTAGCTATTGTAGCAAGTGCCCAAAATAGGTCCCCTTGCGCAAATGGTCCCAGGCCCTTCCTTTTTACATACCAAGCAAAGTTATATTGGCCCTATCTACTGAACTAACGGACTATATTTTATGGAAATACCGGTACATACAAACCACTCAAATATTGTTATCATGTAAGTAATACAAATTAAAAAAAAATGTATTTGTTACTAACATACAATCTAGAATCATTGAAAATATTCAAGATGTTTCAACATATAACTATCCATGCATTTCTCCTAAGATCTCTATCAGGTTTCATCTTGTAATTATTCCAGAGAATCCTATAGGTATTCATGCCTCAATTTCACCTGAAAATCCTTTCACTATTCCTTACGGCATTCCTTGAAGATTTTTTTAAGGGGTTCTTCCGGGATTTCCTTCTGGAATTCCATCAGAGATTCTCCTCGGGATTTGTTCACTGATTTCTCCCGGGATTCTGTCAGGAATTTTTATCGGCATTTTTCCATGGACTTCTTCTGCGATTTCCTCCGAGATTCCTTTCTGGATTATTTCCTGGATTCCTCCATAGGTCCTTCCTGGGCTTCCTTTAGGGATTTCTTCATCTTTTAGGATTCTGTCAAGGTTTTGTCCAGGATATATTTAATGATTAAATGGATTATTTTGGGAATTGCTCTCGCGATAGCTTTAGGATTCTTTCGTGGGTTATTCCTGAGATTCCATTAGGAATATCTTGAAGAGTGTATAAACGTTACAATCGGTCAACCTTCGTATCGAGACAACCATTACCTATGTAATGTAGACACACTATGAGTGAGTGTTGTAGAATGTTATTGTTATTGTTATGCAAATATTGTGAATAAATTAGTCGTTCGACTACTGTTGCAAAGTACACCGGTGTTTTGCTTTCGTCGCGGTCCGTGAAATCCGTCCGTCGTGGATTTTCCGTTCGCTTTTGAAGTTTTCCACTATGATAAACATAGCCCAACACTTCTCTGAGATTCATTTTGCATTACTTTCCGGGCTTTCTTCATTGATTTTTACCGGGTTTCATTCAGGGATTCTTTCTAAGAGCGGGCGTTCTTTCAGGTATTCCTCCCGAGATTCATTTGCAAATTTCTCCTGCATTTTTCCAGAAATTTCTTCCTAAACTCGTCCGGAGATTAGTGATTCTTTTCAGGATTCCTTTATTGATATTTTTTTTTTCAATGTTTTCTCCTTGGATTCCTTCAGCATGTCATCCAGGATTCTGTCATACATTCCTGCAATAATTCTTGTCTCGGGATTTCTTCTTCGTTTTACTCGGGATTCCTTTCGGAGATCCTTCCGGGTTTTTTCGTGATTACTTTTTAGATTCTCTCTGGAATTCCCCCGGGATCCTTAATTGATTTTTCTCGGGATTTATTTATTTATTTCTCCCAGATTTCCTCCAAAGATTCATTCATGGATTCTTTCAAGAATTTTTGGCGGGAATCCTTCAGGGGCTTTTTTATCCCGAATTCCATCAGATGTTTTCATGCGTTCTCTCCCGGAATTTCATTTGGAACTTTTCTCAAGCTTCCTTCGTGATTTTTTTTCAATAATCCTATAGGAATAACTTCCATGATTCCTTCAAAGAGTCCTCAAAAAGTTCTTTCATTACTGCTTCCCAGGTTTCCTTAAGGGACTCCTCCAGAGATTCTTTCAGGGATTTCTTCAAAAATTACTGCATTATATCTTCAGAGATTTCTCCTGGGGTTCGTACATTGATATATCCCGGAGGGTTCCTTAAGAGATTTTCCCGGGGTTCTTTTCGTATTTTTATTCTCCCTGAGACTCCTTCTGTGATTTCTCCTGGATTTGTTTAGAGATTTCTTCAGATATTTCTCAGTCGATTCCTGCAATGATTCTCCCAAATTTTGCCCATGATTTCTTCAGGAATTACTCTCGAGATTTTTTCAGGGAATTCTTCTGTGATTCTATTAATGATTTATCCAGGAATCTTTTTGGGCATTGAATTAATTGCAACAATTATTTTGAGAACTTCTCTGGAATATTTTACAAAACTTTTCTGGAAACTTATTCGGCAATCCATGTTCGCAATGAGGTTGTTCGTTCAACATTTCCTTTATAAATTCATTGGAAAATTCCGATGGTAAATTCCTCTGGTAATTTTTCTGGTACTAACTATTGGAGTTCCCTTGGCAGAGTTTTTTTTTGGAAATTTCTTTAGAAATACCTTTAGGAATGTTTTTTGAGGTTATTGCGACACATTTTTTGGCCATTACTTCCTAAACCACTTTGGTTATGCTGTTTATTGTTTTTCGGCATTTTAGGGACTCTTTAGGGACCTGATCAGTCACGGGATTTCCTTCCGGATTTCTTTCAGCGTTTTTCGGTAATTTCGCGCGTAATTCACTTGATGATCGTTTGGTAATTTTTTTTTGCCACTATCTTCTCTGTTTATTTTTAAATCATACAGGGGGTGGCCAAAATGTTTGGAATAGGTAACTTTTTTTCTCACACAAAAAAATCAACATGTTGTAACTTTTCATAGAGTGCGTCATAAATTCTCAAACTTTGACTGTTTGTCAACCTATTATGTGCATCATTGGTACACATTTTGACTCGATTGGCTAATCTTTCGCGAAACTAGAACCTTTATCGTAAAGCACTATTTTTCATACAACTATATCTATATCTCGGAAACCAGAGAACCGAGTTGAATGAAATTTCTTAAGTTTATCAACAATATATTGATACCTACTTGATACGACGTAATAATAGTGATATACAGGGGATACTCAAAATAACTGGGACAGGTAAAATTTTCACTTTTCAAAAAATGTTCAACTCGCTGTAACTTTTCGAAAAGGGCATCAAATATGCTCAAATTTTTACTGTAAGTTGGTCAACTAGTTGTGTATCAGTGGTCAAAATTTGGGAAAGATCGGACCATTCTACACAAAGTTATAAAGATTCTAGAAAAAGGTATAATTATCCGATGGTCAACTTTGAGCTGTTATATCTCCGGATTGAATGAACCGAATGCAATGAAATTTTGATCATTTATGACTCATATAATGAGCTTTGAAAAACAGTTCACTTAATTTGAAATTATTAATAAGAAAAAAAGTTATGGCGGTTAGAAAAAATGTATGTTTTTTTTAGTAAATTTATCTATTTTCCATATGCATCCCATTACTTTTTTAATTTAATGCCGATTATTTTGTTACTTCCTTTCAAAACATATTCATATTGGAGTCAATTAGAGGGAATTTAAATGAACTATAATTACTATTTCGAATTTTGAAACGATGATGAAGTTTTGGATAAATTGGTGGTATATTAGAAAAATAATCCAATCGTAATAATTTTGTTTCGTGTAAAGAATTTTAAGTTTAGTCAAATGTTTTTATTAGCTCATTATATAAGTCATAAATGATCAAAATTTCATTGCATTCGGTTCATTCAATCCGGAGATATAACAGCTCAAAGTTGGCTATCGAATAATTATACCTTTTTCTAGAATCTTTATAACTTTGTGTAGAATGGTCCGATCTTTCCCAAATTTTGACCACTGATACACAACTAGTTGATGAACTTACAGTAAAAATTTGAGAATATTTGATGCATTTTTAGAAAAGTTACAGCGAGTTGAACATTTTTTTAAAAGTAAAAATTTTACCTATCCCAGTTATTTTGAGTATCCCCTGTATGTAACGAGTTGCAAAATGATGATTTTTACAGCACGAGTTGTACATTTATCCAACGAGGCTTGCCGAGTTTTTTTTTGAAATTTCGAAATGTTGAGTATGTTTGAAATATACTCAATCACTTGTAATTAAAAGTCACAGGACGTTGTTAACTGTCAATTTCAAAGAACGTTTTTGGGAAAAACGTGTTCCAGTGGGTTTGAACCCACGATTCCGTATCCCGTAGATAGGGTTTTTCATAGTGTAAGCTTGAATTCAGTTTGGATTTCTATTTCACAGAATTGCAATCTGTTACGCTAGTCTAGCGAATACGCAGTCGTGTATTGCATTTCCACTATACTGCTATTTTTTTTCGTAAATTTGTATCCCAATTTGTACCGCTTTTGTTAGAAGGCAAAGTATCATAACAAGTTGATAGCACAAATCTCCCAAATGGAGGAGAACATGCCTCTGGAGCCGACCTACTGATTATAGCAAGTTTTCAGTATAATTTTGCATGAATTTCAGGAAAAAGGATATTAATCTTATTTACAGGATAATAAACAAATGCAAATCAATTCACTTCAGCTGTAGTACATTTCTTTCGAAATTCTACCAAAAATTTCCTCAAATGCCATCAGGAACGAAGTTCTGACATGACTAAAGAAAATGTTTTTTCAAGAATTTTGGCTAATATTTTTGTTCCAACTATTCTCTACGGGTTCTTTCAGGAATGACTACACTAACAATCTTTGATCATGGACATCACGTAATTTAATATCTTTACCTGAAGATTAACATACTAAGTTTACTGTAGAAACTCCTCCAGACAATATCTGTCAGGGCATCCTAGATGTTCTATTAGTCTCTCCGCAACGTGCATCAGAAATGTCTATGGAATTATACAGAAGATACTCCTCATCAAGCCCGTGCACATGAAAGGTATTTTGGGGGTTTTCGGGGTTTAACCGCTCCCATTGCCGATATTCGATACATAACAGGCTTGGTGGTCTAGTGGCTACCGCTTCTGATTCGTATGTATCATGGGTTCAATCCCTGGCCCGTTTCTTTCATCCTACTTTGATCTTTATATCCACTTTCTTTCTATCTCTATCTCTTCTCTACATATACAACTCATGTATATTCATATGTTCATAGCCATCGCTATAACTAGAAACGAATTGAAAAAATTAGTTTCCCTTTCTTCCAACTTCCACATCACAGTGTATATAACGCCTACAAGTTATGCAACCAAAGCGAACTGTGCCGCTTGTCCTTCATATTCACCACACAATATTTCACCTTACGAACACTATAAATATCCCCTATCCATGGAGCGCATAACCGACCCAACGGTGACTCCCAGATCTCCCATCCTTTCCGTCTAACAAATACCCCAGTCCGTGCTGGTTGTGGGGATGCAGAGGTGATCTCGGTATTTAGTAGCAACAGCCAGCACACTCTAGCATTCCTTTCCCTTCCCAACAGACTATAAGGATGTGGCCGGCGCCGTTATTCAAAAATGTATGAGCTGCTTAAATTGCACTTTGAGAATACGTTGAGTGCCCCAGCGCTTATTCATTTGGATCTCAGTGCAATTGGTACCAGCTCAGATCAATCACGGAGGAGCAACCATGTATAGTCAGATTTGAGCGTTTTTTTTATCGTTTAACCCCTCTCATTGCCGATATTCGATACAGTAGGCGCTCCTCCGCCTTTTGCCAAAATCAGGAAAAACCCCTCCCTTGTCACCTTTTTTGTGCACGGGCATGCTTCTAATTAATTGTTCCAAATTACCGAAACATTGTGCGTGCAGGTATTCAGCAAGGCCGTGCTCAGGGTGACAAGTTTCATTTTTGGTCGGTCCAGTAACTTTTCGTGATAGAAATATACTTTTAATTCTTTGGGCATAGAGTATATTCGTGCCTGCCACATGAAAAAGTGTTCAGTTTGTTACTGTGAATGAGCTCACAGAAAGCCGAGTTGAATGCTTCATCCCAGTTGGGACGTTACGCCAAGACGAAGTAGAATGATTTTGTAGGAATTTCTTCAAGGAATTCTTCTTTAAATCTTGTTTGGTGGATAATTCAGATGTACTTTCAAATGTTAGAGAATACTCCGTTTATCCAGATAAATGAACACTTAAAATTATGACTCGAATATTTTAGATAGATAGGTGCATTAGTCTTATCGTGCTTGTTTTGTAATATACAGTTGGAATTTAGCTGCATTTTTCAAATTGTATTTCATTCCATAAAACCATATTTTTTAAATATAATATCACTTAATTTGCTCTACTATTAAGTATCTTCGTTACTGCGATAGCATTATTGTCAGAGAAAGTTGGCATCCATATAACAACTGCGAAATCAATCAATAATAGCTTTAAAGACTCTGTCTTAGTTGGAACGTCGCTCCAGAAAGAAAAGAAAGATGACATAATTTTGAATGTAAAATATTCTTTTGTTCATCATGATAAACAGGAATAAAGTCTTACAACCTTTCCGATCAATTGTGCCACTTCAATGTTACAATAATAATAATAATAATAAAAATAATAATAATAATAATAATAATAGCTATAACTCCTGCGTATGATTGAAAAAAAATCGTTCGTCCACAATGACTTACATGTACGATTATTAGCATATATTTAGAACAGCTTGTACAACATACATACTATTATTTCTCGAAAGCTTTTTTTCCAAGCGCGATTTGAGAGTGGTTCGTGAAAAGCACACGTGTTTGTATATTTGAGAAGCGATTGTCCTTTTTGTTACCTTTCTATTGCCATTGGTAAAGGTGTACATAAAAGGAGTAAACCATTTGCACTGTCACGCGTGTGCCAACCCCAAAGGTATACAGAGTGTCTTTTCTGGGTATATCACGTAGTTTCAGGCAATTGTTGCCGGCCAATGGTGCAAAACGAGCGGGATTTGCTGAATGTTTGGAAAAAAAATCACATAAAAAGTGTTTAGAGTAAGTGGGAAAAGTTTCGCGTTTTTCAGTCGCTATCATTGTAATGTTCTTTAGGCGCGTACAGTAGTGAAAGAAATGTTAGATTCAGTCACAATATAGACATATCTAAATTTCAATTCTTGAATATTTGATCACCACAAAAACAATTCTTTATCTAGGTTTAATACCAAGTCTAATACCTAAGGATAAGACTTTTGTAACTGATTTACTTCATTTGTTTCTCTAATAAAGAAAAAAAAAACAGTTTTGCGATATATTCTTGGTCCACCACTGCATCTAGTGTGAAAGTCCCGTCGCCAAACAATGCCAAAGGCAGCAATATCACACGCAAAACGCTCACGTTTCGCAGTTTGGCACTCCATTTAGCGCGTTTCACTCTGTGTATTAGCAAAGCGAAACGATCGATCAGAAGAGGCCCACTCGACAATGATGCTCGCTGGGGTGGCGCAACGAAGTAGCAGGTGTTTGCCTAGTACCAGATGCAGATATTCAAGCATTGACTGTATATGGGAAATACATGCAGTCTCGTTCAATAATAGTGCGAGTTCAGTAGAAGCCTGATGCAGAATGCAATAAATTGCATTTAGAGCAAAATTGACTCGATATGTATCACTACATTCCGATAAGGGTGAATTAGACAATAGCGGTTCAAATTTGATTTTGTTGATGATTTGTAAATTTTAACTTGGGATGCTTCCATTTAATCAAATAAACGATGAATACCAAAACAATTAATTATTACTCAGGATGTGATTTTGAATTGCAGGTGAAAGTGGATAACATTCTAGAGTGTTAGGATTCGCTTTGCAAATTAAGTTTCAGGTATCGAACACCTGTTTTATTTATGCAACTCCTGATCACCTATAATCCAACTAAAATTCTTCTTTCTTTCTTTTCAATCCTGAGCACCTATGGTGGCGCAGAGGCCAGCCATCGCCTTAACCTGTGGCCAGGTGAATTTTCTGTCGACTTGCTTGATTTCGTTGTTGAGGCTGTGCCACCATGAGCCTCTGGATCTGCTTCTGCTGCAATGCCCTGCTGGTTTCCAATCTAACGCTTGCTTGAAGATTTCGTTTCCGACCCTGCGTAGAGTGTGGCCGGCCCACCTCCACTTTCCGTCCCGAATTTCTGTCGCTATCGTCTTTTGATGACAACGACGATGGAGCTCCACGTTAGAGATCCAATTGTGAGGCCACCATGCACGAAGTATATACCGCAGGCATCTATTGATGTAGACCTGCAGCCGTTGAGTGTTCTCCACTGATACACACTAGGTTTCACTGGCGTATAGCAGCACAGATTTCACGTTCGAGTTGAGAATTCAGATTTTGATGCGTCGACTAATCTGGTTGTTTTTCCATACGTTTCTTAAACTCGCAAAAGCAGCCCTCGCCATCTTGAACTGTGCTGTGCACCTATGTCGATCTTGGTGCCGCCATCGGCCGCCATTTGGCTACCAAGATATTGGAAGTTTTCAACATTCTCCACTGATTGCTCAGCAACCGTAAAGCTGGAAGGGTTGACCGTGTTTACATCCAACGATTTGGTATTGTTGACGTTGATGGTAAGACCTCCCGCTGAGGAGCGATTGGCAAGATCATCGAGCTTGCTCTGCATACACTCAGCCAAATAACCTTAAGATTTTCATAAGGCCCAACTTATGAAACGGCCTTTAAATAATTCATAATGATTCGGATGATTTTCATAAGGTCACTCTATGACGTAAAATCGTCTCACAGCTTGGCTTTTATTCATGTTTAGCAACATGGTATTCTCAAGCGTCGGTATCCGTGTGGATAAAACACGGGCTCGGTGATCCCGACATTCATGGATCGAATCCAGTCTGCATCATTTTAAGATTTTTTTGTTCTTTTCATAAGTCTATCTTATGAAATTTGTCATAGTAAGCACGATCAATTTTCATAAGGTATTTTTATGTCATCCATTAGAATTAGTTATAGCAAATTTTCATAAGGTATTTCGATGAATTTCGCTAGTTTTTTTCGCTGAGTGTATCAGAGCGCCGTTAAGCTAGGAGAGCAACGTCATCAGCCAATTCGAAGTCATTTAGGTGATGCATGGTAATGGGCTGCCCCAGCATTCCACGATTTGGTTGACGGTCAAACGCACCTGCCAGGATCTCGTCGATTACGATGAAGAACAGTAACGGTGATAGTATTCATCCTTGCCTCAGTCCAGCAACAATCCGGATGGGACCGGACAAGAGACCGTTGTGCAGTTCTCTGCACGAAAATGCCCTGTGATTCAATAAGGCCGATGATTTTCTCAGGGAGACCCTTGCGCCTGAGGGCTTCCCACATGTTTTCGTGATTGAGACGGTCGAAAGTTTTTTCGTAATCAATGAACACCAGGTAGAGAGACTCTTGGAATTCATTGATTTGCTCCAGAATGATACGGAGCGTGACAATATGGTCCACACAGGATCGTCCGGCACGGAATCCTGCTTACACACTTAGAATAAATTACAGTATTCGGTGAAAAAATTCACCGAAACTGGTCTGTAAACAAGCAAACTACAGTATTACGGCGAAATCGATGAAATTGCAGGAGAAAATCGGTGAGATTTAAGAAATCACCGAAGAACCGGTGAAATCAAACAAATTTACAGGAGACCTGTGAATATTTTACTGAACAGATCGGTGATGGGACTATTTTACAGTACTACTGTAAAATGCGTTTGACAGCCACGCCGGCAGCTTCGAGCATCAGTTCTATTAGAATTTGCGCATCATCTCCAAGCAAGACTCTCTTGTACAGGCAACATTTGGAAAATAACATGCAAAAAATTTAAAGTTACCTTGAGCCATGCTGACAATAGTATACTGACATTTTCATGACCTACTATGTATCGTAAAATCAAAAACAATAAAAAATAGTTCATACTATTGCATCAAAATGTGTTTTATTGACAAATTTTATCAATAAAATCTAGTTAATACACAATAACTCGAAAACAGTAGGCCGTGGAATTTTGACGTCTAAGAAACAGTTGTTTATTTAGTCAAAATAAACAACTTTCTCGAAGACATGAACTCTCTAATGTGTAACAGTAAAAAGTTACACGCTGGCACTACTTATATTTATGATGTTACTAAAAAGCTATTATCTCGAAAACACCAAAAAATACCTCTCCAAATTTTTGACAGTATGTTCACCTAGTATTGATTCGTATTTGCTGAAAATTTGAAGTTGCGATTTTTTGCGCTTTGTGAGATATTAAAGCTTAAAATTCACACTATTTTTTCGAATTCGTATTTTAATTTCAAATTTTTTATGATAATATTGAATATATTTCCATAGAATGTATTTGGTTTGACATATTTGCATTGGGAAAAAAATTAAACTCACATGGTTTCTAGTAAAAATGTCAAAATAAGCTTAAAAAATTGGGTTTTCATTAAATGTATTTTATTTTTAAAATAACTCGAAAACAGTAGGCTGTGGAATTTTGACGTCTGAGAGAGTGTTGTTTATTTTGCCAAAATGAACAACTTTGCCGAAGACGCCAAGTCTCTAGAACGTAAAACAAAGAAGTTAGATGGTGGCGCCACCTATGCGGACGATTTGCGAACTACTACGTTCTTAGCAATAGATGCCCCTGCTGATGTCAAGCAACTTTGTCGAAGATACCATGTGTTGGAAATGCTTCGTTTTGGAGTAATTAATTTTGTTCCGCTAGATTGCGATTCTGGCCCTTAGTGCAGTCAGGTCACCCTTTTTGGGTACCTTTACTAAGACGCCTTGCATCCAGTCGGCCGGAAATGTCGCGGTTTCCGATAGGTTGCAGAATAATTGATGCAGTGGTTGTGCGGATTACACGAGGTCAGCTTTGAGCATCTCAGCTGATATGCGATCGGTCGATTTCATGCTCTGTTCGATTTTATGCTACGGGTGGATGTTTCTATCTCCTGCACTGATGGAGCTTCGGTGTTGGCATGGGTAATGCGTCGAATCCTTGGCGGATCATGCTGAGGTGTTGATGGTGTGACCGACACTTGAAAAAGGTTTCCAAAGTGCTCGAACCAGCGTTTCAACTGGTCAGCCGGGTCGGTCAGTAACTGCCCAGAATTGTCTTTCACGGGCATTGTAGCATTCATCTTGGTCCCAATCAGTCTTCAAGGTGCAGCCCCGCGCGCATGTGTGGCCGTGCTCACACTCTCCAATGAACATTAGCTTCGAGTTCATGCATGCACACGTCGGGATGAACATGCACTCGAGCTCAAGCTCAATGCTCATGTTTTGCACCGCGCTCGCAGCGGCGCTCACAGCCGCGCTGAAAACATCGGTGTTTGCAGCTTCGCACTCGTTTCGGTTTTGCACTGCGGTCAAGCTGGGTAAGCTGAGAAATGTTCTAACGGTTCAAAGCCACATTTGCAGTTGCTGTCGTCACAGTTGTTGATGGCGTGATTCACCGGTGATGATAAATTCTTTTTTTTCTGGTCCACTTCGATTAAGTATGGGTTGTTTTTTTTATATTTAATAAACACATTGCTGGTCGCCATCAAGGTCGCCATGACGTATTTTAGGCCTCCAAAGGGCGGCTGGGTTAAAATATTGTAAGTTCTTCAATTGGGTCAAAAAAAGCTTCCGAATTAAATTTTTATATTAAGCAACATTTGTAGTGCTGAAGGTCGCTGTCGATAGTACGTACTAGAGTTGCTTTAGGAAAATTACAATTTGTCGCATCAACTCGGGAACATTTCGTTTTTTTTTTGAATTTTTATTTACGTGTATTTTAACTTAAGCTAATTCTACACTTACGGAACATTTCGGTCCTTAGCGTTCCAAAATAACCGTGGGGGAGGGGCGTTCATAAAGCACGTAAACTTCTAGATAAGAGGGGAGGGACAGGGGACTAGCCAAAGTAGGGTAAAAGGGTATAATGCGCCCCACCGGGGCAAAACGCCCCCTTTCATTTTCTAGCGGTTCAAGAGCTTTTCGCATGCTTCATCGATTAGAAATCCTTATTATTGAAGAATAATTCGACAATGATTTTTCATAAGGGCCTAACTGACTTGATCGATTTCTCTTCGTCGACTTTCTCTTTCGCTAATAACTTGATCAAAACAAACAAAATTATTATTCTTTCTGTTTCTATAGCAACATGTAGTCGTCTTCTTCGCATTTCAACCAAAAAATCGTTGGAAAACTAAATACACATTCTGTGATAACACAAAGAGAGGATTAATGAAGAGAGCTCGAAAATGCCAGTTAGGCCCAAATGAAAAATCACTGTCGAATTGCCATCAAGCTGGACCGTTAGTTGATTGGTACAGGAAAGCAATAAAAAATTTCCAAAAGACTGAAATCGAGGCTTTTGGCGTAATATTTTACCTCTTGTGAGCCGACTTCATTGTAAACGGAGCCAGTTGTGTTCGCTTGTGTTATTTTGCAACTCTTATGCAGTTAAACACTTGTTAAAAGACCCTGCTAGGATAAGCATGTGGTGGAATTATCCCCTGGCACAGTTTTATCACGGGGCTGGACGTTTTTCTTTTGGTGGGGCGTATTGCCCCGTTTGTTTTGAAAAGGCAAATTTTGGAACGTTTTCGAAAAACGTTTCAAAGCTTCCATAGCCGCCCCACCAAAGACAAAGTTCGCATGCCTTTAGGAACAACGATTTCCAGTGGACAATAGATGGAATAAGGCTCCAGTTTTAGATATATTGCCATTTCTGCTTAAGGGGGGCATATTATACCTGTTTACCCTATACGCTTAATTCAAAAAATTTTCAAGTGTTTGTGTGATCAAAAGTCGACGGGGAAAGGAGGGGTTTCTGAAATCACCAACATGCAAAACATGAGTGCAAATTTTTATGTATTCACGGTCCGCATGATGATTTGTATGGGTTACCGTTGGAGACAATGTTGGTAAAAATGAAGAAAAGTCAAATTTTAACCACAAGATGAAACATGAATCATGTTGATTTCTCCAAATACGTATCCTCTGGCGTCACTCGCTAGCATAGCGCGGTTATCAAAAGTACGTGTTGAAGGTAATTGTTAAAGTGATTGTGGTCTACAAATGACTGTAGACGACAGTAAAAACGGAACTGGTTAGCACAGCATGAATCATAACACCTAGCTTTGATTAGCTGTCAACGCATGTAAATGAACCAACAACTGATTGCTAAGTATGTTTTAATTCATACTGCCTGAACCCCCTTTTCGCTAACTTTCCGTTTTAATTTCCCAAGTGTTTTAGTCGAAATCATCGCATGCTGCATGTCCATATAGCCGAGGCGGTAAACGCACGGGTATTCAGCATGACCATGCTGAGGGTGACGGGTTCGATTCCCGGTCGGTCCAGGATCTTTTCGTAAAGGAAATTTCCTTGACTTCCTTGGGCAAAGAGTATCTTCGTGCCTGCCACACGATATACGCATGCAAAATGGTCATTGGCAGAGGAAGCTCTCAGTTAATAACTGTGGAAGTGCTCATAGAACACTAAGCTGAGAAGCAGGCTTTGTCCCAATGAGGACGTTACGCCAAGAAGAGAGAGAGAGATGTCCATGATACACACTCAATACTGGGAGCGGTTACGTTAATAACAGAAGAGGACGCTAATCACAACAAGCAAAACTGCTAAAAGAATTCTTGAAGATTGTACTAGAGGAATCCATGGATTTTTTATTTATTTTGAAGGAATCTGTATTGAAGGATCCCAAGAGCATCCTGGAGAAAACTGAAATCACTTGAGAAATCCTTGGTAAAATTCCAAATAAACGTTCTGGAGGAACCCGTGGAAGAAACCTCTGGAGGAGTTCCCGGATGAATCCTTGGTGTAACTCATAGAAGAATCATTGGTGGATTTGCTATTGAAATCTCTGAAGAAATCCCTATCAGGATTATAGATGAAATTCCTGGGATGTGCTCCTTCAATTCCAAGAGAAATGTTAGAAGAAATGGATTGCTAATTGTAGCATGATTCCCAGTGATATCGAAGCAAAGAATCTCTGTAGGAATCTCGGATGAAATCATAACTTGAAAAAAAAATCTCTGGAACGAAGAAGCAATTTTTTTTGGACTACATTAACTTACAGAAATGATTTCATCCCAGCGTCACATGTTTGGGGATGTCTTACTTAAAATTTACTTAAAAAAGACACAACTTTGGCAACCAGTTTCACTGCAATTACCATGAGCAGTCTTAGCAGTAATCATATCACTCCGTCATGGGCCTGGACCTTTTTTCAAGAATTAGCAAAGAGCACTAGGATGTAACATTTTATTACAGATCTGTTTCTCTAGGCGGCTATCTCGCGCGTATGAATATGGCCGCATGCGTGTAAAAGCATTGTGGATTTACTGTCTACTGGCTTTTCCACCGGTCACTTCATTAGGGCCTCCAAAGTAGCAGCCGTTTAATAAAAAGATGGACTTAAAAATGAGCTTTAACATTTTTTGTTAATGCGCAATTATTTGTTGACACCAGCTACTCAATAACGCAATTTTTCGAAAATTAAGTTGATTTTAATATGAAAACGGCTTGTTTGGAACGAATGCTTAAGGCGAAACTGGTTCCAATTTCTTTACATTTTTGTTTTTTTTTTAATTTTTAATGAAATAACAAAGCAATATTTTCAAAATCGGTTTTCGTACACATGTCCAGTAAGGATCAAGGTATCTACTGAAATTTTTCCGTCGTGGAGAATGTTTTTCGTTGCTGCAAAAACAATTTTTAAACAAAATTTCACAAAAAAAGGTTGATCCATACTCTACATGTCCAGAGGTGGACACATTTGCCGTTAACCGTTAACGCATTTTAGATGAACATTTGCCTCTATTTCCATAAAGGCCACTTCAAAGTTCTCTATCAATGTCCTTCAATCTGCTAGTTAGGTGTACCTTTCTATTGAAATGAAAAAAGTTCAATTTGAACTTTAAGTTTTTGAGTTATTGCAATTTAACGGTTTACGAATAGTTGTTGTTAACCGTTAATCGTTAAATTGCGTTCACTTCTCAATATCTCGAAAGCCCTCAAATCGAACTTTTTCCACCTCAAACGAAAGGTACACCTTACTTTCTTACCAGATTGAAGAACAAGTAAACTTTTAAGAGGCAAATGTTCGTCCAAAATGCGTTAACGGTTAACGATAATTGTGCCCATGTACAGAGATGTGTACGAAACCCGATTTTGAAAAAATATTGCTTCGTTATGTAATAAAAAATCAAAAATAAAAAAAATGGAGACATGGAAGCATGTCTGTTTCGCCTTAAGTACATGTTTATTTTGATTAGCATATTAACCACTTGAAATGAGACCAACAAGCAACGTTTAACCTCAAACGATATTGTTTTTAAAAAAGTGTTGGATAGGGTTAGGCGTAGAAGTGTGTTACTTTGTTAAATTATTTAGCCGTTTTCAAATAACGCGAAATTTGTGCGTTACGTAATGTATATATGACGCCAAAAGATATTAACTGAACTAATTTTAATTATAAAATGGCAATGCAAACTAGAACACTTTTTTTTCTCTTGCTCAAAATTGATTGGGTAAAATCGGATAAAAAAGCCAGCAAAACCGGGAGTAGACTAAATCGGGGATTTACAAAATCTGGTCACCACTGTATGACACTGCGATCGAAGATCTTATCTATTTTTCTGTTGCATACGAAAACACTTGGGATGTGATATTCATATAGATATGATTTAAAAGCTTAACCCTCATGCGATCGCGGTGTTGTATTTTGTACAACACATTGAAAAAAATCTCGCTTTTTGCACTCACCTAACAGTGGTGGCAAGCCGCGCGAGTTACGGAAGGATAAGTTAATTAATTAGGGGACATTTAGCCACAGCTATGAAGGCGTGGGAATTCAGCCTCATTGAACTGGCTGAGACGCAGGCCTTGTTCCAGCAGATACGTTAAAAAAAGAGTTCCGGCTATTACCAACAATAATCAGTATAATCCAAAATTGAACCATACGGATCCTAACGATCCTAACGAATAGTCGACGAGCAACTTAGTTATCAATAACAAAATGGGTATACATACTATATTTTTAAAACGGGGATCTGTAAAGGAATATTGTGTCCATGTACTGGTGTATTGAGATAAGATCATGGTGATGATATTGTAAGCCTTACTGTGTCGGCATGGTAATGGACATGCTGCTAAAGAGCAACAGCAACAAACCCAGGAATCAACTGCACGGAGAAATCAAACTACCTAATTTTTGGGTCGATTTTACTCAAAGCTGAGTATATCGAATAAACTAGTTACCCAAAATTAGGTTGTTTTCCCTCTTTCCCTCACCGATGTTGTCAAAAACAAACAGAGATGCATCTACCCAACGGGGGTCCTTGAGCCCAATAAGCCAATTTTGGGTAAATGCAGGTTTACTCAAATTTGGGTTGAATGAGGGGGGGGTCTTGGGTTGAATTTACCTACTCTTAAGTAAATGTTTTTGCTGGAGGTGAAGGCAATTTACCTAGTGTGAGTTTAATCGATTTACTCAAATTTGGCTTATTGGGCCGAACTATGGGATTGCGTCAAAAGAACTCAATTTTGGGTAGTTTGGCGGTTCCGTGTGCGGCATATCAAATTTAGTCACTAAAAAATAGTAAATATTGTTCTCGATCTCTTGAGAAACCGCACACCGGTGTCACGCAGGCAACGGCAACCCACCTAGCTTTGCCACCGCGCACCGCCTGCCGAAGAACGATAAACACAAGCTAGCTAGTAGGCTCGCACACACAGCTTAAACACTAGGCTTGAGCCTGAGTTTTGCGGTTGAGCTCGAGCCTGAGCTCGAGCGCGCCGTGTTCATTTTTTCCTTGCCTGCTCGATGCTCTCGACAAACACGAACATGAGAGAGAATGCGCGCTCGGGATGAACGCGCACTTGCAAAATTGAGCCCAGGCTCAACGCGGCTCGTGTTTTTGGGAAGACTGGTCCCAATAAGGTGGCGTGAAACATCGTAGAGGAGACGGATGTCGCCGGTGTTTGCGGCTTTGTCGCCTTCGTCAGCTAGGGAATCCGCCCACGCTCTTATGTCCCGTCTACATGAGCGTTTCATTTCCTTCTCTAGAGCCGAATAGCGCTGACGGGCTACGGCTTTGGCTCCTCGTGTTTTCGCTCGCTCTATCGTGGCTCTGGCGTTCCTTCGCTCCTCTATCTTCATCTAGGTATCATCTGTGATCTACTGCTTTCTCCGAGCGCGTAGCTCACCAAAATTATTCACACCGGTCTCGATGATGGCGTTCTTGATGGCGCTCCGTTGATTTTCTACGCTTCCATCTGCTGGAATATCCACAGCACGGTTCTCCAGCTGTCTTCCAGTCGGCGTGTATTGAACTTTTAGGAGATGCTGGTCGGATGCAGTGTCGGCGCTACGCTTGTTCCGTACATCAATAAGGCTCCGTCTCCATTTTCGGCTGATGCAGATGTGGTCAATTTGATTTTCCGTGACGCCATCACGGTAAACCCATGTCACTTTGTGCACTGGTCGATTAGGAAAGAGCGATCCCTCAATCACCATGTCTCAGTTGTCACAAAACTCTGCAAACAGCTCTCCGTTTTCGCTCATTTCTCTGAGACCATGGCGTCCCATGACGTGCTCATAGTCCGAGTTGTCGGAACCAACCTTCGCGTTGAAGTCGTCCATTCGGATCTTGATATCACCTTTCGGAATCTTGTCTACGACCGCATTCAGTTGACTGTCAAAGTTCTCTTTGTCTTGCAATTTGGCAGCATTGATTGGCGCGTAACATTGGATCATGATAAGGTTTCGAACCCGTGTTCTGAATTTGGCCACAATTATCCTCTCATTAATAGGTTCCCTACAGGTTGCGTTGAGCAGGAAACCAACTCCACGGTGGTGATAAGCGTGTTCACCTCGTAGGCCAGAATATAGCAGAATTTGACCCGACGTCATTCTGTGTTCTCCAAAGTTCGGCCAACGGACTGCGCTCGGATCTCAAGCTTCATACGGCATGCCCTATTGGCTAATCGTGTCAGTAGGTTGTTGGCCTAAGGTCCCCTATCCACCGTAGTGGGGCTGCCACCTTAGGAATACCCTCCGGTCGAGGAGCATTTCATATTCAGCCGTTGGATGCCAGAACAAACGCTATTTGAACCGCACCTTCATGGTGAACAGATGCTCGGGACATACCTCATCAATCTAGCTGAAGCCAGAAGGACAACAACAGCCAAGCTGCACAACCAGCAAAACACACAACTATTAGCTGGCGGTCTTTGTCATCGCTTTATTCGTGGAAGCATGAGGTAGGAACTTGTGAGTACCAGAGTTATGTTGGACGCTCTCCTTATCGACTCATCGTTTTGCAGCCCAGTCATCTATACAAAAGTCACCATTTGTCAATATAAGGCCACACATCATTTCACTAACTTCCTAATAAAGACCATCAAAAGCATCCGCCTGTCTGAAGTTTGACTACCATTGCTGTATTAATATTCTTCCGCGCGTAAAAACCACAAACCACCACGTCCGACAACAAAAGTGCTCTCTCCCGCCAAAGTGTCTAAACACGTCTTAAGGACTCCTTGTCTGCGGACGAGAGTACACCCATCTCCGTCCGTCGTCGCACTTCGTTTTTTGAAAAGGGTCTGACACAGACTTCCTCCATTTCCGCCGATTTCCCACTCAATGCCAGCCAGACGCCGCCATCATCAACAACAACAGGTTCCCACACCTCGACGACTGGAGGAGACGTGACGGAAAGGAACGGTTGCGCTGTTCCCGCGTCGCTTGTTGACGGGGGTAGGCAGCTAGCGATGCTGCAACTGCTACTACTGCCGCGGTGTCGTAAAGTTGATGCTGCTGTGAATTGCGGACACACTGCCACTCACAGTACTTACAGGGGATACTCAAAATAACTGGGACAGGGAAAATTTTCACATTTCAAAAAATGTTCAACACGCTGTAACTTTTCAAAAAGGGCATCAATATTCTCAAATTTTTACTGTAAGTTCATCAACTAGTTGTGCATCAGTGGTTCAAATTTGGAAAAGATCGGGCTATTCTGCACGAAGTTATAAAGATTATAGAAAAAGTTATAATTATCCGATAGCCAACTTTGAGCTGTTATATCTCCGGAATCAATGAACCGAATACGATGAAATTTTGATCGGCTATGACTTATATAATGAACTTTGAAAAACAGTTGACTTATTTTAAAATTATTAATAAGAAAAACAAGTTATAGCGATTTCATTTATCATATGTTTTTTAGTAAATTTATCTATTTTTCATATCCATCCCATTACTTTTTCAATTTAATGCCGGCTATTTGGTTGCTTTCCTTTCAAACATAAATATATTCAAGTCAATTAGAGGGAATTTAAATGATCTATAATACTATCTCGAATTTTGAAACGATGATGAAGTTTTGGATAAATTGGTGTTATATTAGAAAAAATAATCTAATCGTTATAATTTTCTTTCGTGTAAATAATTTTAAGTTCAGTCAAAAGTTTTTAATAGCTCACTATATAAGTAATAAATGATCAAAATTTCATTGCATTCGGTTTATTGAATCTGGAGATATAACAGCTCAAAGTTGGCTATCGGATAATTATACTTTTTTCTAGAACCTTTATAACTTTGTATAGAATAGCCCGATCTTTTCCAAATTTTGACCACTGATACACAACTAGTTGATGAACTTGCAGTAAAAAAATGAGAATATTTGATGCCCTTTTCGAAAAGTTACAGCTACTAGAACATTTTTTGAAAAGTGAAAATTGTACCTGTCCCAGTTGTTTTGAGTATCCCCTGTATGTACTTCTGGTTGGCTGTAGTCCTCATCAGAGAAAGTGTTTCATATTTTCCACCGCCGCGCCGAGCCGGGTCGCCCCGGTTGGTGCGAAGACTGAATCTGTGGGAAGGTGACGACAGCATCCGCTGCGGAGGGGATGCGACATGAGTAATGATAGTGACGGGATTGTAGTCGCGATTTTTTTCTCCTGCTGCTGGCTGCTACTGTTTGGTGTGCGTATAAATTGGTGGCAATTTCTGAGAGTGACTTGTATTGTGCTCTATGATGGGACCGTTTTACAAGAGGAGAGAGATAAATTTGTTGCATTACGAGATTGGATTTAATAGAGATATTGTTCCAGATGGGTACACTAAAGTGTTGGAGCACATTCACTGGTCATTGGCAAATATCTACTAGGCTCAGTGTACCAGTTATGGCTATAGTACCTCAATTTCGCCACAGTTGATTTTCAAGCTTTAAAGATACAAATCAACAAGAAAAATTTCGTGAACAACAAATCACGATCACAAAAGATGATTGCAATCATTCAAACTTCACAATTTACTCAAATTATGGTAGAAATAAATCATTTTCCTTATTTTTTCGGCCTCCTTGCACCCTATTTCGCCATAGTGAACCAGTTATGGCAAATCCCATAAGGAATGCATGTAAATAGTGCGAAGTGGAACCCAAATTAACAAATGTGTCCATAACTGGTACAGGGTTCCTATCATTGGCACACGCCGTAATAAAAACTGAAAGTAGTTTTGGCTCCATTTTTATATTTTTCCTATAAAGTATGAAAACTAATCAATAATTTGACTTATTGTTTACATTCGTCGGTCTTCTTCTTATTTTTGTAGGAATAGTTTTTCTTAGGTGATGCGATAACTGGTACAGGCACCCTACCTACATAATAATTTCAACGGGTTGCAAATGGGCAATGTGAATTATATTTACCTTGTCCAATAGCCGGGTTAAATTTCCATCAACTTCTCTTATTTGTATGAAGATTCTCCACTGATACACAGCAAATTTCACTGGTATATAGCAGATCAGGGTTCTTTTATCCTCCCCTGTTGGGGAAATTAAGCCACTGCGTCCAATAGATCAGGGTTCACATTTGGGTTGGATATTCGTACTAGGTATCGATTTGTAAACCTGATTGTTTTTCTTACATTTCTAAAGCTTTCAAAACCTTGCATTCTTGAGCCGTGCACCTATGTTGACATTGGAAGCTTTAAACAGTCTCCATTTATTGTCCAGCTACCGTAAATCTACAAAGATTGACCTGTTTACCTTCAACGATTCAGTCTTCAAATGAGTGTAATCACCTTGGAAATTGGACGTTGCTGAGAGTCTAGAGATATACAAACAGGTACCTAACACGCTGTTGAATAAGGATCAAGGCAATGGAAGTTCGTGGCTTTTCAAATTGTTACCCCCTAAGCACTCTCGTATGGCGTGCGTCTCATAATGTACCTGTGATACATGAACTTTGTTTACCTATCCTGTGCTGGAGGGAAATGTACCTATTCGGTGGCGGAGGGAAATTTTACCTATTCTATGGTGGAGGTTAATATAGATATAAATTTTGCATGCTCGGGAAAAAAAAACTACCTAGATTAAGTTACCTATTATTTTTACCTAAGATGTATAAGACGTGTAGAATGCGATGGATCTCTTCAGTCGAGTCAAGTACAAGACACTGAAGACGACCTTACAGTTGAGGTCAAAATACGTATCTGTCAAAGGATGCAAATTCTTAGTGGAATTCAAAGGAACCGTACTTAACCCGATTTTCTTTTTATTTACAGATATTCCCCTAACAAGCCCAGGTTAATCATGAGTGTAATTAGTTATTGTACCATATGATTCCGCCCTCTTTTGCTTATTCATTGACAAATACGCGTCAGTGGATAACTGAAACTGAGGAAGATTACAAGTGATAGTCGAAATACGTGTATTTGTCAAAGGATAAGCAAAAGAGAGCGGAATTAAATAGTACAATAACTGATTACATTCATTCAAAGACGGTATTCGGCTTAGAGGGTTCGAAAAGTCGGTACAAGATTCAGTCTTGTTAATGTTGTTGGTAAGATTTGCCGCCGAGAAGCGATCAGCAAGATCATCGAGCTTACTTTGCATATCATAGCGCCGATGAGCTAATAAAGCAACGTCATCAACCAGTTTGAAATCATTAGGAGGTCTTGCTTTTTACTAAGACATACGCTGCATTAATATCAAAGAGCAGATGGTGCGTCTCCAAGGTCCTATTTCTGAAATTTGTCTAAGATCATCCGAAGGGTAATCAGACACTTGTTCTGTCGTTCATCGACCGTCAAGAAAACCAGTGAATGTCAAGGACTTCGCATATGAACTGTTTAGCATTTACGTTGTAATGAATCCAAAATATGTAACTAAATGCCTGAACATTCATCCCGTAGTAGTAAGCTTCTGTCTCATAAAAAACGACAACATTAAGTTCAATAACTCAATTACAAGTAAATACATTACCCACTACCGTTTCGCTTCGTCACCTTTCGGTGCTCAGCAGCATGCATTCATCGTGGCTCAACAAACCCGCCGCTAAATTATGGCTGTTGTTCAGCCAATCACGTGCCCGTTGATCTCGTCGACCAAAAACTTCTCGGATTTGGAAACAAATTTTATTGCCATTTTCATCATTCGGAAAAAGAGCGAAAAAATGCTGCTGCTGCTGCTCGTTCGGTGTTACTTCTCCCCATGACGCCTTCCTAGGCAGCACACATCCAGCTAGGCTCAGTGAGAAGCCATTTCGTGTGGACGCGTGCAACCAGAACCAGCACGACGACGGGAATAAAGGGCAAACGCAGGATCACTTTTACGACATTCGACATTCGTGATACCGTTGAGTGTGGTGATGTTGGTTGGTTTCAGTGATTCTAAAGCAAGATTGATGTAATCCTCCAACGTTTGAAAGTTGTCCTGATCATGTCCTTACGACAGCTCAGGGATGAGAAAGGAAGGTTAGTTGCTCCAATTCAATTCCCTAACACAAGTGGAACGATTATGTCCAAAGGATACGTTTGGTTAACGTTTAGGTACTAAAACGATATAACCAACTCATCAAATTTCACGAATTCCAGTACACTCGAGACGAAACTGTTGACTTTCTTTTATCGTCTCCCGAGCATGCAGCAGCAAAATCACCATAAATTACACGGAAATCACGCATATAGTTGGCTTTATTCATATTCAGTGGGCTTTGTGGCCGTGCAGTTAGTTAGCGACGTCAGCGGTCTAGGAGTTCCGTAAGCCTCGGAGTGTGGGTTCGATTCCCACTCCAGTCGGTGAAAACTTTTCGTCAAACGAAAATTACTCACTGAACCATTGCGTGTTTCATGTGCTGTCTGTTAGCTCATGTCAGTGATCTTTCAGTCTGGGAAACCTCTGCTTCAAGACGTAGTGTATTTTTTTTTTATGAAACGAATACCGGCAATCTAGCGGAAATAAACTAACTTCTCAAAATAATCGCGATGTATTCGAAGATCAATTTGCAAGCACTTTCCGAAGCAACATTTGCGGAAAGCATAGCAAAACCAGCCGTTTCTCAATTCGGCCATAATCAAAACAACGCAGAGCGAAGAAAACGCGTGACAGTTCTGAAACCGCAGCCGCTCGCGCGCACAGCCTGCTACGATCTCCTGGGAATACATAAATAAAAACATGCATACAGTAGAAATGGCATAAAACGAGAGAATTTCGTGCATAAAGTCAGAGCTTTAATAATAAAACTTAGCTCGCGAGAACAGGTCTTGCTCGTTGGCATTTGAGATGGGGACAAGGAGCTTCCCAGGAAAATCCCAGAAGAGCCCAAAAAAGGGGTCCCTAGGGGCTTCAGGGGCATTTCAGGGGATTTCACAAGCCTTTTAACGGCGTTCCTTGGTGTCTATAGTAGAAAAAGATAATCGAAAAAAAATCTGTATCATCAAGGCACCCACCAAATGAAAACTACCCATCTCACAGTCACAAGCATGCATGCTGAATTGTTGCTTTACAATAGTAATGATAGCTGAACTAAAATTATGCTGTACACATTACTGTACAAATGCTTTTTCCATTGAAAAAGTAGTCAATGTTCAACCTTTTGTATCGGTATTAACGGTATTTGAAACGCTTTTCAAGAGTTTCATAGGATTTCTAATCGATTTACAGTAATTCCTTTACAAAATAGATAAACAAGATCTTTTTTCTGCTTCTCGTTAAGATAATGAACATATGTATCTGTATAATGTGTTTTTCACAAATCGAATAAGCGCTTTCGTTTCATTATAGTTCGACTCAGAGTACGGGATGAAAAACACGTGTTTTTCTCGCCAAATAATAGCTGAATTGATGTGTTGTTCAGTTTTTAACCATAATGTTCTGTGCTAATTCACCAGTATTAACTACAAGGTATTTGGAGTACATTGCTCAAAATTTCTAGAGCACCGTTTTTTTTAAGCCGTTGATTAAAATGCATGACAACCACTGAACAATTAGCGTGGTGCATTTTCATCCAAATCCGTTCAACGGTTCTTAAAAACGGTGCTCTAGAAATTTTGAGCTATGTACTCCAAATACCTTGTCCTTAAATGGCAAAAGGTTATTGCAACCTTAACAAATTGCAAATGCTCCATTGAATATCAAAAAGCGCTCAATAAAGAATGAACAAATGTTCCATGAAAATAATTGAAAACGTTCCATACTTTATAAAAATTTGCCGGTAAAACATAAAATTTTCTCATAGAAAGTGAAATTTTGCACCAATAAATAATACTAAAAGGCTCCATAATAAAATAGAAATGCTCCATAGAAAAATGCGAACGCTACATAAAAAATAAAACTGTACCCATAGTAAATTGTATATTGCTCCATAGAAAAATTAAATTGCGCCATAAAAAATGAAGTTGCACCATTGAAAATAGACAAATGCTCCATAAGTATTATCAAACTGCAGCATATAAAATACAATTTGCTCCATAACACATTGAAAATTCTCAATAACTTTAAACATTTGCACCACTAAAGCAGTGCAATGTAAAGCAATTCAGCCCTGTTGAATTAAATTATGAGAATATGCTATCTATGGAGGATTTTCATTTTTTCATGGAGCTATTCATATTTTATATGGTGCAATTTGATAATACTTATGGAGAATTCATGTGTTTTCTATGGTGCAATTTCAATTTTTCATGGAGCAAATTAATTTTTCTATAAACACTTAAATTAAATCGCCGACCTCGGCAAACGGATTGAATCTCGGTAAAAATTTTACCGAGATGTCGCTTAAACTTTGCCGAGATCTCGGTAATGGTTTACCGAAATCTCGGTAAAATTTTTACCGAGAATCAGTAAATATTTTACCGAAATATCAGCTGTTGGATTCTCGGTAAACCATTTACCGAGATCAATTTCTGAATTTATGTGTGTAGGTACAATTTTATTTTTTATGGAGCATTTCAGTATTATGTATTGCTGCAAAATTTCACATTTGATGTGAACATTTTATGTTTTATTATTTCATAATCATTTTATGTCGGTATTATTTCATAATAGTTGTTCATAGCATAAGTTCCAATCATAAACTCTCGCGGAAATTGAAGGAAAAATGCATTATGTTTATTTCAATCATTTTTATATCATTTATATTTGTAAATCACTTTTCATAACAAACATTTCTGTTGGTACACAACACTATGCTTTATAATTTCTTCAAATTTGTGTGAACAAAACTCGAACAAAGGTTGTACCTGAAAATTATTCAAGGGTCCATACAAATTTAAAAAAAAATGTATGGCCGAAAGTCTACGGTGGGGGAAGGGATGGGGGATTTGAGGTGACCAAAAACGAGTCTACGTAGTTTATAGACCGCGCCTAGTTGGTTATTTCCAAATTTTAAGCCCCGCTTCTTAGTCTATTTTGCACTAAATCGTATGACATCAAACTGCGGCGATTTTTGTAAACTTTAACATGGTTCAAGATGGCGGCTCCAAATTCAAGACGACGTCTGTTTAATTGAGTCTTAGGCCCTAAAATCATGCAATATGGGTATATTTGGTAAGGGGAAGAGTCCAAAAATGACGACCAGAATATCCCAGATGGCGGCTTCAAATGCAAGATGGCGTCTGTTTAATGATGTTTTAGGCTTTAAAACCATGCAATATGGGTATACATATTTGGTATGGGGAAGATGTACGGAGTACAAAAATGGCGACCAGAATATCCAAAATGGAGCTCTTAAATTCGAAATGGCTGCTTCAAAATCAAGATGGCAGCTTTTTCATGGAGTTGTAGGCTCTAAAACCATGCAATATGGGTATATTTGGTATGGGGAGAATATTCATGATGGCGGTCTAAAATCCAAAATGGTGGCTCAAAACTCAAGATGGCGGCTATTTCATGGAGTTTTAGACCCTCTCATCAGCCAAAATGGGCATATTTGGTATAGCGAGGATTCCCGGAGCCCAAAAATAGCAACCAGAATAACCAAGATGGCGCTCAAGTATCCAAAATGGTGGCTGTTCAATGGAGTTTTAGGCTCTAAAATTATTAAATATGGGTATATGTATCTGGAATGAGAAAGAAATCTGTAGTTGAAAAAAAAGCGACCAAAATTTCCTAAAGGCGGACTTAAATCCAAAATGACGGCTCGAAATTCAAGATTGCGGCTTATGGCCCGAACATCAAAAGCCATGTAACGATATGATTTCTGGTGCCATGAAAAGGATTTTTGTTAAACTTATGAAAGTGCGATATTCATCAACATTTCACTTGAGCTTGGTTGAAATGGGTTATCGAAAGCACGAGAAAGGCGCCATCACCACTGGGTGGATTATTTTTTTTTATAAATTTGATTTTGATTAAAGTAAGATGTAGCTTTGTATGTATAATTTTGATCCACGTATGTTTTTTAACAGACTGATAGAGTGCTAAACATATGCATTATGCAGTGTCTGCTTTAACATTAAAAGTAAAACGCATATCAACGACACCTCATTTTACGGTACATACCACATAAGCGAAACGATTGGAATGGAGCCACACAAGCGACTTTTAAAACAGAAATATAGCCCAAAATGAGACAAAGCACGTTGCAAACCGAAAATAAAGCAGTCAGTGCTCTGTTCCATTTAGTGGCAGCGTGCAAGACTATAACTGCGCGGCGGCGGTGCTGATGGGTGGCTTTTCCTTGGTTGCTCTGAAGCATGTTCTAGAGAAGCATGGGGGAGAAAACGTGATTCTTCCAAAAGATTAAGTTAATTTCCACGCGCGGAAAAGCATATTTTGTGTTGAAGCCCAGATTTAATGGTGGTGCGTGATGGGGAAAGTTTAAACGTGTGGGGCCAATTTGAAGGCGCGATTTACAACGTCGCCGGCGTCGTCGTCGTCGATGTTTTCGATGGCTGTGGTGTAGATTATTTGGAAAATGTCCCAAATTGAGCAATAATAATTATCATGCACATCGTAAATTTGCTGAGCGAATGTGTTTGTGTACTAAGTTTATGGAATAAAAAATCATGATTGAGTTGGAAAACATAACTTTGCAACAAATGAATAAAGTATTTCATGATACACTTTACTCTGCTTAATGCATTTGAGAATGCCGGAAAATGCTGGGTAAAGGAAAATTCATTTAATTCTTTTAGGGTCTCCAGTTAGCCTACTGGTGGCTTATGATTGAACCGTCAATTCAATTTGGTTTACTTCCAAATTCAAGCAATGACAGGCATAAAAATCTGTCAACTCAATTCAGAGAGCTCTAACTGAAGTCCTAGTTAAGAAACTCCAAGTAGTATTTATTTCAAACAAAACTGTCCTCAACTGATCAGAACTTTATGAATGCAATCTAGCAAAACAAAACTCAAAAACGATTATTAAAGTCTTCATTAAAGTCCGCAAAAAAAAAATAATTCGTCGAACTTTTTACTTGGAAATTAGCAAGAATTTTTTTCTCCTCCTCTCCTCTCCTCTTCTTGGCGTAACGTCCTCACTGGGACAAAGCCTGCTTCTCAGCTTAGTGTTCTATGAGCACTTCCACAGTTATTAACTGAGAGCTTCCTCTGCCAATGACCATTTTGCATGTGTATATCGTGTGGCAGGCACGAAGATACTCTATGCCCAAGGAAGTCAAGGAAATTTCCTTTACGAAAAGATCCTGGACCGACCGGGAATCGAACCCGTCACCCTCAGCATGGTCATGCTGAATACCCGTGCGTTTACCGCCTCGGCTATATGGGCCGAGATTTCTAGATATGATGAAATGTTGATTTCGATTTTCTTAACAAAACAATGATTTTTGTATGTGCCGTTCGTAATGTATTACATAGTTATTTATGCAACAAGTTGCAAAATGATGATTTTTCCAGCACGAGTCGTACGTTTATCCAACGAGGCTTGCCGAGTTGGATAAACACGATGAGTGCTGAAAAAATCGAGTTTTACAACGAGTTGCATACACATTTTTATCATTACGAAAAATGAGGTTTGAGTAGGATTTTTTATAGGTTACATACGAGGCACGACTAAGTATCATGGTCAATCAACCTCAGTTAACATACAGTTCATCCTACTATTGATTACACAATCAATTTGATTGTGTAATTGTTGATGTTGATTGTTTGATTCTGCTGCAGTCAACCGACAGCCAAAAACGGTGCAGTTCAAATAACACTAGTTTACTACATTTTTGAACTCGGTAAGCTTATGAATATTTTCAGTGTAGAATATTTTACCGAATTCGAAAACGAGAAGAAAACTTTTAGAACATATTGAAGCACGATTTTAAAAACAGCACATGATTGTTCATGGCGTCATTGGTGATAATTGTAGGAAAAACACTAATCTACAACTTTGCCGAACATCACATTTCAATATTAGGTTTTTGAACTGAGTTATGGACAAATGAGTCAAACGATTGCCAGGCGATCAAAAACATCCTTGAGCTCATGACCTTCATTTTATTTTGTTATCTAGTGTAATTCAACCCAGAAGCACATCCTTTGATTTGTTGTTTGTTGTCCGTAGTTCACTAAAACGAAACACTCACCAAACAATTCTTGAATGCCCCTTTGAAGACATCTTTCCTCGAATTCGCTGAAACTTCAATTACGCTCTAGTAGACCGTTCAAAGAGCGGAGTTCCATGAATAGAGCCTACGCGGAAAGGAATCTCCTGCGAAATTACGAACGGGAAACGGAAATTGAAACGATTTCCACCGGGTAAAGTTTCTCCAGTCCCCAATTGGAAGCTCTTAGCATCGTTCCTAAGCGCCCACGCAAAAGTGCACAGAGCACACACGTCTATCTGTCTACCTGTCCGCCCCAGCTGTCAGTCAGTCAATCAATGCCTACAATCTGCCGCACACCGTACGCACCTTTTCATCGCACTGTGCCATGCGGGAAAACTTTGGGAGGAAAATTGAGCGCGTTTCCTTCCTTCTTCAAGGTTTTTTCTCCTCTTCATCCTATAGTTACCGTACGCGGCGTCGAGGGAAAGTCGGCACGCGGGGTGGAAGGAGTGAGAGTAACGGTTTCGTTTTCCCTTTCCGAGCGGAGAAACGTGGTTTCTTAGCAGCATCCCGTTTCGTAACCAATGAGTTCAGTAGGTGAATCGTTTCGCGGAAAAAGCTGCTGGAGGATTGGTACACAGATAAAAATAATGAGATTTACACGTCATGTAAAATTCATTTAACTCATGTAAACTTAATGTTATGATGGTTTACATGATATATCATGTAAATTTGTGTTATATGTCATGTAAATTCTCAGAGTCATGCTGAATTACATGACATATAATGGAAGTTTACATGATATTTCATGAACTTTACATGATATGTCATGTAAACTTCTATGATATCCCACGCTCCAATTATGTGCATCATATGTCACAGAATTTTACACTCTTTTTTCGATCTGTGTAGGGTAGGTGTACCTGTGATGAACCTCGTGATCTGAATTAAACGGATAATAATGTAAAATCATGAAGGTTTTATGACGGGTTTAAAACTCCTCCTCAAAGTTAAAAATACAGCAGTCACATGATTGCTTTGGTCATTACGGAACAACAGTTAATTTATTTTTCGCCAACGTAGTACTGTAGTCGAGGAAAGAGTTTTAAACAGGGAAAACTAGGTTATGAATTGAACAATATTCAAAAATAACCAACAACACTTAATCAATCATAAAACTTACAAATGTTTCCCAGTGTGAAACTCCGACGTGTTCAGTCGGTATACCAGTAGTAACCCTACCTCCAGCCAGGCATGAAGATAAATGAATTGCTTTGACGTTCCGTTGTTGGTTGCCCCGAAACCAGCAACGCAACGACGGAATGGCGGATGCTGAAGTGGTGCGGATTTTTCTAGATTACCTGACAGGATTTGCGGAAGGAAGACAATTTGTTTGGTTTTCGTCTTACCGCTGCTGGCTGGCTGGCTCCTTTAGGTCACGTTGTCGATGGGTTGATGATTGCTACTAGCACCGCTATCATACAACTTAGATGGTTCCTACTTTAGTGGGAAATGATGTTATTTTGCTGGAAGTGGGTGCCTAACGGAAAACTGTTCATCTCTCGATTGATGCCATTCAGATGTGGGACAATTACCTGGAAGAGATAAGAGAACGTCAAGATATGTGGGTTAGTGTGCGATTGTATTAGAAGCCGTATGAATTATTCAGAGAGAAATAGAGTGACGCATTAGTGGTTTTACTAAAAATACTGTATGACTGTATGACCGATAGCGATACTTATCAATCAAGGAAAATCTGCGAAAGGACAATACATACACATAATAATATATATAACATACAATCAAATATTTTTAAAATTGTTCGATTTACGCGATCGCGTAACCATCCTTTTGCATTAGGGTCATTTATGATCCAAACTGTACGAAACGTCAACGAGTTGTACACTGTGCTCCGGTGGGAATCGAAACAACGACTCCCATTTAGCTAGACGGGCGCTTCTTTCCTCCAAGCTATGGATCCACTGGACCATCTCCGTCCCCTGTAAGCGTATCACTCTCAACACGCTTCCACTAACGCACATGGTTTGATTCTTTTCACAACCCAAGTAACCAAAAGTTCAGATACAAGGGTACTTTATAAGCTAAGCAGCTTGTTCGAGGTTGCTTATTAGCCTTCTAAGCAGATTCATTTTTAAGTAATTTTGGAACTTGAAAGTTCACATAAGCACGCTGGATAACCTTCTAAGCAGCTTCTGACAGAACTTTGACAAAATTCATGCATAAACAAAAATGTGTTTTTCATTGTGTTCTGGAAATTGCTTCTGTTTGCTTCTGATAATTATATTTTCACACATGTCGCTGCTATGTAGATTTGAACTGGATCCTTCTGCATGATAGCCTGCCGACTTACCGCTGCGCTGCTGAAGACACTAGACAAAGTCAAGCTAACTTCACTACTGTACAAATGTGCAAAACTAGCTACCGACAGAAAATCGATTCAAGTCAGACTTTACCTGCTGTTCACTCACTCTCAACTGTAGTACTGTGGTAGAGCATAGGGTTCTCACGCAGCGACTGTCAGTTCGAATCCAATGGGCGGCATTTTTTTTTTTTGCTCAAGCCTAGTATTCATTGATTTGATAAATTCGTATTTGTCTTTTATTCGTATCTGCTGAAACAGTTGTTTTCTGTAAAAGAAATAAATTTAATCTCCATTGAAACACAAAACTACTGAACCGAACTTCTATGAACTTGAAAGTTCCGACAAAGTTCCGAGTAGCATCTTAAGCAGCTTTAAAGTTCCGCGAAGTTCAGATAAAGTTCCGAATGAAACTTTCTGGCTGCTTAAGAGGCTAACAGTGAGCCTTGCCAGAAATTGTGACCGAAGTTCCAGCAAGGCTCATCGTTAGCATCTTAAGCAGCCAGAAAGTTCCATTTGGAACTTTATCTGAACTTCGCGGAACTTGAAAGTGCATTTTGTCATGGGAAGCGGAACTTTTGGTTACTTGGGAATCCAAATATCCTTTGCGGAATTCTGCCATTGCTCGGTGGATGTACCGTTCGCAGTCTTCTTCCAGCACGATTTTTATGGCGCAGACCGCTTCCGTTGGCATGATCCGGAATGCAATGGCTACTGGCCATCAGCCTGTATGTGCAATTCAACCACGACAGGTTCCTTTTTGATAGCTGTACCGCGTACCGAAGTACCGACGTCGACACGCTGGCAAGGAGTCTTGTCGCACCGCTACTGATCACCGATTTGTTACACATAATCCTGGTCAACGCTGTGATCGCTTTGGCTACCTTCTCGCATGGTTGCTGTAAAAAATAGGTTGTCTGAGTTGATCATTTTATATGCGTGGGTCGCGCGGGGGGAGGGTGGTAGGGGGTAGGTTGTTGCTGTTGTTTGATGTTATTGCTTGGTGTTGTTTGTTGTTGTTCGGTGTTGTTTGGTGTTGTTTGGTGTGGCAACACAACAACATCGCAACCCAGCAACGAGCAACGATGTGTTGCAACAACAACAAAATCCAAGATGGCAACTCGGCCAAATTGGCGATCTAGATAACCTAACTTCTTAAACTAACTTTGATCTTCTCGCAGGCGTAGTCGACATGACTGTTGAAGTTAATCCGGTCGTCGATGAATACCCCAACATGCTTCGCTTCTCATCTGGATTTAGTCTTGTGCATTATCACCACCATAACTCGAAATATCCGCAACATCTACATTGCTTTTCTTCCTGCATCAACGCTACAGCCGACCGTCTCTATGTTGCTAACGAACACATTCGAGACGAACGCATTGATACGGTGGCTGCCGCCGCAACGTTCTTTCTTTGCAAATCTCCTGAGCAGCCGAACGCTTGTTAACAGTCGTTCCGACGCAGAGCTATGTCACTCACTGCTGGGTGACTCTCATCTGAAAGGGTCAGGGTGGAGGTCAATTTGTTAAGTAGTACTGCATGGCGCAACAAACACAAACACAGCACGCCCTATGAATATGAATGCAAGGCGTAGAACAAAAACTCGTATTTAATGTTGTGGTTCGAAAACAAGAGACGATCGCTGCTATTGGATGTGGTTGATTCTGCATTAAACGAGGGCTGGCTTGAGTGGCTTTTGCATGAATCGATTATGTTTTGATGGACTGCGTTTGTCTATGAAGTTATGGTCAAAGCGAGTGTCGTTTGACATTAACCATCCTGAAACTGCAAAACCCTGTCCCGATTTAATTGTGAGCTCTCCGACTAAGACTTTTAACTTTTGTACTGCCTTCCGGCTGCTTATAATGGGCCAATGCCAGCTTCCTCTCGTACATCCAGTTTTCCGCCATTTCCACCGCCGCCATGGCCAGTACTTACACTTTATTTGGCGACTCTCCAATTACCATGAGCACAACGTTACCCGCGAACCCGATAATCTGCACTTCTTTTAGTAGACTCAACTACAGCAACTCGTCGTCTATCGTGTTTCACAGCGCCTAGGGTCTCCCACGCGTATTGTAGTTCAACGCGCGGTTCTGAAAATAGCTCCTCAGGATACTAAGTGTTGCTACTACTTTCAATCTAGTACTTCACTGATTGCGTCCTATTGTGTATTTGCTTTTTCGGAATCCGAACTGCATCCTCAACAGTCCGTTTTCGTCATTCAGGTAATTTGCGAATCTGTTGGGTTGGAGATTTCCTTCTCCTGTAGTTTTTAGTCATGTCCAGCAAACATATAGATCTATACGCCGATGGATACTCGGTTTTGGTAGTAGAATCAATTTCTACTGCTTTCATTGATCGGGCAAGTTTCACTTCTGCAATGGTGTTGTAAACATATCCGGGTTGTGCTGGTTCTATTCGGGTTTTGCCGTACCGAAGTCCTTAAGTTTCGGAGCATAAGAACGGCTACGTAGATCTTCAAGGTAGCATTCCTCGCTGATCTTCACCATAATCGCTTCAAACATCTTCTTGACGCTTCTCTCAATAGCTTTCGGTCTTGTGCTAGCTTTCGTCTGCTTCACCTTGCCCTTTCTTTGTTCAGTCTGTCACTGGGCCTCTCTGTTGCCAAAACCCCTCCCCTAGAGCGTTACGTAATTTGTGGACGGCGCCCTACACGTTGAAAAAATCTCGTTTTTTTGTACTCAGCATTAGCGTGGTGCTAACGGTGGCGAGCAACGAAAGGTTAACAGGCCCGAATTGTTACTTGTTCTGTGGCTTGGTTGGTTAAAGCACCGGTCCAGCAAACATGGAGTCGTTGGTTCGAATCCCACCAGAACGCAATTTTTTTTTTCACCAAGTTCATCTCTCAATTTGTTTATTAACAACAATCTTACTTACTGATCAGGCTAAGGCCGAGGAGGCCTCTGCTGTACATAGTAGCCGTCTCCATTCCACTCGGTCCATGGCTGCTTGTCTCCAGTTCCGCGATCTGCGGACCGTCTTCCACTTGGTCGACCCACCTAGCTCGCAGCGCCCCACGTCTTCTTCTACCGTTCGGATTTTAGTCGGGTTGCTATCCGACATCTCCTGATGACGTGACTCGTCCACCGTAGCCTCCCGATTTTCGCGGTGTGGACGATGGTTGATTCTTTTAGCAGCTGATGCATCTCGTGGTTGATTCGCCTTCTCCAAGTCCCGTCTTCCATCTGCACTCCGCCGTAGATGATACGCAACACCTTCCGTTCGAAAACTTGACCCGTTGGTTCTCTGCCCAGATGCTGGGTCATTAGGCCGAAGGTCATTAGGCCGAAGGCCATTAGGCCGAAGGTCATTAGGCCGAATGGTCATTAGGCCGAATGGTCATTAGGCCGAATGGTCATTAGGCCGAATGGTCATCAGGACGAATTGAAAGTTAGCCGTTGTTTCTACCTTTTCCAACAATTTTTGAGAAAAACTAGTTTAACAATGAAACTAGAAAGAATAGCCTATGTTTTAAAGAAGGAAAAATTAATGTATTGAATATCAGCAGTTTCAGCGCCAAAAACTATTTTAGCAATGATACTAGAGAGAACAGCCTATATTTAAAAGAAGGAAAAAATCATGGGTAAAATATCAGTAGATTCAGCATCAATAAAGTATCTTCGTGCCTGTCACACGATACACACATGCAAAATGGTCATTTGTGGAGCAGACCTGGTGTGATGGTTAGAACACTTGACTATCACGCCGAGGACCTGGGATCGAATCCCACTCCCGACAAACTCACAAAATGTGAGTTCTTCCTTCGGAAGGGAAGTAAAGCGTGGGTCCCGAGATGAACTAGCCTAGGGCTAAAAATCTCGTTAATACAGATAAAAAAAAAATGGTCATTTGCAGAGGAAGCTCTCAGTTAATAACTGTGGAAGTGTTCATAGAACACTAAGCTGAGAAGCAGGCTTTGTCTCAGTGGGGTCGTAACGGCAAGAACCATTCGGCCTGATGACCATTCGGCCTAATGACCATTCGGCCTAATGACCATTCGGCCTAATGACCATTCGGCCTAATGACCTTCGGCCGAATGGCCTTCGGCCTAATGACCTTCGGCCGAATGGCCTGACACCCTCTGCCCATAGGGTCCATGTTTCGTGCCCACAGAGGACAACCGGACTAATCAGCGTTTTGTATATAGTTAACAACAATCTGTGCCTTGTAATTAGAAGTCTATATATATAAAAATGAGATTGAAGTTCCTTTGAGGCAACAAAACTCATGAACGGCTGAACCGATCGGAATAACTCTTGCATGGTTCGATTCGTATTCATGCTGGCTGTGTTTATATGTAAAAAAAAGTTGAGAAGCTTGAGTAAAAAAGTGACAAAATTGATAAAGTACTGTTTTTTTAGGAGCTGGGATGAATACGATCGAAATAAAACCAATCTAGAGTGCGGTGTTATTTTGAGCTCAACAGTTGTCAAACCACCACAAGACGGCAAGACAAAGTTTGCCGGGACAGCTAGTTTTCCTATATTTTCTTCGTGACTTTGTCCCTGAAACTCCTCCGAGAAATTCTACAACAAAATATTCCAGATTTTTTTCCAAGAGCTCTTCCAAAAGATCCACCAAGAATTATTTTAGCAAATCTTCTAGGAATCATTTAAGAAGTATTTTGGGAACTCTTTCCGACATTCTCTTGGATATTCATGCCATGCCCGTGCACAGAAGTGGCGCCAAGGGAGGGTTTTTTTTCCAATTTCGGCAATAGGTGGAGGGGCGCCTAGTGTATGAAGCGTCGGTAATGGGGGGTTTAACACCCAACCCCCCAACACGGGCTTGATTCATGCAGAAGTTCTTCCGGGAGTTCTTCCAGAATTTCATCGGAAAATTCTTTTAGAAGTTCATTTAGTTTGGTTCCAAATGATCCTTCGAGAGTTCATTAAAAAGCTTCTTTGTAATTTTTTTTTAAAGTATTTAAAGTTTTTGACAATTGCTCTAATATGTCTTAAAAATTGATCTGGTTTTCATTCAGTAGTTTCTTTATCATTTTCCCCAGATGTTTTCTAGATATATTTTCCTTTAAATTTTTCTAAGTAATGTTTTAGTAATTTCTTAGGGAATTTTTCGTGAAAATAACACCTCCGAGAGTTCTCCTAGAAGTTGGTTTTAAAGTTTTTCCGGAAGTTTCTCCAGAAGTTCCTCGAGAGGTTTGTTCAAGAAGTAATTCTGGAAAGTTCTTCGGAATTTCTCAGGGAGTTCCATGGAAATTCCTCATGGGCTGGAGCTCCATGGGAAATCCCAGAGGAGTTCTTTAGGAATTCCTCCAGGAGTTGCTTGAGAATTCTTCCAAGAGTCCTCGGGAATTTCTCCAGGAGTTCACCGGAAATTTCATCAAATCTTAATGGGAAATTCATTGAGGACTTACCCGGAAGTTTTCCACTAAGTTCTCTAATAATTTCCCAGAAATTCTCTGGCAATTGCTCCAGGAGCTCTTCGGGAATTCTTTCAGGAGCTCCATGGAAATTATTCAATGTATTCTTCAGAATTTTTTCCAGGAGTTACTCGGGAATACCTCCAGAAGTCTTACATGAATATTTTCAGGAATCGTTAGGCTATTACTCCACAAGCTTCTCAAAAATTCCTCCAGGAGTTCGTTGGAATTCATCCTGGGGTTGCTCTGCAATTTCTCCGGGATTTTCTCGGGAATTCCCGTAGAAGTTTCACGGGAATACCTCAGGAACTTCTCGAGTCTGCATTTATTCGGGAATTCATCCAAGAGTTTCTTGATAATTTACCAGGAGTTTCTAGGAAAATTCGACAATGATTTTTCATAAGGGCCTAACTGACTTGACCAATTTATCTTCGTCGTCTCTCTCTCTTTCGCTAATAACATGATCAAAACAAACAAATTCATTGCTCTCTTCGTTTCTATAGCAACATGTAGTCGTCTTCTTCGCATATCAACCAAAAAATCTTTGGAAAACTCAATACACATTTTGCGATAACACAAAGAGAGGATCGGTGAAGAGAACTCAAAAATGTCAGGCCCAAATGAAAAATCAGTGTCGATTTATTAAGGAATTCGTTGGGAAATTGTGCAGTTGTTCCAGTGGAAATTTTTCAAGAAACTCAATAGGAGTGCCTCTCCAAGGCTTCCTTGGGGTCTCTCATAGATTTGGCCAACAATTTATCTGGACTTCACTAAAAAGCTCCTCGAGAAATTTTGGGGAAATTCCCAGATTTCTCGAGAAACTAATTAGGAAAACTGGAGAAATTTTTGAGAAACTCCAGCTGGAAAACTTACCGAGGAAGTCCTGGAGAAATTCCCCAGGAAAACATAGGGGACTTTCCGAAAAACTCCTGGAGAAATTCCCGAGGAACTCCTGGAGGAATTTCAAAAGAACTCTGAGAGGAATTCCAGAGGAACGCTTAGAGGAATTCCCGATTTACTCCTGAAGGAATTTCGAGGAACTCCTGGAGGAATTCCCGAGGAACTCCTGGAGGAATTCCCGAGGAACTCCTAGAGGAATTCCCGAGGAACTCCTAGAGGAATTCCCGAGGAACTCCTAGAGGAATTCCCGAGGAACTCCTGGAGGAATTCCCGAGGAACTCCTGGAGGAACTCCCGAGGAACTCCTGGAGGAACTCCCGAGGAACTCCTGGAGGAACTCCCAAAGAACTTCTGGAGGAATTCCCGAGGAACTTCTGGAGGAATTCCCGAGGAACTTCTGGAGGAATTCCCGAGGAACTTCTGGAGGAATTCCCGAGGAACTTCTGGAGGAATTCCCGAGGAAGTCCTGGAGGAATTCCCGAGGAACTCCTGGAGGAATTCCCGAGGAACTCCTGGAGGAATTCCCGAGGAACTCCTGGAGGAATTCCCGAGGAACTCCTGGAGGAATTCCCGAGGAACTCCTGGAGGAATTCCCGAGGAACTCCTGGAGGAATTCCCGAGGAACTCCTGGAGGAATTCCCGAGGAACTCCTGGAGGAATTCCCGAGGAACTCCTGGAGGAATTCCCGAGGAACTCCTGGAGGAATTCCCGAGGAACTCCTGGAGGAATTCCCGAGGAACTCCTGGAGGAATTCCCGAGGAACTCCTGGAGGAATTCCCGAGGAACTCCTGGAGGAATTGTCGAGGAACTCCTGGAGGAATTGCCGAGGAACTCCTGGAGGAATTCCCGAGGAACATCTGGAGGAATTCCAAAGGAACTCCTGGAGGAATTCCAAAGGAACTCCTGGAGGAATTCCCGAGGAACTCCTGGAGGAATTCCCGAGGAACTCCTGGAGGAATTCCCGAGGAACTCCTGGAGGAATTCCCGAGGAACTCCTGGAGGAATTCCCGAGGAACTCCTGGAGGAATTCCCGAGGAACTCCTGGAGGAATTCCCGAGGAACTCCTGGAGGAATTCCCGAGGAACTCCTGGAGGAATTCCCGAGGAACTCCTAGAGGAATTCCCGAGGAACTCTTGGAGGAATTCCCGAGGAACTCCTAGAGGAATTCCCGGAGAACTCCTGGAGGAATTCCCGAGGAACTCCTGGAGGAATTCCCGAGGAACTCCTGGAGGAATTCCCGAGGAACTCCTGGAGGAATTCCCGAGGAACTCCTGGAGGAATTCTCGAGGAACTCCTGGAGGAATTCTCGAGGAACTCCTGGAGGAATTTCCGAGGAACTCCTGGATGAATTCCCGAGGAACTCCTGGAGGAATTCCCGAGGAACTCCTGGAGGAATTCCCGAGGAACTCCTGGAGGAATTCCCGAGGAACTCCTGGAGGAATTCCCGAGGAACTCCTGGAGGAATTGTCGAGGAACTCCTGGAGGAATTGCCGAGGAACTCCTGGAGGAATTGCCGAGGAACTCCTGGAGGAATTCCCGAGGAACATCTGGAGGAATTCCAAAGGAACTCCTGGAGGAATTCCAAAGGAACTCCTGGAGGAATTCCCGAGGAACTCCTGGAGGAATTCCCGAGGAACTCCTGGAGGAATTCCCGAGGAACTCCTGGAGGAATTCCCGAGGAACTCCTGGAGGAATTCCCGAGGAACTCCTGGAGGAATTCCCGAGGAACTCCTGGAGGAATTCCCGAGGAACTCCTGGAGGAATTCCCGAGGAACTCCTGGAGGAATTCCCGAGGAACTCCTGGAGGAATTCCCGAGGAACTCCTAGAGGAATTCCCGAGGAACTCTTGGAGGAATTCCCGAGGAACTCCTAGAGGAATTCCCGGAGAACTCCTGGAGGAATTCCCGAGGAACTCCTGGAGGAATTCCCGAGGAACTCCTGGAGGAATTCCCGAGGAACTCCTGGAGGAATTCCCGAGGAACTCCTGGAGGAATTCCCGAGGAACTCCTGGAGGAATTCTCGAGGAACTCCTGGAGGAATTCTCGAGGAACTCCTGGAGGAATTTCCGAGGAACTCCTGGATGAATTCCCGAGGAACTCCTGGAGGAATTCCCGAGAAACTCCTGGAGGAATACCCGAGGAACTCCGGGAGGAATACCCGAGGAACTCCTGGAGGAATTCCCAAGGAACTCCTGGAGGTATTCCCGAGCAACTCCTGGAGGAATTCCAAAAGAACTCCTTCGGGATTTCCCGAGGAAATCCTGGAAGAATGCCCGAGGAACTCCTAGAGGAATTCTCGAGGAACTCCTGGAGGAATTCCCGAGGAACTCCTGGAGGAATTCCCGAGGAACTCCTGGAGGAATTCCCGAGGAACTCCTGGAGGAATTCCCGAGGAACTCCTGGAGGAATTCCCGAGGAACTCCTGGAGGAATTCCCGAGGAACACCTGGAGGAATTCCCAAATAACTTCTGGAGGTATTCTCGAGGAATTTCTGAAGAAATTCCCGAGGAAGTCGTATAAAAAATCTCGAGCAACTCCTGGAGGGATTCCCGAAGAACTCATGGAGAAATTCCAGCGGAACTCCTGGAGGAATTCCCAAGGAACTCCTGGAGGAATTCCGAGCAATTCATGGAGGAAATTCCAAGGATTTCCTGGAGGAATTCCCAAGGAACTCCTGGAGGTATTCCCGAGGAACTCCTGGAGGAATTCCAAAAGAACTTTTAAAGGAATTCCCGAGGAACTTCTAGAGGAACTCCTGGAGGAATTTCCAAGAATCTCCTGGAGGAATTCCCAAGGAACTCTTGCAGGATTTCCCATGGTCATCCTGCGGAATTTCCCGGAAAACTCCTGAAGGCTTTCCTGTGCAATTTTGGAGGTAGACCCGAAAATCTTCTGAAGATATTTCAGAGGAACTTGTTGAGGAATTTTCTTGGATCTCCTGTAGAAATTCCCGAAAATCTCCTGCAGAAACAATCAAGGAACTCCTGGAGATATTTGCCGAGTACGTATTGATGAATTTCTCAGGAACTTCTCCTATGGATATTCCTGCGGCACTCCTGGAAGAATTACCACGGAATTCCTGAAGGAAAGTTCAAGGAACTCCTCGATGAATTCTGGGGAACATATGGAACGACAGCAAAAGTGTAATTCTACTTGGAACGTGGGACAGCAGAAGTCGGATTGATTTTGACACTCTCTAAGTGGCGGAGGACTTCGTCGATCTCGGATCCTTATCAATGGCAGATAACAACCTTTAAATACAAGAGCGCATAATCAGTGGAAGTCGGAGAAATAGCGGTTGAAAAATTTTAACAAAAAAATTAAAACAAAAACACGTATTTCAAGCTGGAGCTCTGATTATCGAGAAATATAGTTGTATAAATCTTTGGCTTCAATGAATTGAGCACCTTGTACTCAAATTATAATTCAGTTATTTCTATAGTCAGGTGCGCACACCACGAAATCCAACCATAATATTCAATCAAAGCTAATTTCATAATTTTCAACACTTTGCTAAGGGAATTATATAGACATTTAATAATTGTAGCACATGCTATCGTTCAAAACTCTACGACAGCCAAACCATGCAAGCGGACGCATCCATTTTTTATGGCCAAAGTTTCACGCTTCCAAAAGTTTATCGGAGACAAAGTGCCCCAATAAAATACGAGCATCGCCCAATTGAAGGCTGGCGTGGTGTACGGAGTACCGAGAAAGTCCAGCTCGCCGGCCGCCCATCCATACGGACGACACTTAAGGGCAGGGGTTTAAATGTGCTCAGTTCGGTCCCAGCTGCATCGAAAGTCAAAAGTCAGTTCGAAGCCCCACCATGGAGAACTCAGCAGCGCCAACGGTGCTGACGTACGTGATTTTTCTGGTCATTTTTGCGTTCTGGTGGGTGGTGGTGCGATACTTGTGTTCGATCCGATATGCGTGGCAAATTCCTTCGTACCCGGTGAGGATTCCGGTGCTGGGTCACACCCTGATGTTTTCTGGGAAAAACACCGAGTGGGCTTTTCGGACAATGGTCAGAGTTTTTCGAACTGAGCAGCGGCTGACGAAACTTGTGCTGGGGCCGATTCCGGTGGTGCTGGTTCATCACCCGGATTTGCTGCAGAAGGTGCTTACTAGTGCTGACATGTACGATAAGCCGTTCGTGTACGATATGATGAAGCTGGGACGCGGACTCATTACGGAGCGAAGTGGGTCAGGTGAGATGTAGATGGAAATGAGAGTAATGAATGAACGCGTTTTGCAGATGGATGGATCTGGAAGCAGACTAGGAAAGCGGTGAATCCAGCTTTCAGTCAGAAAATTCTGAGTGGATTTGTACCGATCTTCGATTCTCGTGCAAAGAAGCTTGTTGAACGACTTCAACCATTGGCCGATGGAGTAACGGGTATCAATCTTCTGGAGTATGTTGCAACGAGTACCTTAGAAATGATATTTAGCACAACCATGGGCTGCAAACTGCATGAAAGACCTGGGGAAAAGGAGTACGTCTATCACTTGGAAAGGTAAGATTGTAACGTATAAACTAAATCAAGCGACTGGTGTCATTTCTGTTTTTACAGGATCCAGAATAGTCTGGGCGAAAGACTCCTGAACGTTGACAAGTATCTTGAACCACTGTACCGATTCTCATCCAGTTTCAAACGAGAAATGAAGTCTCGGGTGTTTTGTGATGCATTTGCCGACAAAATCATTCAAGAACGTCGTGCCAAGATCGAACGAGAAAATAACAACACTAATGAGGAAGCCGAGACAAACTACGACAGTTTGGAGGAGCATCTGAAGTCTAACATATTTCTGGATGAAATACTGAACTTCCGACTAGAAGGTACTCCTCTGACGGATTTGGAGGTGTCCGAACATCTTCGCACTATGATGGCTGCGGTAATCTTTTATCTGCTTAGATAACTTTGTAAATTCACCGTGAAATTCCTCTTTTTAGGGAAATGAAACATCAGCGCTAACCACCTGCTATGTTTGCCTATTCCTCGCGCAAAATCCAGAAATTCAGGAAAAAGTTCTTTCGGAGATGCAAGAAGTCTTCAACTCTCCGACCATCGAGCTCAACGCTGAATCTCTCAAGCAGCTCCAGTACACTGACATGGTTATAAAGGAAACGCTTCGCCTCATCCCCGTTGTACCGTTCATATCCCGCGAAACGGGCTGCGAAATCGAACTGGACGGCGTTCGGATACCTCCGGGTCAAATACTGGTCATGAACTTCTACGCCCTCCATCGACGGAAGGACTTCTGGGGAGACGAACCGGAGCGATTCGACCCGGAAAGGTTCCGTCCGGAAGCCATCCGGCAGAGGCATCCATATGCGTATGCTCCGTTCAGTGCCGGGTTTAGGAACTGCATTGGGAGTCGGTATGCCATGTACTCATTGAAGACCATGTTGACGAGGTTGCTGATGGCGTTCGAGGTGCGAACAACTATACGACAGGAGGACATGAAGTTCAAGTTCGAGATTACCATGAAGCTAGTTGGACCACACACGGTACAGCTTGTGAGAAGGAATCAAATAGGTAATCAAACTCCCAATGATTAGAATAGACGATGAGAAGATGATCTAAAATATTACAGAGTTTTTCTTTCTTGTTAGTGATCCATCAGGTGATTATGTCTAATGTAGACTATTAAGATGTTCTCAAAGACTGTAGAGCACTTTGTCTTCGAATGCTAGTCCTTATGATTAAACATTCTTGGACACACGAGCCCCGCCAATAACTCTCAAAATCCCGCTCTCTTCACATAAATAATAACATACAAATGTGAATTCATCGCAAAAACTTGTACACCAATTTCGTCGCCACAAAAGCACGCGACACACCCATCTGGTAGCTAGCAATTCGACCCGTCAACATCCAGCTTTAGCGCTCATAAAATGATCGCAAAAATGAACATTGAATTATTTTTATTCTACATTTTTACCACTATACAGCTTCCTTTCTTCTCCTAAGCCTCGAACTCAACATCCCTACACCAATTCCGCTCATGCAAAACAACCAAAGTGCATATTATACGCCGAGGTTCGAGTGACATGCCCAACCAAAATTTTGCGATAAAAACCAGCATCGGATGTGTTCTATTGTGGTGTGCGGGCTGTTTGGTGCCTAGCCAAAACAAGTTTAGGGGGATTTTTTTTTCTTCTTCCTCCACTACTGGAATCCAATTGGGATCGGGATTGGGACGAGCAACGGACGAGCGGACGGTCGGACGAAGCAATTTGGACAATGTTTGTCCAAACCACGCATCGTTGAGCGGGCACGAAAAAAAATGCATGAATGTGTCATAAAAAATGTTACAAGCGCCGTGACCAGCGGGCTGGCTGGTTGTCGCTGTTTAGAGAAATGAGAAACGGTTTCCATCTCTAGTCGGTTTGTTATAGCAATTCGAAACGTGAACCAAATACAAGACTGGGGCGTGTGCAGGAATATGCGATTTTTAGGGTTGATATTCGTGATACTCACTACCTACAACATTTTTTCTATCTGTATTAACGAGATTTTTAGCCCTAGGCTAGTCCATCTTGGGACCCACGCTTTACTTTCCTTCCGAAGGAAGAACTCTCATTGTGTGATTTTTGTCGGGAGTGGGATTCGATCCCAAGTCCTCGGCGTGATAGCCACGTGCTTTAACCATTACAATAAGTCTGCTCGCGCTCCATATACCTAAAACATTGGCTATAATGCAGCAGTCGAGCGGTTCAACAATAAGATCAGGCTGCTTATTAGATACCTGAGAGAAAGCTCAGGTGGTGGGCAACTGGGACCTCTTCCGACGTCAACGAAGGAGAAGGGATTACCCCCGACCGATCTTTCGGGACCACCAGAAGTTATTGTAGCGGATTGGGGTTAGGCTCAGTGTACCAGTTATGGCTATAGTACCTCAAATTCGCCATAGTTGATTTTCAACCTTTCACGATGCGAATCATCAAGAAAAAATATGTGAACAATAGATCACGTTCATAAACGATTATTGTACCCATTCAAATTTCACATTTTGCTCAAATTATGATAGAAATAAATAATTTTCCTTAAAATTTCGGCTTCCTTGCACCCTATTTCGCCATAGTGTACCAGTTATGGCAAATCCCATAAGGAATGCATGTAAATAGTGCGAAGTGGAACCGAAATTAAAAAGTATGTCCATAACTGGTACAGGGTTCCTATCATTGGCACACGCCGTAATAAATAGTAAAAGTGGGTTTAGCTCAGATTTTATATTTTTCCTGTAAAGTATGAAAACAAATCTATCATTTGACATATCGACGACATTCGTCGGTCTTCTTCTTATTTTTGTAGAAGTAGTTTTTCTTAGGTAGTGCGATAACTGGTACAGGCACCCTAATGCAGTATGTTCCCTCGAGCTTAGCTTAGCTACAGACTTTATGACTCGCTCTTTTAAGAAGACATGAAGGTGTGATGTTGGTGTATTGCCAGCTTCCTAAGTATCGTAACAGCTGACTATGTCTTCGGAAGACGGAGCCACATCACGCCTGATCCCCACTGCACAATAAATTTCGGAACTAATAACACGTGCACCCCGATTCGACCTTCCTTAGGTATGGCCGTTACAACACAGAAGAGCTAACTTCGTGGTCACCAAGGCTAGTTTCACCATCACCCAAGAATTCTCGCCACAGCTGTCAGGAAAAGATTTCGGCAATGCCACTGAGCATTACATGTTATCTAGTATCGTTCTTCGTTCAAACAGCGAATAGCTCACTGCACAGTGGTCCACGAACCAGATTTACGAGGTAAGACAAACTTGTCCCTAATAATAAGGCCCTCTTTCCAGTGTGCATGAAAATTAGGGTGGTCCATGTTTTCTAAGAAATTGGTAACCAAACTTTTTTATTTGCAAGAATAACTGTATACATTCAACAAAAAAGAGGGGTGTTATTTTTGTAACTCAAGTGAAAATACTTGAAAAGTGCCTATTTTTTCTAGAAAATCATCAATATCTTTTTAACGGAATGACGTAGCAACATTCTCAGTGCACGAAAATGCGCGTTTTTGGAAGCTCTAAAAGTGGTTCTTAGGCGACTTTGACGAAAAATTTGAAACAAAAAAGATAAAGCAATAAAACGATTTGTTCTAGCGTCACCCTATGAAAACTATGGGAAAATGCTCCCAATTTGGTCAAAACAGTTCAAACGCTTTATCTTTTTTGTTTCAAATTTCTCATCAAAGTTGTCTGAAAACCATTTTAGAGCTTTAAAAAACGCACATTTTCATGCGTTGAGAATGTTGCTACGTCATTCCGTTCAAAAGATATTGATTTTTTTCTAGGATAAATAGGCAATATTCAAGTATTTTTCACTTGAGTTACAAAAGTAACACCCCTCTAATTTTTTGATATGTTTTATAACAACATTTCTTCTTTCGAATGCGGGCAAAAGATATTTTTTATGTTTGCCCCAACTCGTCATAACATCTTTTTAAAAAAAAACTATGATTTTTAAAGAAAAACGCCTGTAACTTTTGAACCAAAAGAGATAACGACCATTTCAGCGCGTCTTCAAATGCTTCACAAGTGTTTCTTGGGCGACTTTGATGAAAAATCGAAACTGAAAGGTTAACGCCAGAAAACCGGTGTTTCTTGAACCACCCTAAGCTTATTTAGAAAAATACCTCTAGATCGGTTAATTTTAAAGCTACATAAAAAGTGTCTTCAGCAAACTTGCTCCAAATTGATAGATCTACAACCCTTACGAAGAATGCATACAGTTATTCTTGCAAATAAAAAAGCTTGGTTACCAATTTCTTTGAAAACATGGACTACCCTAATTTTCATGCATACTGGAAAGAGGGCCTTATTATTAGGAACAACTTTGTAGAAGACCATATTTGCCTAAAAAATCATTTGAAGGCGCTGAATGCATCTTTCCTCGTAAATCTGTTTCGTGGACCATTGTGCACTTGAAGCATTATACGTGCCCGTGTTTTCAAGGACTTGCCGACATGGGGACTCCGTCTGCCCCGAACCTTTCCAAGGACTCCTTTCCCTGCCGTGGGCTCAGAATCAACCAAGATAGCTGACATCACAACAGTGGTGGCATACCAGGTAGCCAGGGCCGTAGTGTTCGAAAATAAGGTAAAACATTTTTGGTCATCTTTCTGAGGGGCCTCCACATCCGTTCGGGCCCCGGGCCCCACAATCCTTAATCCGGGCCCCCACAATCCTTAATCCGGGCCTGCAGGTAGCCTTCCCCGCTTCCAGCTGTTTTATAGAATGATCGAGTCCGATTGCAGGGCCTTGGTATGATCTGCGTAGTCGACTATGAGCCATGAGGCCACCTTCTGGTTGTGACTTGAACTCGGGCCATGACGCGGGACGAGCCTCTCGGTGATCCTCTCTACCCAAGTAACACACTTGTTATTTGTTGCGCATTAGTCATTGTGACTTACTTCTAGCTGGTATGGTAAGTATTTATTTGTTAGAAGTGAGTCACAGTAACTTCTGCGCAAAAAACCGGCGCTTCCGTAACTCTTCTATGGCAAGTGTGTTACTTGGGTAGTATTCCTGGAGACTGCTCAGCGGGAACCATTACATCTCGTGTCTTAGCCATTGCAACCCTGTAGGCGTCAACCGGATTTGTACTGGCAGTCTGAAACACGTCCCCTTGTCGTTTTTGGCGGGTCCGATGTGCCCCATTCACTAACTGGCTATCACAGCAGTTGCCGGGCTGAGTCACAGTGGTGGTTCTAATTCAGTTGCCTTACCTGCATTGTGATTTCCCAGCTGACCTTCAAGGGCTTTGCATCATCCCTTCGGGTGTTAGATGTTCTCGGATTTACAGGGACAGATCACGAACTTGGGAGGTTAAGTAAGGCTTGTGCCTTATTACCTTCGCCTCTGTATTACCAGTTCAGCTCTTGTCTAGGCCGTTGAGGTCCCAAGACTTGTGTCCCGATTCGTAACACCTGAAGAAACCCTCCAGTAGCTCAATGTTAAATGCTCAACGACACACCGACTAACCCTCTTTTGAGCTTGCTTTATTTTAGCGGATGCATTCATATCCACCACGGGTAGCCCTACAAAATCGTTCTGTACCAGAATGGCAGTGGTGACCTCCTGCATCTCGAACTCTTGCCGCAGTACCATGACGAGCTCCTCTGCATCCAAGATCTCATTCAGGTTTTACACTGGAGAGTCGCTTCACCAGTTTGAACTTTCACTTTTGCTTCTTCGTCATGACATTTTTATGCCAAATATTTGTAGACAGAGCTTTGCACGTGGTGTCCTTTCTAAATTCTGGGACTATTTCACCGGTACTCCCCACTGCCTTCAAGGCCTTCTTCAAGTGCTTCGAATCATCCCTTTTTGCTGACGAGAGCGTTGGCCTTGCCCTTTCTTATGCGGCAACTGCTCTATCTGAACTCTTTTTTTTTTCTTCCACCGATCCACTAGGGTCCAAAACGGCGTCCTTTCCATGACCAGTGCTATAGGGCTCCATTCTTTAGCCTGAAGTTGCAGAATATCCAGACCCACCCTTCCAGGAGGCCCGACTCCCAGAATTGGTTGTTCTTTTGTTTCGGAGACAGAACTTTCCTGGTGCCACCGGTTAGCTTATCCACCGATAGTTGCCTCGCGTGATTCTGCGAATATGTTGATTGTGCAGTTGCATCTTGCGTCTGTATTGGGTCACCCTTGAATGTGAAGGCCTTAGCCTGGCTTGACTTTGATACAATCAGCTCCACGGGCTCTGCAGCTGTCACTGTTGCTGTGATCTTATTTTGCCACTTACTTCGCTTTCCGGAAATTCAGTAAGCTCTGTTTGAGGTCCTTCCTAATGTTGCTCTTCCATTTTTTTTCTAATTTCTTTTTATTCGTGAATTTTAACCTAGGCTAATTCTTCACACTTTGCTCTTCCAGCTTCGACGATGACCACGGGAAAAAAGGTTGATCGTGCCAGACCCGACCACGTGCCGGAGCATTAACGTGGCTAGTGACAAATTACTGTAAGGGTTGCCCAGGCGCCTCAGAGTCTCCGTTAACGATCAAGCATGTTTATAACCTCCTCGACCATAAAACCTCGACTCGGGCCACCTAACACGACACCTTGAGTAAGGGTTTCCTACTTTCGAAACAGGTTGTCCGTAGTGCTATTTTTAACCGACCACTACAAGGCGAAGGTTCTGCGTAGCTTCATACGTAATCAACCTAGCAATCAACTCTTAGGTGGACCGATTCTATGAGGAAGTACACATATAAAAATAATGAGATTTACACGACATTCATTAATTTATTTAGTATTACATCAAATAAGATAAAACTGAATTCAACAATATTTCTCTATAATACACGGTTCGTGGCTGCCGCTCTCCATCCTCGGTCGCGCCCGATGCTCGCCAAGTCACACTCCACCTGGTCCGCCCATCGTGCTCTCTGCGCTCCACGCCTTCTTGTGCCAACCGGATCAGTTGCAAACACCAGCTTTGCAGGGTTGTTGTCCGGCATTCTTGCAACTTGCCCTGCCCACCGTATCCTTCCGGCTTTGGCCACCTTCTGGATGCTGGGTTTGCCGTAAAGTGCAGCGAGCTCGTGGTTCATTCTTCTCCGCCATACACCGTTCTTCTGCACACCGCCGAAGATCGTCCTTAGCACGCGTCGCTCGAAAACTCCGAGTGCATGCAGGTCCTCCTCGAGCATGGTCCATGTCTCGTGAAGGATTACCGGTCTTATTAGCGTTTTGTGCATGGTGCATTTGGTGCGTGGGTGAATCTTTTTCGACCGCAGTTTCTTCTGGAGCCCGTAGTAGGCCCGACTTCCGCTGATGATGCGCCTCCGAATTTCACGGCTCACGTTGTTATCAGCCGTCAGTAAGAATCCGAGGTAGACGAATTCCTCCACCACCTCGAAAGTATCCCCGTCTATCGTAACATTACTACCCAGACGGATCCGGTCGTGTTCGGTTCCGCCTACCAGCATGCACTTTGTTTTTGAGGCATTCATCACCAGTCCGACCTTTGCTGCTTCGCGTTTCAGGCGGGTGTACAGCTCTGCCACCGTTCCAAATGTTCTGGCAATAATGTCCATGTCGTCCGCAAAGCACACAAATTGTCCGGATTTTGTGAAAATCGTTCCCCGGCTGTTGAACCCGGCTCGTCGTATCACACCTTCCAGAGCGACGTTGAAGAGTAGGCATGAGAGTCCATCACCTTGTCACAGTCACCGGCGTGATTCGAATGAACTGGATAGTTCACCCGAAACCCTTACGCAGTTTTGCACACCGTCCATCGTTGCTTTGATCAGTCTAGTCAGCTTCCCAGGAAAGCCGTTTTCGTCCATAATTCTCCATAGCTCTGCGCGGTCGATACTGTCATATGCCGCTTTGAAGTCGATGAACAGGTGATGCGTTGGGACCTGGTATTCACGGCATTTCTGGAGGATTTGCCGTACGGTAAAGATCTGGTCCGTTGTCGACCGGCCGTCGATGAAGCCAGCTTGATAACTTCCCACGAACTCATTTGTTTTAGGTGACAGAGGACGGAGGATGATCTGGGATAGCACTTTGTTGGCAGAATTCAAAACAGTGATCGCCCTGAAGTTGTCACATTCCAAATGGTCGCCTTTCTTGTGAATGGGATAGATTACCCCTTCCTTCCACTTCTCCGGTAGCTGTTCGGTTTCCCAGATCCTGACTATCAGCCGATGCAAACAAGTGGCCAACTTTTATGGGCCCATCTTGATGAGTTCAGCTGCGATACCATCCTTACCAGCTGCTTTGTTGGTTTTGAGCTGGTGAATGGCATCCTTAACTTCCCTCAGCGTTGGAGTTGGTTCATTCCCGTCCTCCGCTGCACTGACGTCGTCGTTTCCTCCGTTGCTGTGAGCTCCCGTGCCTACGTTCTCCATGCCGTTCAGCTGCTGATCGAAGTGCTGCTTCCACCTTTCGATAACCTCACGTCCGTCCGTCAAGAGGCCTCCGTCTTTATCCCTGCATATTTCGGCTCGCGGCACGAAGCCGTTGCGGGATGCATTGAGCTTCTGATAGAACTTCCGTGTTTCTTGGGAACGGCACAGCAGTTCCATTTCTTCACACTCCGCTTCTTCCAGGCGGCGCTTTTTCTCCCGAAAGAGGCGGGTCTGCTGTTTCCGCTTCTGTTTATAACGTTCCACGTTCTGTCGAGTCCCTTGCTGCAGCATTACCGCCCTCGCTGCATTCTTCTCCTCCAAAACCGTTCTGCACTCTTCGTCGAACCATTCGTTCCGTCGATTCCGTTCCACGTACCCAATGGTGCTCTCGGCTGCGTCGTTGATGGCTGCTGTTACTGTACTCCAGCAGTCCTCTAGAGGGGCCTCGTCGCAACGCGGCCTCGAGATTCTGCGCGTATGCTGAGGCGACATCCGGTTGCTTCAGTCGCTCTAGGTTGTACCGTGGCGGTCGCCGGTACCGTACATTGTTGATGACGGAGAGTTTTGGGCGCAGCTTGACCATCACCAGATAGTGGTCGGAGTCGATGTTGGCGCCAGGATAGGTCCTGACGTCGATAATGTCGGAGAAGTTTCGTCCGTCAATCAGAACGTGGTCGATTTGAGATTCCGTCTGCTGTGGTGATCTCCAGGTTTAACGATAAGGGAGGCTGTGTTGAAAAAAAGGTTCTACGTATGGCCATATTTTTGGAGGCGGCGAAATCAATGAGTCGTAGGCCGTTTTCGTTCGTCTGCTGGTGGGCGCTGAACTTACCAATCGTCGGTCTGAATTCCTCCTCCTGGCCTACCTGAGCGTTCAAATCACCTTTGATGATCTTGACGTCGTAGCTTGGGCAGCGATCGTACTCGCGTTCGAGCTGCGCGTAAAATGCGTCCTTGTCATCACGTTTATTATGCTGAAGTTGAAGAATCGGCCTTTGATCCTCAACCTGCACATTCTTTCGTCGATCGGCCACCAACCGATCACGCGCCTCTGCATATCTCCCATCACGATGAAAGCTGTTCCCAGCTCGCGTGTGTTGCCGCAGCTCTGGTAGATGGTATGATTACCTCTAAACGTTCGCACCATCGCTCCTGTCAAACACACCTCCTGCAGCGCTACGATGCCGAACCCGCGGTCCTTCAGTAGATCGGCGAGTTTGCGGGTGCTCCCAATGAAATTAAGAGATCGGCAGTTCCACGTACCGAGTTTCCAATCACAAGTCCTTTTTGTTCGCTGGGGTCGTTGCCGTTAGTCTCGGTTCGTATTATTCTGTTGCTGCTTTTCCGTTACAATGGTTTTTTACGGCTGGCTCGTAGGGCGTGACACCAACCCTTTACTTTCCGGAGGACCATAGTGCACAGTTGAGCTTAGAGTCCTTCCCTGGCACTCGGACGTAGATCAGCCGCCCCTAACATGGGGATCAGACGCTGTTGTGAGCCGCTCCTCCTGGAGAAGAGACGCTCAGGTTTACCGAAGCATTTACACGACATGTTAACTTCATTTTAGCCATGTAAACCTGGTGTTGTGATGTACATTTGTGTTATATATCATGTAAACACTCAGAGTCATGCTGAATTACATGACATGTAATGCAATTTTACATGCTATTTTATGACTTTTACATGATATGTCATGAAAACTTTTGTGACCCTATGTTCCAATTATGTGCATCATGTGTCACAGAGTTTAACACTCTCTTTTCGAACTGTGCAGGGTAGCACTCTCTGGGAAAAAACAATGATCTCAACGGGGTCTGTAATCCACGTCGCCCATCCTTTCGTGCCCTACAGATGCTATCGATAACTACACTACTGGTATCTCGATTTAGGTAGTTTGCCCGAAGGTGTACGCATGGATTTTTTTTACCTTAAAAAAAGCTTATGTTGCTGCCATGCAGGGTTTCAGAGCAGCTGGAGGGAGCTTTCAGCAAAGTTTCAGGTGGGTTTCAGATATTTAAAGCGGTTTCTAGGCTCATCAGGGGCCTCTTGTAGAGCTCCAGGGGATTTTAAAGATAATTCAGGGGAATTAAAGGAATTCTGGAAAACTTTCCAGGTGTTCCAGTTCAGAAGGTTTTAGTGGGCTCCAGAGCAGAGCGTTAATGATTAATCATAAATTTAATCATGATTAATGATTAATGATTAAGATTAATCAAAAATCAGTAATCATAATCACCAAAATTTCTCATTTAATCATTAATCATTAATCTTAATCACACTGATTTCGCAATTTAATCATTAATCAGTAATCATAATCATAAGAAAAAAAATTAATCATTCATTAATCATTCATCACCAAAAATTTTTCACCATATAAAATATATGATCCAATTTGAATTGGTTCAAATGCTGTTCTTCTTGATTATTTTTTCAATAATCTCCCAGACAGAGTTACCTTTTACTTTTGGAACTTAAAAAATATTTTAAACAATAATTATATTTTAATCATTTCCTGTTTTTTGTGATTGATTAATCATGATTAATCATGATTTTTAATCAATGAGCCATTTTTAATCATTAATCATAATCAATAATCACAGATAAAATCAATTTTAATCATTAATCATAATCATTAATCATCCCAAAAATCAAATTAATCATTAATCATAATCAATAATCACCGAAATTTGAATTTTAATCACCAATGATTAATCATGATTAAAATATTTGTTAATCATGAACGCTCTGCTCAGATGGTAAGTCATTCCAAAAAGATATACCTCTAATTAGGAGTGAGCTTGAATGGTGGGAAGTTCTTGCTCGCGTGATATAGATTTTTTTCCTCGCTGACTTCTCGAAGGAACCATTTTTGTATATAGATAAGGTAGAGATTTTGTTTTTATAATATTATGCAGTATCAAGACTGATCTCATCATGGGAAATTGACTGAATGAGCAACCGAACAAAGTTTTCTGTAGGTGAGTGACATGAGAGTAACGATTCAGGTTGTAAACGAATCTAATGCAGCAATTGAGTGCAACTTTCAATCGATTTAAAACTGTTTTTGATGCCTGGGTAGTAATGAAGTCACAAGTTAAAAAATGGGGGAAGATTAAGCTTTTAAAAAGTTTTAGTTTAGAAGGTATATTCAAAAAATGTGTGTCGTGTCGAAGAGTACGTAAAGCAGCATATACTTTCCCACACTGGTGTAGAATAAAACTATCCCATTCAAAATTACTTTGTATGACTATTCCGAGACTAGATACAGATTCAGAGTAAGAAATTTGATTTCCGTTCAGAACTATTTCAGGTTTTTCAACAATTCTTGTGGTGCGACTAATGAAACAAGCTTGAGTTTTTTGTGCGTTCAGGATTAACGAATTATCTACAGGCCAATTGACAATACTTTGCAGATTATGGTTAATAAGATCCGAAAAAGCCTGAGTTGAAAGCCCCAAGCAATTGAAATAAATTTGCACGTCGTCTGCAAAAAGATGGGTATGACAACCAGTAAGCTTCATTAGAAGGTCATTAATGTTGAGGGTAAACAGTATGGGTCCAAGTACAGATCCTTGTGGTACACCCGAGGTAATTGGCAAATATTTGGAAACTTCATTATTGACAAATACGGTTTGAGATCTGTCCGTCAGATACGAACAAACCAGACGTACAGCGTTATCATCAAAACCAAAGTGATTCCTTAATTTTTGGCATAGTGTCTCATGGGAAATGGAGTCAAAAGCTTTAGAAAAGTCCAGCAACAAAAGAACAACGGAACCTCCACTATCCAAAATAAGACCAATATTGTCGCAGATCATGGCTGTTTTAGGGCTATGTCCTTTGCGATAACCAGATTGTGAGACCGAGAGTAAACTTTTGTCGGAGATGTAGCTAACTATTTGATTTTTCGCCAACCTTTCAAAATTTTTGAAATGGCACTCAATATACTAATGGGCCTGAGATTATCTAATGAACTGCTGCCCGCCTTTTTATTTATCGGTATAATTTTAGAAGTTTTCCATGCTTTGGGGAACACCCCTAGTTTAATTATGCTGTTAAAAATATGATGCTTCAGCAATAGAGGAAAAATCGATTTAACAAATTGTATATGTATGCCATCTAACCCGATTGCGTTAGACCTAATTTCGTAAGGTGCATTTATTATCTGGTTGGAATCAACCTCCCTGAAGGTAAACATTGAATTAGAAGATCGCTGACTATTTAGTGTACTCACATGGCGAGAACTGTAGCAGTTAGAAAAATGAACATTGATCTCATCCGGTAAAAAAACGAGTTATAGAGTTATTTTTCCTAGTTTTGAGATTCATTTGTCCAAAGTACTTCCACAATTCTTTCGAAGTAGAAGAGTTTGAGAGTCTTGCATTCCAATATTCTTTCTTAGCTCTATTTATCAGAGCCGTAGTACTATTTCTTAGTCTCTTATACAATGAATAGTCCGCATCACTTCGTGAAATCTTCCATACTCGAAAGGCAAGATCACGATCAATCATTGCTCTTGATATAGTTTGATTGAACCAAGGATTATATTTTGTATTATTGTGGATGGTTTTCAATGGAACGCATGTTTCGAAAAGCTGCTTAATATGTCTGTTGAAAAAACGAACCAAAATATTGGGGTTATCGGCGCTGTAAAATTCTGTCCACTCAATTTTATTGAACAAAGTAATGACCTGTGATGGATTCAACTGTTTATAGTCACGGAATGACCTAACGTCTTCAATAGGTGCTAAATCAAAATCTAGTGAAGCAAACAGCTAATCATGTTTAAAAAAATGGTGCATCAATTTGATTGAAGCGTAACACGGAATTGGTATCATTCGTAATAATCATATCAATGAGAAAAGAACCGGTTCTACAAACATGTGTTGGAGCTTGACCTAAGCTTGACAGAGATAAGCCTTGTAAAGTCATATGGAATCTTTTAGTTGTGGCTGATGAAGTATCCAACATATTTGTGTTAAAGTCTTCCATCACATAAATATGCTCATATTGAAATTTCAAGGAAGTCAACTTTTCGAAAAGTACTTGCGAACATCCAGCCTTGGTGGGTTGTAGAAGAATCCCATGAGAAGCTTTGTTTTGTTGACAGAAATTTCCAAAAATATGTATTCTGTTTCAGCTGCTCTACTTCCGTTGGCAGACTTCTCAATTACTTTAAACTTCAAGTTTTTCTTGAGATATACGAGAACTCCTCCACCAAGTCTACCTACACGATCATGCCTGACAATTTCGTATCCTTCTATATCCAGCACATCATTGGATACACCTTCGTTCGGTGCTAGCCCTGACACGTTTAGAATTGCTATTCAGATGTGCCTAGATAGAGGCCGGAATTTCCGGAGAGGTGGTAAAGGCAAAGATTCGTTCTGCTGCCCAAACCCGGGAAGACACCTGGCGACCCGTCGGCATACAGAATTATCTGCCTTCTGAACACCAACGGAAAATTGTTGGAACGGAACATTTTGTCGAGGCTGGTGGACTATACCAGAAACCCTGGCCTCTCGGATAACCAGTTTGGCTTCCGGAAGGGTCAATCGACGACGGTGGATGCTCCAAAAGAAGCAAACGGAAATCCGTTATAGCGTGGTCATCACGCTGGACGTGGATAATGCGTTCGACAGTGTCAGCTAGACTGCCATCGAGTGCATACACCACCTAGAAGCCCCGGTTAGCCATACCGGATTCTATAGAACTACTTCCACAATAGGGTGCTAAAGTATGACACCGATTAAAGCGATAGGAGCTACAACATCACTACTGTTTACAGGGTACCTTAGGGGTCCCTCCTGGGTCCAGTACTATGGAACGCGGTGTATGATGGCATATTGAGGATCAAATTTCCATAGGACGTAAAGCTGGTCGTGTTCACCGATGATATGGAACTGACAGCATCGCATGCAATTGGCATAGTGGAGGACAGGATGAGGTCGAAACAGTTGGCATTCACGCACCACAAAACAGAGGTGGTGGTGGTAAACAACCGCAAGTCTGAACAGCAGGCAGTGGTCACCACAGCATCGCCAGAACATCGTCCTTGCCTTGGTCCATGCTGAAGTTGCGAAGGGAATGGGATTCCTCCAGCAAGGGTAGTTGGACACAACGGCGCATACCGCGCGTGTCTAAATGGACGAGCAGGCCCCATGGCGAGGTGAATTTTCACTTGACACAATTTCTGTCAGGCCATGGATGCTTAAGGTGGTAACTCCACAGATTCGGACATGCAGGCTCCCCAGCATTTCCGGAATGCGCAGACTGCGACGATACCGCAAAGCATGTGCACTTCGAATGCCCACGCTTCGTGGAACAAAGGTCGAGTATGCAAAAGATATGCGGTAGAGATATGTATCACTCCGAACAACATTGTTGATAGGATGCATACGGGGACGAACTAGCGCCATTCCGTTAATTACATACACGGTCTCCCAAATCGTACTTGAACTACAGAGATTATGGCGGGCCGACCAACAGCAAGTTGAGTTGGCACCCCTTTCCATCCGGGAGCCTGAGTCCAACGGTTAGTCTACAGTTCTAGCCAGAACTCAAGCTTCCAGGAAAGAGAGGACAACTTAAGGCGGCAGCTGGTGGAACGCTAACCTATAAAGATCACTCATGTACGGTTCCTCTCCTTTTCGAAGTCATACCTAACGGGTGCACCATGAAGGTCAGGAAGGAAGAGAATAAGTATTTAGTGGGTCAATCCCTACATAACTTGAGGAACCACTTCTTGGGTATCTGATAAGCAGATTTTCTCATCCTATTAAAAGAGGAGTTTTTTTAAGTCCCAGGCAGGAGCTTTGTAAACTTCATTGCAGTGCACTTGATCATCCTCCATCTACAGGGTGTTCCAACTGCTTGGACCTTACCACTCGAGCCAAAAGGCGGTTTACCCGCTTAAGCTGTAGAGAACTTTATAATCTGCTTTACTCTGCTTTTCGGAAAAAATGTCCTGTTCCTTTTTGGCCAGAGCCACTGAATTCCTAAGTTTCAACAGACATTGCTCGAGGTATTTGATGATCTTATCTACGCAAGAAAAGAGGCCACCCGTAGCTTGACATGGCAAGAGCGCTAATGAGGAGTGTTCATCTGACCCTATGATCACCCAGTTAGTGACCTAAGTTGGGCACAGATCGGAAACGTCCTTAAATCCACTGAAACGTCTTGAGCCTCTCAACGTATTCTGATACCCACTGAAGCTCCCTGCAACCCATGATGATCTCTGAAATCTCATGAAAGCCCCAAAAATGTCTCGTAGCCCCTTTAATAACTCTGAGACTCCCGTAAACTTCTCTAAAACTCTCCTGAATCCCCCTGACATATCCTTGAGACCCCTGACACACTGAAACGCTTCAAAATACCCTCGAAAACCCTGTTGAAAGCCTCTGTAACCCCATGAAACTCAATAAATTGTCTTGAAACCTTTCTGAAGATTTTATGGATATCTCTGGAGCAGAGCGTTCATGATTAACAAATATTTTAATCATGATTAATCATTGGTGATTAAAATTCAAATTTCGGTGATTATTGATTATGATTAATGATTAATTTGATTTTTGGGATGATTAATGATTATGATTAATGATTAAAATTGATTTTATCTGTGATTATTGATTATGATTAATGATTAAAAATGGCTCATTGATTAAAAATCATGATTAATCATGATTAATCAATCACAAAAAACAGGAAATGATTAAAATATAATTATTGTTTAAAATATTTTTTAAGTTCCAAAAGTAAAAGGTAACTCTGTCTGGGAGATTATTGAAAAAATAATCAAGAAGAACAGCATTTGAACCAATTCAAATTGGATCATATATTTTATATGGTGAAAAATTTTTGGTGATGAATGATTAATGAATGATTAATTTTTTTTTCTTATGATTATGATTACTGATTAATGATTAAATTGCGAAATCAGTGTGATTAAGATTAATGATTAATGATTAAATGAGAAATTTTGGTGATTATGATTACTGATTTTTGATTAATCTTAATCATTAATCATTAATCATGATTAAATTTATGATTAATCATTAACGCTCTGCATCTGAGATTCAAATTATTAATTCATCCCTGGGGTTCAAGAATACACGTTTACAATTTTTAAATCAACCATAATTAGGCAAAAGTTGTTGCACAAGTGTTCTAATGTGTCATTTCATACTACTATACCACGCTTAAACAGAAAAGACATTGTCTTCAGTTTATGGAGATAATAAAATGAAATGAAATGAAATGAAATGAAACCGCCTTTTGGCTTGAGCGGTATGGTCCAAGCAGTTGCAACGCCCTGTTGATGTAGGATGATCAAGTGCACTGCAATGAAGACTACTAAGCTCCTGCCTGGGACTTTGAAAAAACTCTCCTTTCAATAGGATGAGAAAATCTGCTTTTCCGATACCCAAGAGGTGGTTCCTTTAGTTATGTGGGGATCGACCCACTAAATACTCATTCTCTCCATTCCTTACCTTCATGGTGCATCCGTTAGGTATGAGTTCGAAAAGGAGAGGAACCGTACATGAATACTCTCTATAGGTTAGCGTTCCACCAGCTGCCGCCTTAAGTTGTCCTCTCTTCCCTGGAAGAAAGGATCCTGGCTAGTACTGTAGACTACCCGTTGGACTCATGCTCCCAGATGGAAAGGGGTGCCAACACAACATGCTGGGGAGCCAGCATGTCCGAATCTGTGGGGATACCACCTTAAGGCGAAACTGGATCCATTTCCTCACTTTTTGGATTTTGATTTTTTATAAAATAACGAAGCAATATTTTCAAAATCGGTTTTTGTGCACTGTAGTAATTAAGTATGTTAAGTATGTCACTAAGCCACTCCCAACATTACACTGAACACAGTAGTCATTGACTTTTATAGATTGACGTAGGGAACATTTACATCATTCTGTAATAAACGTTAACACAGATAAGACGTGTTGTCCTTATATCGCCTGCTACATGCACATGTAGAGTATGGATCAAGGTATACCTGTTTTTTTTTTTCCAGAAGGAAAAAGGTTTTCGTTTTTGCGGAAACCATTTTCAAACAAAATTTTACTAAAAATGGTTTCTGCGAAAACGAAAAACATTTTCCACCTCGAAAAATTCAGAATATACCTTGATCCATACCCTACATGTGTAGGAAAACCGATTTTGAAAATATTGCTTCGTTATTTTATAAAAAATCAAAAACCGAAATGATGAGGAAATGCTTCCAGTTTCGCCTTAAGCACCCATGGCCTGACAGGAGTTGTGTCAAGTGAAAGTTCACCTCGCCATGGGGCCTGCTCGTCCATTTAGACACGCTCGGTATGAACCTGTGTGTCCATCTACCGTTACTGGAGGAATCCCATCCCCTATGCCACCTCAACATGGACGACGTTCTGGCGATCCGTCTCGTGCCTCTTTTGCCGCGTCGCTCAAAGCACTCTTCCTCTGCCACTGCCACAACTAGTGCTATGGGCATCACATCAAGTTTGCTAGCACACATACCGCGTCCTTAGAGACTGTGTGGTATGCACTGACCAACCTAAGGGTACTCTCTAGTCGCTTTACGTTTGATATGAAACAATCTAGATTTTAGGTGACGCGGCCTGAAGCGCCTCATCACCAGGGGTTCCCCAGGCTTCTGGTCTCGGCCACGGAAGTCTTATGGGGCGGGTAACAACCACCTCTTTTTCCAGGGCCGGCTCTTCGCTAGGAGCTGATCAGGGCACAAAGAAACTATACACCGCTCTTCACTTTTTATACAATTTTATTGTTACCTTCTCCGTGTGAAGTGTGTCTGGTGTAGCGTGTATGCTGGCCAGCGATGACGGGATCTCGAGCTGCTGTAGGGTGATAGGCTTCTTGGCGAGGGTTGATAGTATCGCGGGAGTACAGGTGCAAGATGGTGGCCGGATAGCGTGCCTATTTTACTACCGGCAGACGTGCCGATGTCGCCGTCGGTTTTAGGCTGCACTTGCCTGATCGGGGTATCTCAGCCGGAAACCAATGGGTCCTATGGCAACACGAGGGATGGGGGCTTAGGATTTAGAGGACACAAGTAAGGGGCCGTCCATTAATTACGTAAGGGTTTATCGGGGGAGGGGGGGTTTGAGAAATCTTACGCACCATACAAAAATTTTTGGGATTTCATACAAAAATTCTTACAAGGGGGGGAGGGGGTGTCAGAAAAACGCTAAAATTCCCTTACGTAATTAATGGACAGCCCCTAAGACAGTTTCTTACTTATTACCAGACTCTTTGGTCTAATATTTGCACCACTTACCTTTGTTCTCTGACTTTGAATACTGACGGTACTCTTCTTAAATGCAAGCTATCTATTCGTAGATAAACTCTTCTCAAGACTTTACATTAAGAAACTTGATAACTTGATCTGTTCACTCCAGAGGTTCGAGTCGAAAAGACCGGATATCTTGCTCCAAACCCTGTATATACCTTTCCAAGATCCTCATCCACCTCCCAAAGCCTATCGTTGTCCATTTTTCCTGTCCCTACATCATATTCACATTTCCAATGCCCACCTTATCCTTCTGTCATCCCGGGATTCCGTTGTCATATGTCATGTGTACATTTGTATGGAGTGTTAATACAATAAGTTATTCTAATTCAACTTGGTGGTTGATATTTTTGGGAGTGGCTTACCCAGCTATATACATATTTTTTAAATTTATAACTGTTATACTCACCCTATTGGGTGATAATTCATGGTGAACAGTGATATGGTTTCTAAAGTTTCTCTTATCTCTACCATCTGATTACCCGAATGGTAACACGTTTCGATTGACCATTAGCGCATTCGACCACGCAGCGGTGCCATACCGTTGTTTGAAGTCCGCTGCTATCGCGACCAGTTTACGCTTACTCGATACTATTGCCGAGCTATTTGACATTATCTCTGATAATGCCATTATCGTCATGGTGACCCTTTTGCAGATATATTCTACGTGGCTTTCGAGTTTCAGCTTATCGTCGATCATGACCCCCAATTCTGTGAGGGGTTGGAGTTGATCCTGTACCCGCCTGTCGGTCATCGATCTCGTGCGTCGGTGATCTCGTCCTGGTTTACACACTGGAGAGTTGCCTCCGCCGTTAGGGCTCTCATCTGCACTTTTTTGCCCAATAGCTCCTGCGGTAGTGCCATGTAGAAAGTGCCATTTTTGGCCGCCTCCTTCTTCAACACTTGTAGCATCATCTCTCCAGTCCAGGCGTGCCGGACACTTTTTACATCCGCCTCGCATGGCCCTCAGCACCTCGGCGTATGTATCCGCCTCAGTTTAGAAGACCAGCGCGTCGCTCCGTACTGTGGAGGTACGACCAGGAGATCGTACTCTTTCTTGGCCAGAGCTAGCGATTTGTGGAGCTTTTGCTAGCCCTATTTCAGGTCCTTGCTGCCCGCTCGTGAAGTCTATCATCTCGTCCAGCCGTTCGGCAACTACCACTATCTTAGGTAGCATGCTCCTGTTGCGGTTCAGCGCCCGCGTGAGGACTGCGCCCGTCATCTGAGGTTGCTCGGCTGGCGCTGCGCCGCTTCGTTCTTCTCCTGTTCAACCTCCTGTAGCTTGTTTGCTGACTTACTGGCGTCGTTCCTGATGTGCCCGAGACACTCCTAACTTTGGAAGCGGTGCCGTTTCGCTTGTACAGAATTGCTTCCGGACGTATGTAATTTCTGAAGAGGCCCAGCAGAGTCCACTGCTATGCCTCTATCACGCTTATGCTTACTCTGCTTGCGCAATTACGTATGCTCCGGTACTTTGTCACCTCCCTGTGCCAAATATGGTAATTACACACTGGTGTTCGGATGTGGTTCACTTAGAAAAGAATCCTAGGCTCCCAAGTCTCTTGAGACCCCTTGAAGCACCGCTGAAACCCCATGAGATCCCCTAAATGCCCCTTAGACCTTCGGGAAGCCACTTTAACCCTTTTGGACTCTCTTGATATGCATGTGAGAAAATAATCTTCACTAAAATTCAAATGTTTATTTATATTATGTCTTTATTTTAATCAACCGTACTGAATGAGGTTGTAATCTTCCAGCCATTTCACATCATCAACGTTTATTCACAAACTTAGATTAAATCACCCCTTTGAATGCATCCCAGTAACGCAGTTTCCATCTGAAACCTCCCATCGTCATTGTCATCATCGTGTGGAGGGAGAGTAAAAAATATGTATGGTGTGCGAAGAGATATGACAAACGTTTTCGGAATGTTGCTACCACCGCTCGCTGCTAGCTGCTTGCTGTTCGCCGTCGGTCGTCGATGCTGGCCAGCAATCCCCCGGACCATGGTTCAGGAGGAAAAGGGTTGTTTGTATCGTGCTGAGTGGACGCTGGCTGCTAGATCGCAACGAAGAGGACGAAGGGAAAGTTATGTCGAAATCGTTGCATCGGCAAAGCTTTAAATTGGACCTGACACCAAACATACGAGCGCAGCGTGCGATGACAGAAATTGAATTCTAAAGGATTCTTCTTGAGCTGCACGGAAGCGGAGCGGACGCAATGTTTATTGGCAGAGATCCCGCGCTGCACTACTGCTGGGGCTGGCTGCTGGGGGGATTTTGTTGGTACAGGTCACGTCTCGTCAGTAGAACCGCATGGGGTCCCACGAGCTTCATGGTGATGGCCCATCGAAAGCGCATATTTTCCCGCTTCTGGCTGGTGTCGATGTGAAAGTTTTGAAGTATCCTAAGTAGCATTATCTTGAGCGAGTTGAGGGCGTAACGTCCTCCGATACAGTTGCGGAATCCCCCGCTGAAGGGTAGGTAGGCGTATGGGTGGCGATTTTGACTGGCTTCTGTGCTAAAGCGTTCCGGGTCGAATCGCTCCGGGTCATCGCCCCAGAGATCTTTTCGCCTGTGGAGGGTATAGAAATTAAAGCAGAAGATTTGCCCCTGTGGGATATGGACGCCGTCCAACTTGATGGGAGTTTCGTTACTGCGGGCGGCAAAGGGTACTGCTGGACAAAGTCGGAGTGTTTCCTTGAGGACCATCTCCATGTAGGCAAGTTGCTTTAGGGTCTCTGGGGTTACTTCAGTGTTGCGTGATGGGAAGACTTGTTTGATTTCGGTTGATACTTTGGTTTGGATTTGGTGATCCATCGCGAGGAATAGACACGCGTAGGATATCGTCAAGGCGGATGTTTCGCTGCCCTGAAAGTGAAAGAGTTTGTGTAACTTTACGTCAAATTTTACATGGTATAGCCGAAAATGTTTCATTACTTAGGAAAATTAGACAAAAATCGTAAAATCACTGTCTTAAAGACAAATATAGATCTATAATAGAGAATTATTTGGCAAATTATGTGTTTAAATTGATATTTATTGGAGACTGTTCTCAACTTGTCACACTTTACAAGATCGTTGTACAAAATGGTCAATGTTATTTACTTTGTTAATTTTGTTTGGAAGTATGATATAACAAGAATTATGTATTTAGTGTGTGGAGCGATCCGGTGTGATGGTTAAAGCCCGTGACTGTCACGCCGAGGACCTGGGATCGAATCTTACTCCCGACATACTCACAAAATGTGAGTTCTTCCTTCGGAAGGGAAGTAAAGTGTGGGTCCCGAGATGAACTAGCCTAAGGCTAAAAATCTCGGTTATACAGATAAAAAAAAAATTTAATTAGCACTACTTTGTAAAACATCTTTTTTAAATCGCCGAGGAATGACAGTTTTGAAAGAAATTCTTTGATGGGTACCCAAAGAACCTCTGAATTTTCGAGCAGTATTACTGCAAAATATTGTTTAGTGTTCCCTTGTGGAATTCAAGTATCATGGAAAAAATGTGTCAGAATTTGCAGTGGAATTCCACCAGAAGTTTTGGAGCCCCTAGAGAAAATAAATGTCACATAATAAGAAAGGACCACATAGCTAAAGTAAACGCGAGTGTATCTATTAAAACCACGCTGAAGGTGATTTCTAGTCGGTCACTATAAATTTCCTTGATATTCTTGGGCTTCGAGCATTTGCGCGTCTATCAAACAATGTACACGTTCAAATAGCCATTGAGGAAGTTATAATATCTTCAAAAGTTCTCATTATACTCTAATCTGAGATTCAGGCATTATCATAGTTTCGACGTCACGCCAAAAAGAAAAAAAAGAAGACCAGGGCGTAGCCAGCTTGTTGGTAAGGAGGGGGTTGGAGCAGCCTTAACAAATTTATACCAACTACCTTTTATAACTAATCGTTGTTTTTTGTACATTACGTTGAGAGAAACCTCGTCTATTCTACACAAATCAGCTGGTAGTGGTGACCAACTTCTGGAAGATTAAGATTTTATTCTTCTGCAGCTTATAATATTTTTTCTTGTTAATATCTACAAAACTATCGTAACAAATTATAGCCTCCTATACTGCATATGCTTATCTCAGAACATAATCTCATAAAAATTTCAATCGACGTATTCCCGGAAGGATTCTTGGAAGAATGTTTGAAGGTATTCTCGTAAAAGCCTTGAAACAATTACTGGAGAAACCCTTCAAGGTGTCCCTGTAGGAATATTTGAAGGGAATCCCTAGAGAAATTCTTAGAGAATTTCATGGGGGTATTTGCGGAAAACTCACAAGTGATGTAATTCTTGAATAAAAAAAATGGAATTCACCTGAAGGAATTCAGGGTAAATAGTTGAAATGTATTAAAAAATAATTTCTGGAGAAATTTAAGAACGATTTATTAGAGGAATTCGTGAGGATTTTCTAAAGAAATTTTGGAAGAAAACCCTGGGATAATTCCGGAAGAGAAGGCTCTTCTCTGGGTGAATTTCTGAAAAAAATCTTAGAGAAATATCTCAAAGCGCTTATAGTAGGGTTACCATCCATACTGATGTAGTAGGACATGTCCAGAACTTGGACTTATTTTGGTCTAATTTTCTTAACAAATCCGATGAGTTTTACTGATTCTCGTGAAATACATTAAATGTCCTGATTTTCTATTCTAAGTAGATGGGAGCCGTTGCTAACTGCATGCAAGTACGAGAGGAATTTCTGGAGAAAAACTACAGGAATTCCTGGAGCAATCCCTGAAAGAACTCCCAGAGCAATCCCTGAAGGAATTCCTGGAGAAATTCCTAGAGAAATTCCTGCAGGTATGCCTGGAGCAAAACCTGTAAGAATCCCTAGAGAAGTTTTAGAAAGTATACCTGGATGGAATTCTTGGATTCTTGGATTCCCTAGAGGAATTCTCAAAGGAATCAATGGAAAAATCTCTGAAGCAGTTTCTGGAGGAACCTCAAGAGGAATGCCTGGAACAAAATCTGGAGGAAGTTTTAGACAAATTCTTGAATGAATCCCAGGACGAACTCCTAGAAATTCGTGGTTAAATTCCATGAGCAAACCCTGGAAGAACTCCCGGAGAAATCCTGAAGGAATTCCTGAAGAAATACCTGAAAGAATTGTTTCTTGAATGACTGATTTTGGTGGGACTTCTAATGGTTTCGGCTTGCAGTCACAGAAATAAGCTTCAAAACAAGCGTTGGTTCTTTTATTTCATCGCCGACGTTTCGATCCTCGGGCTTGGATTTTCTGAAGAACACTTATTTCTGTGACTGCAAGCCCAAACCATTAGAAGTACCTGAAAGAATTTCTGAAGGAATCTCTGGAGGACTTCCTGGAGAAATTCCTGAAGGAATTGCTGGAGGAATTTCTGGATCAATTTCTGGAGAAATTGCTGTAGAAATACTCGGGGTAATTCCTGGAGGTATTCTTGGTGGAATTCTTAAAGATACTCTTGGAAGAGTACCTGAATGAAATCTTGAAGGAATGCTTGGATAAATCCCTGGAGGAACTCCAGGAGGAATGCCTGGAGTTATTCCTCAAAGTTTTTTTGGAGAAATTCATAGATCAATCCCTAGAGGAACTCCTTAAGAAATGTCTGGAGAAACCTCTGGAGATATTTCTGGAGACATGCCTGTAAGAATTCCTGAAAATCTGGCACTGTCTATAAACTACGTAGACTTATTTTTGCCCATCTCAAACCCCCCTCCCCCTCGTAGACTTTTGTTCATACGAAATTTTCAAAACTTGTATGGAGCGTATATTTTGACCAGACCCCCCCCCCCCTCCGTCCCCCCTAAGAGTCTACGTAGTTTATGGATAGGCCCTCTCCAATGGGGTTCCTGGAGGAATCTCTACATAAATTCAATGAGGAATTCTTGGAGGATAAACTAGAGAAATTCTCCGAGGAATCCCTGGAGAAATTTCCGAAAAAAAACCGCTTGAGAAATTCTGCAGGAATCACTGGATGAATTCCTGGAGCACAAACTAGAGAAATTCTCCTAGGAATCCCTGGAGAAATTTCCCAGAGAAAATTCTTGGAAAAATCCATAGAGGAATTCTTAAGGTAATTCCGTGGAACTTACCCTGGAAGAATTCCCGGAGGATTCTCTAGATGAATCCCTGAAAAAGTTCCTAGAGGAATTCTCAACGAAGTTGTGGAGGAATCATCGGAGGTATTCTTGAACGAAACTCTGGAAGAATCTTTAGAAGAACACTGTTAAATTCCTGGAGGAATCCCTGGTGAATTTTTTGGAGGAGTCCGTGAAATAATTCCTGGATGAATTTCTGGAGGAATACTTAGAGGGGAAATTCCTGGAGGAAACCTTAGAAGAATTCCCGATGGAATTCCTGAAGCATTTTCTGAAGAAATTTCTGGAGGAATTGCTTTAAGTATTTCCAAAGGAATTCCTAGAACAATTTCTGGAGAAGTTCCTGGAGGATTTCTTGAAGAAATTCCTGGAGGTATTCTTGGTAGATTTCCTGGAGGAGTTTCTGAAGAAAAGCATGGAGGAATATTTCGAATAATTCTTGGATAAATTCCGGGAGGAATTCCCGAGGAAATTTCTTGAGGATTTTCTAGAGGATTTCCTGGAAAAATTTCTACAGAAGTTTCTGAAGGAATTCTTGGACCAATTCCTGGAGGCATTTCAGAAAAAAAAATCCTGGGGTAATTCCTGGTGAAATTCTAAAAGGTATTGCTGGGTGACTGCCTAAATGAAATCCTGGAGAATGCCAGGATCAATCCCTTTAGGAATCCCTATAGAAATCCCTGGAAGAGAACTCCGGGAGGAATGCCTGGAGGTATTCCCAAAATAATTTCTGACGGAATTCCAAGAGCAATTCCTAGAGGATTCCCAAGAGGAAGAATTTCTGAAGGAATGTCTGGAGGAACCCCTGGAGAAATTCCTGAAGACATGGCTGTAAGAACTCCTGGTAGAATTCCTGTATAAATTCCAAGGGGAACCCCTAAAAAAATCCCTAAAGGAATTCCTAGAGGATTTTCATGAATAATCACTGGAAAGCATTCAGGAAGAATCCCTGGGAGAATTCCTGGTGGAGTTCCTCAAAAAATTTCTGGAGGAATCCCTGGACGAATCCCTGTAGGAATTGTTACAGGAATCTCTGCAGGAATTCCCAGAGGAATCAAGGGACAATTGCTAAATGAGTTTCTGGAAGAATTCGTTGAACATTTTTTTTGGAGAAATCCCAGGACGCATTCCTGAAGAAATTGAAGGTTGAATTTCTGAAGGAATTCCAAAAGGAAGTACTGAAGAAACCGCTGAAATTCTTGGAGAAATCCTGAAAGAAGCTGAAAAAGAGTACGTAGAGGAACTCTTGGAGGAATAACTATAGCAGTTCCTGGAGAAACCCTAAGAGGAATCTCGGAATCAATCCCAAGAGGAGTAGATTGTGAAACAATTCCAGGAGGAATCAATCAAGGAATCTCAAAAAAAGTTCTTGGATGCATTTTTGAATTAATTCCGCAAGTTGCAGCTGAAAGAATCACAGAAAGGATTCCCGGGGTGAACTCCGGAGGAATACTTGGAGAAATTTCTTAAGAAATTCCACGAGGAATCCCGGGAAGAATTCCTTTGGAATCTCAGGAGAACTTTCTTAGCGAATTTCTAGAAGAACTTCTGTAGAATTTCCTGAATAGAAAAGTATTGAAGGAATATTTGGATGGACTTCTAAATGTGTTTTTGTACAAATTGTTTAATGTGGACTTATTTGTGTATAATCCCTGATAACATTTTCAGGAACACATACATATTTCTGCAGAAATATTTCGAATAATTCCAAATGGAATTCCTGGAGCAATATCTAGCGAACTTCTGGAAGGAATATATGAAGAAATCTGTAACGTTTTGACGTTTTTTATCTTTTTAAGCAAAATAAAGTTGGGATTCAGGTAAATTGAATTTTTACATTATTTGAATATTTGAAATGTTTATTTTGAAATTGTTTTTATTATTATTATTGTTGATGATTATTTTAGTTAATTTGTAGCTTTTGACGTTTTTATCTTTTCAAGTGAAATCCAATTGGAATTTCTTCAACTTTGAATTTGAACATTTGAGAATATCGTTCGTGTATGGTTTGTGTCCTGACTAAGTTATGTAACGTATAAATAAGAAACGTAGCTTATAAGACATTTTGATGGCGCGGAATATTCTTCGCGGCCATCTGAGATCAGTTGGCGCGATTTTTAATAATACTTGACTAATCGAATAGAATTCATGTTGAAAAGAGGCAGTTTCTTGGACGAAGCGCAACTTCGACTCTGGCATTTCGCTGCGAGATCGGCTGGAGAGCAGAAGTGCGCGAATTAAGAAAAAGTTTAGTTCCGTTTGATTTGAGTTTGAGTTTTATGTTGAATTTCTGCATTTTTGGTAAAAAGTTTAGTGAGTGAGTTTATTGAAAATAGTGTTAAACGTTTCTTTTGTTTTTTTTTGTACATAGAGGACTGAGGTCCGTTTTTATTCGCGTATTCTGCCAGTTTTATTGTGTTTTTGTATAAATATCTAAAAAGGTAACTATGAATAATTAAATGAGCTCGGCTTCTAAGTTTTAATGTGATTTCGCGTTGGACATTCCAGCGCTGTGGCGCTTTTTTCGTACGGCTGGATTTTTGTGCGTTCTACGGTGGTCATCATCGCCGAAATGGAGTTCCGTTGGCGGAGTGAACCGCCATTCTAGTTCGAGGATCGCGACCCGTGTGCCCAGCTAAGGCCCGCCTGTAAAGGGTAGCCAAACGGAGGCGAGAGTGAAGTCGCTCGATCTTTCTTGTAGCGAAGATCTCCCGTCGGTCGCTAATCGCCGAAGGTAAGGTCCCGTCCGTCATTTCCCGTGGACCGGAGCACGAGAGTCGGTTCGTCTTTGCGTGTCGTCAAATGCACGCCACGAACCAGATCCGAAATCGGAAGATAGGAAGCGTAGCATTCCCCGCTCGGCCATAGCAGGAATCTTAGTACGCGAAGCCGGGTCGCTGGGCTCTGTTGCCTTCCTGTCGACCGGAAGAGGATCTTCCCGGGATTCGACAACTCTCGGAGTTTAAAATCGGAAGCTTTCGTCCAGCCGCCACTCCCTCCGCACCGATACTTCGGCCATACCGCGCACGGGTCCATTCGTGTTCGTCCCCGGACACGCCGATGGCCGATATCAAGCCACCGCCATCGCCGAAGCCTTCTATCGCCATCTTCGAGTCAGCGAAGCTTCATTCCCGCCAGCATCGAGGTTCATCGAGTAAAACCTGCGCAGGTACGTCATTTTGTGTTCATGGCCATGAAACTTTTCCTTTCCGTACGTTTTTGTATGTGTCCAACCCGAATGAATGTTTATAGTTTCTTTTAAATAAATTGTGTAATTTTAAAGTTTAGTTAGGTTTGAATTCCATTGCGTTTACTTCAGTTTTTTTAAATAAATTTACTCACTATGTTTTATTACGTGTATTTCGTATTAGTTTGGTTGTTTTTATTCGGTTTTCCCTAAGATTTTGTGCTATTTTGATAGAGATTGAGTTTGGGTTTCGTCTTTAAAGAAGTTCTGCCGAATTTCCGTAAACCGTTACAAAATCCTCTGAGATACTAGTCTCTTGCAAAAGTCGGGCAAATCAAACACGACCGGTGGTCTCTCTTTGAGAGTGGCGCGTAAGCCGCCGAGTATTAATAAATCTCTAGAGAAAATAAGCGAACGGTTACAAATCCCTGCAGAAATCTGTGAAGGAATACCTTAAAGGATCTCTGGAGAAATTCCTAAAGGAAAACCCGAAAACAGCATTGCAACAATCACTGCAGGAACCTCTATAGGTATCCCAGGATAAATCCCCGAAGATATGTCTGGTGTAATTCCTAGATGAATTCTAGAAGAATTCTTGGAGAAACCTATGATGGAATCACTGCAAAATTCCTGGAGGAATTGCTCATCCTCATATAGTTTACGAAACTATAGGAACAACTCTATAAAATAATTTTAATTCTTCAAAATTGCAATGCCGATTTTCATATTCACATATCGGGCGACCATGCCGCTTAAAAGTCATCTCAAGTCAGGCCCCTCTTGGCCCGCCTCCAGGAAAAAATCCTAGCTACGCCATTTGCGTATAGCTGAGGTAGAAGCATAAAACTTGTGGCAAGAACTATGTATATATCAGAGCTCACTAGCTTTAGCGTTGCTGATTCGGTTTTCTTTGAGGATCTTTCAACCCAATCGACACTTGAGATTCATTCGATTCAATTTTGTTTACTATTTGTAACCAATGCTCAGCAATACTTTTTATATTTTATTTTATTAATTTTTTATTTATGAAAGCTCCCTTAAACCCTTGTACAGCAAAAATGTTAGTTGGGTGGTGTTTTTCACTAAACTGAGAAGCAAGCTTTGGCTCCAATTAGGATGATTAAAGAAGTATAGGAAACTCTTTAGTATCTTATATAATTTCCCAGTGCAATGCAAAAACTTCTTAATTTTCTTTCTAAGAAGATGATTAGCCAACACTGAAGCACAGCAACATTTGCTCGGAAAATTCAAAATTCGTCAAGTTCAATTTTCTATCAAGCTATCAAAAGCAAATAACTCACCGCTCCCACGATGCTGTAGAGATGATCAGACACTTCATCATCGGGAAAATTTGTTCCGTCCGGTCTCCGAATTGTGAGAATTTGGTCCAAAAAGTTCAAAGACTTGGCCCGACTCTCATCCATTTCCCCCGATGACAACCGTTCGTCGATAATGTTATTATTGTTCGACGCCATCTCATGCTTCCTCTCCTGAATAATCTGGAAACATCAATCCATCAGGAATAATCATTCGCTGCCAAATGAATATTCTGTCATACCTTTTCCGTGAACCCGTTGCACGTGTCCCGGCAAACTTTGTCCACCTTATACGCCTTCGTGAAACGATACACCGGTCCCAAATACCTATCTATATTCAGCATCCTTTCGCCTATGCACGTCATCAATCCTTCCAGACAACGGACGTACTCCCGCTCGCCCTGCCGCTCCTCCATCCGGCAGCCCATCGTCGTACTGAACACCATTTCCAATGTGCACTGAGCCGTGATTGGCAAGATATCGAATTCCGTCTTGCCGTCCGCCAGTTCCGCCAGGCTCCCAATCATCTTCCGAGCTCGCGCGTCCATTATCGGAACGAACTCGTTCAGTATCCTTGTGCTGAAAGTGGGATTCAGCAACTTTCTGCTCCGTCGCCACATTTGGCCCCCTGCAATTTCGGTACGGAATACTCATCAATTAGCCGGCTCCCTAATTTCCATCACCAGTCACAGTCATCTTACTCTGTTCCGTTATCAGCCCCTTGCCGAGGCCCATGTACTCGTAGAAGAACGGTTTGTCGTACAACTCCGGACGGGTCATCAGTTCCTGGATCAGGTCCGGGTGGTTCACCAGTAGCACCGGAATCGTCGCGAAACGCAACTTAGACAACCGGTCGACCACTCGGAAGCACTTCGCCATCAACCAAAACACCTGTCGGGTGTTTTTACCCATGTATAGGCCGCAGTGTCCAATCAGTGGGTGCACCGGGGACACGGTTGGGATTTTTAATGCGTACCGGTTATCAATCACATATCGACGGATCAGCACTAGCAGGGAAAAGAACGTCGTAAAAAGGAGAAATGCTAGAACCACTGCCGCCATGCTGGCCGACCACTTGCGTATGGACGCGGACACGAATTAATTAACGGCATCTGAAATCGGTGCTATTATTTATGAGTTTTTGGCCACACTACCGTGCGGTAATCGGTTTCTGCAAAGTGGAAGGAAATCGTAATTTGCAATCAAAAATAAAATTGAGAATGAACTTCTAGTTTCGGCGTAGTTGATGCCAATCAGCATCAACTCAGTAAACCTACTGACCGGTGTGATCTTGATAATTAACCTATGTCAACTGCGGAGTGGTGTTCGTTACACTTGGATAAATATTTATAAGTGATTTGGCCTTCACTGCCATCAAGGTGATTTGGCGTGGTGATTTAGATATGAAATGTTTTTTGTACATACTCGAACAGAGTACAATTTTGATGCAGTTAAAGCTATGAACTACCCGTTTTGATTTCACTGTCGAAGCTGTTAATGCCCATAGAAACTTGTAAAACGGCATTTGAAGGTAGATAGGTTGAAGGTTTGAATGATCACGATCAGCATGACTGTCCAACATCTCCGCATGACCCGCCTAGAGCTCAACTCATTAACCGAGTAAAATTCCGGAGCAATTCATGGAGTAATTCCCGGAGGAACTCATGGAGGTATGCCTGGGAAAATTCTCTGAGGAAATCCAGAGGAATTCCTGGAGAACTCCTGGAGAAATTCCCAGAAGAATTCCTGGGGAAACTTCCGAAGAAATTCCTGAAGGAATCTCCGCAGAAGTTCCTGATGTGGGTCCTAGAGGAAATCCTGGAAAATATTTCGGAAGAATTCCCAGAGATATTTCCAGAGAAATTCTGGGAGAAATTCCTGGAAAAATGCCCAGAAGAGTTCCTGTAGAAATTCCCGGAGACATTCCCAGAAGAGAAAAGGGAGCAATATTGTGGGGTGACAAAATTTGTCTGCAGGGGGTAAAAGACGGTGTAGCGAATAACCTAGCGAATAAATCACGCATCAAAGACTCAACTATCAGACAGTTTGTAGCTTGCTGAAGAACTTTGTTGAAGACGGCGTCATTCTATCTTATCAGGATTCTGAGATATAGAAGTTTAAAGATTTTTGATTCTGGCGCCACCTAGCGGATTCTCGAACCAAAGACGCCATTGCCAGATAGTTCTTACCCTGCTGAACAACTTTGCTTGTACCTCATTAGGGTATCGAGATATACGTGTTAGAATTTTTCAGACACAATGTGCCACCTAGCGGATAAATCCCAAACCAAAGACCTTACTATCAGATAGTTCTGAGCTTGCTGAAGAATTTTGCCGAATACAGCATCATTCTAGCTTATCAGGTTTCCGAGATATGAGGGTTAGAACATTTTTGACACTGGCGCCGTCTTGTGGCCGAATCGCGAACCAAAGTCACTGTTGCCAGTTAGTTCTTAACCTGCTGAACAAATTCACCGAAGACACTATACTTCTACCTCATCGGGATCTTGAGATATACGTTGCGCAAAGTATGTGACCAATTTTGGTGCCCCAAGATAATCCGGAATAACTCCGGAACTATGTGGACCAGGTACTCATGTCTCCGGCATAATAAACTAGAAGAGTTTTTCGGGAAGTTGTGAAAATTTCATCAAAATTCATCGAAAAATAAAATAGATATGACCATTTTTGTGCTTTTCCGAAGGTGGAAAATGTACGTTGGCTGGATGAAGGTTAATGATTTTTTACGTGACATTTAACTAATTAAATGATCGAATACACACACACGCATTATTGGCGAGTTCGATGTCAAAGCATTGGTAATGCTTGAGTTTTCACTCATACAAATATGAGAAGTTCTCATCCTAATACTACCGATTCCAAACGTTTCCAAATGATGAGCCATTGCTTATACACTCCGAAAATATCCCAAATGTTGTTTGCGCATAGCCTCATAGACGGGAGGTGGTGGCAGCATATAGTTTAAGAGCTTAGTTTACCCAAATTCCCCTATAAATTTAATTTTTATTGTTTTCAAATTAAAACAACTTTAACTTAAAATGTCTATGCATGATGTGAGTTTATATCGATGAAGAGCCAATTAGTCGTATTTCTCCATCCTATGAAATTTGGAAATTTAGGGTACAATGGGGTTAAATGAAAAAACAACCAAAAGTTTGAATGACCATATAAGCTGACAAATAGCTTGTTTGAAATATAATTTCTAAACGAATGTACTTACTACACCTCTTCAGCGTACTTACTACATCTCTTTGGCGGGGTGTAAAGCCTGTTTCACCTCAATTCCCCTAAAAGAATAATCTAGGTGTTCCATTGCAGTGAATAGAATATGACACTCAGATAATAACATTCTGATTCCAATGAGTATACATAAAAGATGTAAAAAATACGAAGTCTAGAGGATAATGGGGCAAAATATGCTGCTGCTTATTTCTCGGAATGTTGGTATTGAAGATGTCACACACTTACATTATTCACCATTCCAAGCATTTCATGATCAAGAGCTGTAGCGTGAATCTCAGAATAACCAAATTGCTGCTTGCCGATAGACTTTATGAAGGTTGTAGTAACACACTGTATTAACAAATCTCCAAAATGCATTCATTATATTTTTGTAAACGAAACAGCCTCAGCTTAAACATCAAATAGGTATTTATTTTGTTTTGCTATATGCTAATAATTTGACAGTCTTATTCCACTTAGCCAAGCATGTTTGTCGTTTACTATTACTCGATACTAGATTTCGTGAGTTCATCTGATCATAATCGGAGTCACCCTCATCTGGCGTTGCGTTCATTGAAGCATAATCTTCTCGTTTGTGGCGGTAGTATAGACATACTGCCGTGCGCAGCAAAGTTGTCCCATATTGATGTGGATTACCATAGAACATGGGGCAGCAATTCTGTACACGGCAGCATAGTCCTTAGACTTTGAGCTAGCAGCTCTAAAACGGTATGCGAGTGATGATAGTTTTGGGTCAGACCAGGATAATACATCTGTCATTATATGAGGGATTCCACGGAGGCATGCACGTCGATCCTGAGCGACCACTTCAAAATATCTGAAACTTTGCACAGTTTTTCAATTTCATCTAAAACGTCATTTTTCGATATCAAATCTTCATATAGAGTCACGGCTAACTTTTCAAATGGGTGTTTGTGAAAATGGTTAAAAAATATTCAAAAAGCTGCACGCATTGTTGCATTGTTTGCTATTAAAAATGGTCCGGATCGGTCAAGGCGTTCCGGAGTTATGGCCATTTGAGTGATCCGGACCTGCACCGGTAGAACTGGTCACATAAAAAACTGAACCAAGCCCCATCATGCGACACATCAAACTGCGGCGATTTTTGTAACCTTCAGCATGATTGACAATTTTTTTGCGGATATTAACACAGGAGACCGAAAATTCTACGATGTCGGTCCGAAATTCAAGATGGCGGTCTAAAATCCAAAATGGTGGCTCTAAATTCAAGATGGCGGCTGTATAATGGAGTTTTAAGCCTTAACCCTGCAATATGGGTATATTTTGTGTGGGGAAGATGTTTGGAGTTCAATAATGGCGACCATAACATCCAAGATGGTGGTCTAAAATCCAAGATGGCGCCTCCAATTCAAGATAGCGGCTTTATGGAGTTTTAGGCACTAAAACTATGCAATATGGGTATATTTTGTATGGGGAAGATGTCTGGAGGCCAGAAATGGCGATCTGTGTATCCAAGATGGTGGTCTAAAATTCAAGATGGCGGCTTCAAATTCAATATGGCGGCTGTATAACGGAGTTTTAGGCCCTTAACCTTGCAATAAGGGTATATTTTGTATGGGGAAGATGTCTGGAGGCCATAAATGGTGATCTGAGTATCCAAGATGGTGGTCTTAAATTCAAGATGGCGGCTCCAAATTCAATATGGCGGCTGTATAACGGAGTTTTAGGCCCTTAACCATGCAATAAGGGTATATTTTGTATGGGGTAGATGCCCGGTGTCCAAAAATGGCGACCTGAACATTCAAGATGGCGTTCTGAAATTCAAGATGGCGGCTTTAAATTCAAGATGGAGGCTGTTTAAAGGAGTTTTAGACACTAAAACCATGCAATATGGGTACATTTGGTATGGCGGTCTAAAATCCAAGATGGCGGCTCCAAATTCATGATGGCGGTTGTTTAGTGGAGTTTTTGGCTCTAAAACAATGCATTTAGAGAATATTTTGTATGGGCAAGATGTCCGAAGTCCAAAAATGGTGACCAGAATATCCAAGATGGCGGCTCCAAATTCAAGATGGTGGTTGTAAAGTGGAGTTTTTGATTCTAAAACCATGCAATATAATTATAATTTGTATATGGAAGGTGACCGGAGTCTAAAAATGACAACCTGAATATCCAAGATAGCGGTCTAAAATACAAAATGGCGGCTCTAAATTCAAGATGGTGGCTGTATAACGAAGTTTTAGGCCCTAAAACTATGCAAGAAAGGTATGTTTTGTATGGGGAAAATGTCCGGAGTCCAAAAATGGCAACTTGAATATCCAAGATAGCAGTCTAAAACTCAAAATGGCAGCTTCAAATCAAGATGGAGGCTGTTTAATGGAGTTTTAGGTTCTAAAACTATGAAAAGTGAGTATATTTGGTATAAGGAAGATATCCGGAGTCCAAAAATGGCGACCACAATTTCCGAAAGGACGATCTAAAATCCAAAATGGCGGCTTCAAATTCTAGACGGTGGCTGTTTAAAGCAGTTTTAGACCCTAACTGCAATAACTGCATGTAATATGGGTATATTTGGCATAGAGAAGATGTCTGGAGTCCAAAAATGGCGACCTCAATATGCAAAATGGTGGCTCAAACACCAAGTTGACGGCTCCTAATTCAAGATGGTGGCTGTTTAATGGCGTTTTAAGCTCTGAACCCGTGTCATATGGATTTATTTGATATAGGGACGAATTGTGGACTCCAAAAAATGGTGACCAGATGGTGGCTGTTCAATGGAGTTCTGGGCTCTAAAAACATGCAATATGGGTATATCTGGTATGGGGAAGAAATGTGGAGTCTAAAAATAAAGACCAGAATAGCGGACTTAAATCCAAAATTGCGGCTCAAAGTTCAAGATAGCGGCTTTTTATTATGGTGAAATGGGAGAGCGTTCAGGTGCATTTTTGACTCGCATTTTTGAGAGCACCGATCTCGTCATCCACAAAACGCCCGAAAACGAAAATGCTACTCAATGTTCATCACGAGTGAGCAAGGCTGCTCATTGCTTTTTCAGCTCTGTTTGTTGTTTAGATGACGAGATCCGCGCTTTCGGTATTTGCAAGGCAGCCATTGTGACGGCCATCTTTGCATTTGCTCATATATGTCCTTAAGACATATAGGCGCAAACATCAAAGCTACATGAATGTTATGATTTCTGGTACCATGTAATGGATTTTTGTTTAACGTATGAAAGTGCGATAATCATCTACATGTCACTTGAGTTTTGTTGAAATGTGTTTTCGAAGGCACGAGGAAGGCGCCATCACCGCTAGGTGGACTAATTAGGGTTTTTTGCATTAAAAATATAATTTTTGTCACACAAACTCAAATATCTCAAAACCCTATCTTTTTACCAACGTGTTTTTTTAGGGAAAACGGTCCGTTATATATAAAAATTTGGTGATGGTAAACTAATAAACAAAAAAAAAATATGACATTTCAAACATTTCACAATTTTTAGATTTAGTAAAAAAAATACGTTTTTAGCGTTTAAATTATTTAGAGAATCGCAGTATGATGCTGATTTTATTTTTAAGGCTTTCGCATGAATTAAACAAGTTGTTTTCATGATATTTTTATTTAATTATTTAAGTTTCTAATCGATGCTATAATATAGCATCTATTAGAAACTTAGACGGGATCCAGAGTTGTGATCAAAAGTATTGATAGTGTCATAATTTTTATTGTTTACCTTGTTTCTAGTTTATTGTTTCTAGTTTACCAGCGAAAAAATACCTCTTAGATAATAGATTTTATGATGGAGAGGAAGCGAGTAACTGCAACACCAACAAATACATAATCCATCCATGACATCCATGACAATGCTCTGCATGGGCTGCAAAACGGTGAGTCGATAAGGAGAGCGTCCAACATAACTCTGGTCCTCACAAGTTCCTACCTCATGCTTCCACGGGTCAAGCGATGACAAAGACCATCAGCTGACCGGGGCCCGTGGCGTAGTTGGTCACACGTTCGCTTCATATGAGGATGGTCATGGGTTTGATTCCCAGCCCCGGCACTTGCAATTTTTCGTCAGTTGCTTTTCCCCCGAGAGCAACTGACACTGACCCTCTTCTGAGCCCCATGGCTCAAACGAACCCGGATACCTGGATATCGGCGAACTGCTACTCATAATGGATCCCCAATCGGACTGGAAAGGAACAACGGCCATCCATCATCATCCTTGTGCTCATCATTCTACTAGGTATAAAGTAGAAAAAGTGAAAGCAGCAGAAAGGCAACCAGTTCGATAAAGTAGAATAGAATCTAGGCGCTGTACAAAATGTAAGTGCAGCTGTCAATTGAAATTGCTCACGTAGTGCCCCAGTGGACAATAGAGCTGTTAATTAGGTTAAGTGATTAAGAATAAAAAAGACCATCAGCTAAGAGTTGTGTGCTTAGCTGGTAGTGCAGCCTGGGCACTGTTGTCCTTCTGACTTCAGCTAGATTGAGAAGGTACGACTCAAACAGCGTCTGTTCTGGCATCCAGCAGCGGCTGAGTAAGAACCGCTGCATCACGCCCAGCTAGATCCAAGGTGGTAGCCCCATCAGCTGGTCGTCCCAGTATTGGTTGGGACGTAAAACAGAACTGGTACGGTGGTCCTCTGGCGAGACAAGAGTGTTGGCGTACGCCCAATAAGCCACCCGTAAAAATCCCCATTGCGAATAACATAGGAGAAAATACGACTCGATACAATCGGCAAAGACTCACGCGACGAAATAAGGACTACGATTGGAAACTTGGAACATAGAATTGTACTAGGTTTCGCAGGGGGTGACAGGATAATTTAAGACGAACTACATCCCCGCAACTTCGACATCGTGGCGTTGCAGGAACTTTGTTGGACTGGACAGAAAGTGTGGAAAAGCGGGCATCGAGCGGCTACCTCTTCTACCAAAGCTGTGGCACCACCAATGAACTGGGAACAGGATTTATAGTGTTGGACAAGATGCGACAACGTGTGATCGGGTGGCAGCCGATCAACGCAAGGATGTGCATGTTGAGAGTTAAGGGCCGTTTCTTCAAATATAGTCTCATCAACGTCCACTGCCCACACGAAAGGAGACCTGATGACGAGAAAGAAGCGTTCTACGCGCAGCTAGAGCAAACATACGATGGTTGCTCACCGCGTGACGTGAAAAACGTTGTCGGCGACATGAACGCGCAGGTAGAAAGGGGGGGAAATGTACAGACCGGTAATCGGCCAGCGATGCGTAAACTTTGCAGCCTCCCGTGGTGTGGTAGTCCGAAGCACCTTCTTTCCCCGCAAAGATATCCACAAAACCACCTAGAGATCACCCGACCATCAAACAGAAAACCAAATCGACCACGTTCTAATCGACGGTAAATTCTTCTCGGATATCCGCACATACTGCAGTGCGAATATAGATACGGTTAACCTGGCTGGTCCATTTTAGGTTGCAATCCATGATAAGACCAAGGTTCTTCACCTCCCTGGATAATTCGATGGTTTCACCGCAACACCAAATATTGTCTTGCGGGGTTACAGTACCGTTTCTGCAGAAAGCTATTGCTTTAGTCTTCTTGGGATTGGGAAATAGTCCGTTCGCTATGGACCAACTTTCAATCGCTTTGAGATCATCGTTGATCAGCCGTACAAGTCTATTGATCTCGTTTATTGGACCTGACACTTAGATCTGCAGGTCATCTGCGTATAGATGATACTCACATTTGACGACACTTGGCAGGCTGTTGATGTAGAGTGAAAACAGTAGTGCACTCAGGCACGATCCTTGCAGAGTGCCGTCAGCAAACATTCGAGGGTCCGAGGAAATGCCACCAAAGTTGACACGTTGACTTCGCTGTTCAAGGAATGAATCCGAGAACATGAATTCTTTTTTCAGTTTCTCGCTTAACAGCCCATGTTTGACGCAGTTGAAAGCTACTGAAAAATCGACGAGGACCATCAGCGTGCTTCTGTCGTTATCGAAGTTTTTCAGGACATCATGAGTGACTTTGACTAAAGCCGTTTGTTAACGCACATAGAACGTTCGGATGTACGCGGTGATATCAGTCACTACTAAATACACGATTTCGCGGTATAAACAAACTGCACTTTATTTCCGTTCGAAAGTACAACACGGTATCTTTATTCACAGTACCGATCGCGGCGGAGGGATATTTATTACTAAAATCTCTATTTACATTCTGCTGCCTCTGTCCCGCAGAGATGGACAGGGAGCAAGCCGATCGTGAAGCGATCGGTACCTACAAGCCTATTGTATGTCGTGCAAACGCACAGCAGTGTGCGGCGGTCAGCTGTTGCTGTACTGCTAGTTGACGGAGAGTGAGTGACCACGCGCTAGGGTGGCACTCGCAACATAATTTCAATATAAACTATTGGCGCAGACATAGCCGGCCGCCTTGAAAACTACGGATTTCAAAATTTGTTCCTAATTCGTTATTCTAATTCACTTTACGGTTCCGGGGGTTTCACAGGTGTCGCCGAACCGCTTCGTCGGTCGCCGTGCGCTACACGGCATCTGGGTGTCCTCCTGACTTCGGTCTCCTGCTTCGGACGCTACGTACGGAGGACTTCAAGGGATCCTGTTGACTTGACGACAGGGGCTGGATGGTGTTGATTTTCCTGGTACATCGATTGACGACGCACTTCTTCAGGGATGTCCTGCGGTTGTCCTCGACCGCGAGGAAGGGGATTTTCACGCGTTGCTGCAGATGAGAGGGTGCTTTTTAAACTGAATTTGTGAACACTAAAAAAGACTTGCCTGGAACGGAGGCCCTTGTGGCCTCCGCAGCCGCTACCAGCGGCGGTGACGATGAAACGGATGCTTAACGACCAAATCGACTGCCGAGGGTCTCCTGACGGTTGCGGTGAACTCCTACCGCTTCGAGGGTGCTACGATCCGGTGATCACAGTGCCGTTCGTGGAGTTGGCCAAACTCCACCTGACGCTAGGGATTGCTGGATCCTAGGGGGTTGTCAGGTTGTACCTCGACGAGACGAAATGGAAAACTTCGGTTGAGTCGTTGGACCCAGAAACAAACGGAATGCTCCACTGCTTGGGGAGCCTTTATGGAACGAGGACAGGACGTGTACGGAACCAGGATTCAACCCGATCGAGCAAGACGATTCCGGACGGATTGCAGAAACACAGGGAAGTACAGTATTGCATGTTGGGTCGGTGGCAAATTGCATGAAGAAAGGCCACTGGTGGGTAGCGTAGCCATTGCACTGGCGATTGATTGCAATAAAGCTATATTTGCATGCGAAATTGTGTTTTGGATTAAGTGGATCTGGTCCATGTGGTATTCGTAATTCATCGATCTTGGATTCTGCTGGTTCTGGTTGGCTTGGATCGTTCGTTGGTCGGTTTCCCCTCCGCTGTGCTGTCAATTTGGGTGGTTCGTCTCGCGGCGCGGAACGTTGAGTCGATTCGCAGTCAACAGTAGCAGCAAGTGCAGTGTTATAGTGCGGCAGTGAGTAGTGCGGCAGCGTATAGTGCGGTGTTAGTGCACAGTGCAAACGAACTCCTCAGTTTTGTGAACATTCTTTGGATAGTGACTTCAGTGATTAATTAGTGAATCATGGCGGACGATTTGCGTGGTTTGCTGAAGCGAGAGAAGCGCATACGGGACAGTTTAGACTCCGTGGCTTCATTTGTGCATGAATTCAAAGAAGAAGAAGACAAAGATGAGGTGGAAGTTCGTTTGCAGCTGTTAGAAAGTACATTCCATGACTTCCACAAAGTGCGTGAGAAGATTGATGTGATTCTGGATGAAGCCGACGAAGATGAAGTGGTCGACACAGAGGAGTCGGAACAGGAGCGTCAAGTGAGACTGAAACTTACGGCGAAGAAGCGGGAAGCTGACAGTGCAGTTGTTTCGAGGAACGTGGAGAACTGTTATTGCAAAGCCAAGGCTGCGTTGCTGAAATGGCGGAATCAGATGAGACCGGTCATTCCAAGTTCTGCGGTCCCAGTTGCACAGCCGGTTCTCTCGAGGGTGAAGCTTCCGGAGATAAAGCTCCCATCTTTCAGCGGCGTTCTGCGTGATTGGGTTTCGTACCGTGACGCGTTCCAAAGCCTGATTCATCGGAACCGGGAGCTCACGGACATGGATAAGTTCACCTACCTCCGATCATCGTTGTCCGGTGACGCACTCCTGGAAGTCAGTTCCATCGAGCTTTCCGCTGCCAACTACTCGATAGCGTGGGACGCGCTGGAGGATCGCTATCACAACCGAAAGCTAATCGTGAAGGCGTACCTCGATGCCATCTTCGGAATCGAGTCGATGCGACGAGAGAGCTATGAAGCGCTGAGCCAGCTCATCAGCGACTTCGAGAAAAACTTGCAGATGTTGAAGAAGATGAACCAGGACACCGACAGCTGGAGCACGATTCTGGTGCACATGGTCTGCTCGAGACTCGACAGCACTACGTTGCGATTCTGGGAAGCGGCGCACAATTCGAAGGAAGTACCTACATACCGGAACCTTATCACCTTCCTGAAGAATCATTGCGCTGTTCTCCAATCCGTCGAGTCGAGAAACCCTGCTGGCGAGATGAAGAAGCCGACGATAAGTGTGAGCCATCCTTCGACCAGCAGCACCGGGCGATGCTGCTTCTGTTCAGAGTCATTCCATCCAGCGTTTCTGTGTGGAAGGTTTCAGAAGATGACGATACCGGAGCGATACGATGCTGTTAGGAAAAACGGCTTGTGCATGAACTGCCTGTCATCGGGACACTTGGCCAGGAGCTGCAGCAAGGGATTGTGCCGACAATGCGGAAGAAAGCACCATACTCTGCTTCACTCCGAAGCAAACAGTGCTAAAATATCCTCCGTTCCGCAGACGTCAACAAAACCCCCAAGTCAATCTCAAGCGCAAGCACAGCCGGGAACACCAACACACCAGACAGCATCCACCACACACCACCAATACGAACCATCCACTTCTTTATCCATTATCCACACACATTCGCAAAACCCACAGCTCGCCACAGACCAACAGCCCATATTGCAAAACACTGTCTCCCTTCCGTCACAAATAAGATCTTTCTCAAGGCAAGTCCTGCTATCTACTGCTATTGTTCGAATTCGTGATGACGACGGAAGCACGACGCTGGCCAGAGCATTGCTGGATTCATGCTCGCAGTATTGTTTCGTCACATCCGAATTCTGTCGACGAATGAACCTTAAGGAATTCTCGAACTACCTGACGGTGAAGGGAATCGGAGGTTCAGCTAGCGTCTCCCAAAGGGCTGTGAGTGGCACGGTCAGTCCACGCTTCGCAAGCATCTCCAATTTCGAGAAAGTAATGCATTTCAACGTGTTGCCGAAGCTGACGATTCCGCTACCATGTGAAGGGTTCGACGTCAGCAGGTGGAATCTACCAGATCGCATCGTGTTAGCAGATCCCGAGTTCTACCAAACGTCGGACATCGACATGATCATCGGTGCCGAGTACTACCTCGATCTGCTGCAGGAGGGAAGTTTCCGACTGAGCGAATATGGACCAACGTTCCAAAACACGGTATTTGGTTGGATCGTGTCTGGCCGAATCTCCAAAGCTACTGCGTCCATGCCAGTGACTACCACCACGCTGTGTTGTACGGCGGAGCCCCAAGACCGAGGACCGTTGCCGAGGAAGCAGAGCATCATTGAAAGTATCCCGCCATGGGTCGGTTTCACCAAGGATTCGGTATCCACCGAATGGAACGGTTTTTCAGATCCAACATCATTAGAAGAACGAAAGGCCGTATCGTTGCCGGTGCAAGCAGTCCCTCTCAGCGAAATATCTTCACTGCGCTCGTCCCTGTCGTCCCTAGTCCAGTTGGTTGCTTGGATACGTCGATTCAGGCACAACCCGCAGAGAGTGAACCGCAATTCCAGGAAAACCGGGTACCTGAGCTCGCAGGATAACGAGGACGCGCTGCTCCAGTTCGTTCGGCTGTCTCAAGAGGAATGCTTCCCGCAGGAGATAGCAAGTTTGTCCCGGGAGGATCAGGTTATAGATTCTTCAAAAATATTGACTCCCAAGCTGCGAGAAGGAGTACTCCGCGTTGGCGGCCGGCTACGGAACGCACCAGTTTCGGAAGACCGGAAGCACCCGATGATTACCGACCACCGTCATCCGCTCGCCTCGATGATAATCCAGCACTACCATCTGAAGATGCTCCATTCCGGGCAGCAGGTAGTCATCGCCAGCACCAGAGAGAGGTTCTGGATACTGAACATTCGCAAACTCGAACGGAAGGTCCTCCACAAGTGTGTCACATGCTTCCGAATGAGACCACGATGCCAGGAACAATTGATGCCGCCGGAGAGAGTGAATCCGGCACCGCCATTCCTCAAGGTACGGAAGAAGCGGACTATGCTGTACCTCTCCGACTTGCACATCCGGACAAAGTGGACAAGGCAACAACGTGACAACATCGTAGTTGGGACAATGGTCTTGTTGATAGGCGAACGGCTTCCGTCGTTGAAGTGGAACCTCGGCCGTGTCACTGAGGTTTTCCGAGGCTCGGACGGAAACATCCGAGTGGTAGAAGTACAGATCAGCACTGGGGTCTTTCGGAGACTAATCTCGAAGACTTGCGTGATCCCGATCAGGGACAACGTAGAGTCTTCCAACGAAGGGACATAACTCGCCTCCACCGGTGGTGCTTCGGCACCCGCGGAGGTCTCTGTGGCCTCCGCACTCCACCGCTGTTCTACCCGGTCCCGAGTCCCCGGGACATTCCACCCTTCGAAGTCGACCAGTCCAAGATCTTTCTCCAAGTTTGAGGTATCCACATGCGTTGGTGATGGTAGCTGTGTTGAAGTCCTGTGAAGTCCGTCCGTTCCATAAAGGCTCCCCAAGCAGTGGAGCATTCCGTTTGTTTCTGGGTCCAACGACTCAACCGAAGTTTTCCATTTCGTCTCGTCGAGGTACAACCTGACAACCCCCTAGGATCCAGCAATCCCTAGCGTCAGGTGGAGTTTGGCCAACTCCACGAACGGCACTGTGATCACCGGATCGTAGCACCCTCGAAGCGGTAGGAGTTCACCGCAACCGTCAGGAGACCCTCGGCAGTCGATTTGGTCGTTAAGCATCCGTTTCATCGTCACCGCCGCTGGTAGCGGCTGCGGAGGCCACAAGGGCCTCCGTTCCAGGCAAGTCTTTTTTAGTGTTCACAAATTCAGTTTAAAAAGCACCCTCTCATCTGCAGCAACGCGTGAAAATCCCCTTCCTCGCGGTCGAGGACAACCGCAGGACATCCCTGAAGAAGTGCGTCGTCAATCGATGTACCAGGAAAATCAACACCATCCAGCCCCTGTCGTCAAGTCAACAGGATCCCTTGAAGTCCTCCGTACGTAGCGTCCGAAGCAGGAGACCGAAGTCAGGAGGACACCCAGATGCCGTGTAGCGCACGGCGACCGACGAAGCGGTTCGGCGACACCTGTGAAACCCCCGGAACCGTAAAGTGAATTAGAATAACGAATTAGGAACAAATTTTGAAATCCGTAGTTTTCAAGGCGGCCGGCTATGTCTGCGCCAATAGTTTATATTGAAATTATGTTGCGAGTGCCACCCTAGCGCGTGGTCACTCACTCTCCGTCAACTAGCAGTACAGCAACAGCTGACCGCCGCACACTGCTGTGCGTTTGCACGACATACAATAGGCTTGTAGGTACCGATCGCTTCACGATCGGCTTGCTCCCTGTCCATCTCTGCGGGACAGAGGCAGCAGAATGTAAATAGAGATTTTAGTAATAAATATCCATAGGTCGCTGGTTCATATCCGGCTCGAAGGACCAGACCATGTTCGATTGCTCGGGAGATCAGCGGACTCGAAGTGCTCCAGTGGACGACGACGACGACGATAACGGTGATAACAGAAACAGAACGGTTTGAACTATTTTACTTTTATTGCTCTTCCCCAAACAGGCAGCGTGCCTGCTTGGGAGACGACTATTGCTATAACTACTATGTACATTCAAATTGGGCCTGCTTTTTATAAGCAGACAGAGAACGATTGAACAAGGTTTTCTGTGCACTACCTGCTGCTATGCCTGGAAGAGCGCAAAGCGAAGCAGGCAAGTAATGCGCAAGATTGCTTGGATGACGCTGCCTGCTGCAGCACGAATAATAGATGTAGACTTGTGGACTGTTGATGCTTTCACATGATCGGACGAAACAATTGAATGGGCTGCTGCTATACGCTGTGTTGCTTTGGCGCGGCTTTTACTGCCACACTGTCAGCGCCGTTTGCGGTGTTGGCTTTGTTGCTCGTTCGCTTGATTTGAATCGGATGAATGGTTTTGCGCGATGAGTTGTTTGTGCGCAATTTTGAGTACAGTTCGTAACTGAACACCGTTGTTGTACTATGTGCCCTACGGTATCCGGACTGGTGTTTGGCAAGGAGAGCAGGATTGGTCCTCTGGAGATGTTCGGCAATTTGGGAGAGAAGGATCTTTTCAAACACCTTAGACACAGCAGGCAGGACGCTGATTGGTCTAAAGTCCTTGGATGATGCTGGATTCGATGTTTTCGGTACGGGTGTTACCAGTGCTTGTTTCCAAAGAGAAGGAAATGAACGGGCATCTATGATCGCATCAAACAAATGCACCAAAAGCGGAAGGATGAACGGACAAAGCATTTTGATAAACGAGATAGGGATCTCATCTATTCCTTTTGCGTTGGTGGTAATCTCGTAGATTCTCTTGCAAACCTCATAAATACTGGTTGGCGAAAACCGAAAGCGTTCTACAGTTAAATTCGGCGCTGGTTCGATTATCGGAGCTGCAGGCGATGACCTATGCTGAAGCGCCAAGTGGTCCTCGGCAAAAAACTGATTGAGCTGGTTGGCGTCGAATTCCTCACTTGAAAATCCGACATTTTTTTTGCTCAAAAATCAATTATTTATGGGAAATTTTGATTTATTTGGGCACTTTTTGATTTGTTCATGGAAATTTTGTATTTTATTAACGCTCCCATCCCTACTTTTTTATTGGCAATTTCTGATTTTGTTATGGAAAATTATCAGTTTTTTATGAGTCGTTTATATTTTAGCCATATATTTATTGTTTACCTAGCGCTTTGCGCCGATTCTGAAATGCAAGGTCGCATCCACCACATTATATTCACGTGCTACTTGATCTAATAACGTTTCAATTTCTCATTATGTATCAGAAAATATATCATATACCCTTTCATCACCAACTCATGAATCTTGATCCCTTAATTGCAAGCATGGAAAACACCCACTCAATTTTTATGTTCCTTTCATTCTCAACCTCACACAGAGGCGAGTTCACGCCTACTCCAGTAAAGATTTTTGTTCTTTTTCGATTGCTTATTACGTGTCCTGTTTTTCTGCAGAGCATCGATCAGAACAAGGTGAATGACATTTATTTATTGCGCATTACGTTCTCCCCTGAACTGCGCACATAGTTACCATACGTGCGAAAACCTGTATAAAAGTGCGCGAAGTGTTTCGAAGACGTTCAGTTGATATGATGCAATCGCGCACTTTTATTTGCGTTATCGCATATACTGTGTTGGACAAAACAATAAGACCAGCGGTCCTAGTTCATATAAAATGGCCGAGTTTGATCGGTTTTAGTAAACCGATTTGGCCGACATGGCGAATTTGTATTAATTGAGTTCTGTTCACTACTTTAAAAGTTACAGATATACGGTGCGGTAAAACAATTATACCAGATTTTTATGAGAATTATTTGTAGTAAATTCAATTAAATTGTTTATTAGTTTAAATGGCATCCTTAATTTTAGTACTAGTTTATCCATCATCAAACATCAGATACTCTCATATATCCTTTGGTAATGGCAATCCTATTTTTTTTTATCGTTTCGTACACTGTGGTGCATAATTGATCGGACAAACGCCGATTTACATACAAAATGACCAAGTTTGAGATGTTGTAACAATGGTTGCTCCATCAACGCAAACCATAGTTACAACATCTCAAACTTGGCCATTTTGTATGAAAATTGGCGTTTGTCCGATCAATTATGCCCCACAGTGTATATCTGTAACTTTGGATGTAGTGAATAGAACTCAATCAATCAAATACTAATCAAAATTCACGTAACATCATGGCAACTGTTGCCATGATGTTACGTGCATTTTGATTAGTATTTGATTGATTGAGTTCTATTCACTACATCCAAAGTTACAGATATACATTTGAAAAGTAAATGTTCGTCTAGAACTGTCAAAATTTCAGCCAAATCGGTTCATAATATCCCGAACATCACATCGTCAAACATGGCCATTTTGTATGAAAATTGCTGCGATAGTTGTTCGGTGGTGAACTATGTAAATGCGCTACCCAAGCAGCACATTTGTCACAAAGGAGTGTCGACAGCGCAGGTTTTTGGTTGGACACGAGTCATTTTCAAGTTTTTCTAACTCAAAGAAAAAATAACTTGAAAATGACTCGCGTCCAACCAAAAACCTGCGCTGTCGACACTTCTTTGTGACATGTGTGCTGCTTCTGTAGATTAAAATATTCATTCAATGTGTACAACTGTATACAGCTTGTATTGGAATAAATTTACAAACGTGCCTATGACGAGTTTTCAAAATAAATTAAAGTAGGCCCAATCTAGGGCCCAATTGAGTTTTCACTAGTGCAAGGCGCTCTTGGGGACCCCTTAAAGCGTATCTTCATATAGCCCATGCAGTAAGCGCACGGATATTTAGCAAGACCGTGCTGAAGGTGACGGGTTCGGTTACCAATACTGGGCCAGGAACTTTTTCTAAAGAAAATTACCTTGATCTTCTGAGGTATAGAGTTTGGCAGAAGAAGCTCACAGCAAACAACTGTGGAAGTTCTCATAGAATACTAAGCTGAGAAGCAGGGTTTGTCACAATTGGGACACCAAGAAAAAGAAGAAGTATCTTCGTTACCTCCTACTCCCACAAAACAACCATTACTTCGACTCTCCACTGCTTCGTTCCTCGAATCCTAACCCATGTAACAATTCCATCGCTGATTGGTTTTGTTTGATTTTTATTAATGTTTTATTACAGCAATAATTAGAACTCACAGTTTTATGACTGCTTTTATGAAAACCATTAATAAAATGTTTTATAGTATACTTGAAGATATCCATAAAGACAGATTTTAAGAGTAAACAAAACTTTCCGATATGTAAACCTTCTGGCAATCATTATTACCGCAATAAAACTGTTAAAACTCTCAACAGATGGCGATCCGTTCGATTAGTAACGACATCTGTTGGTGGAAAAGCAGAAACTACGACACTGCTAGGTTTATTGCGGTTATCATAAAAGTAAACTTGCTATCGTTTTATTTTCGCTGATTATGGTCATCGCCATATTGAAAAATTAGCTTACGTGAATGAAAAATAATTAAATTTTGCTTAAATTAGCAATGAATTGGTAGTTTGCAACCATTTTCATAACATGCTCACATAAATAAACTCTCTCTGCTGATTTTTCTTGTGATTCGGGATAGTTTTACTAAATTCACAAATTCATTTATTTCATTCCAAAATGATAATATTCACTATCTTCGAAGCGCATTAATTTTATGATTCTGCAACCCCAATATTCACGGTAAATTCGAATGCGCATAAGCCTACCAGCACAATAACTACTAAAATACTACTTTGAAATAATCGCTTTCTACTTACGAATGATGCATCCTCCTGAACTTTACGTGCCATCGAAGAAGCTTCTCTGCATCTTGAGCTGTCATAGTTTTTGTTGAAAAAAAAAACAACAACAATCGAGAATGGGAAATATTTCAACTAGGTTTTAAAACGGGTTTATTGCTACTCTTAATGCGGTTTGCAAAACCTCTCCGAGAGTGGTCCACTTAGCCGGAAGATGCTCTTAAAGAGGTTATCAAGAGGTTTTGATGTATGATTCAGTTTTATTGCAAGTTTTATAAAATTGGTCATGAAGATCTCTTGTAGAGTCGAACAAAACTTAAAATGTTACTTGGGAAGCCTAACAGTCATTGATTCTCGAGAACAAACAAGTGAAGCCGTTTAATTAATCTTATTACCTGAAGGTGATGTGTTGATGGCTATTGATCCGAAGCACTCCTTTCAATCGCACAACCATCAATACAAGCATTCCATTTTAGCCCGAAGTACCTAATGGAAAAGTGCCTGCCATTCAGTTGGTTGGTTTCGTTTGTCCGTCATCGTCGACCGACCGGTGAAAGTGAAAGCCGCCTTGTCGATGACGAAGGAGTCTACCCGGTAGGTGCTTTTTCTCGGTCTATCCAGTTCTAATTGAAAGCTAATGGAAAAAGTTACTTCTGTTCGGAGGCACGGAGAATTCCTTCCGACAACGAGTCTTTGATGAAGAGGAATTTGATTGATTGTATCATTCGAGGGGGCGGCGTTTCGACAGAAGAATTCATTAATCGGAATAAGTCGTACGGAAAATTGTGGCTAGGAGAGTTTTCCCAAAACTGAAACCAAACATTTCTTATCAGCGATCTCGGATGAATGAAATTTTCCTCTCTAGATTAAATTACGTTTGTGTCGCATACGCATGTGCTGGTTGTGGGTCGCTAGTGATCCCTCATCCATTATCATTTAATTAAACAGCCCCTAGCTCGGGGATCCCCAACTGACAATCCGGAAATACATCAAGATTTAATTTACTATTCGCATATCCTGGCACTAATCACTCGGCTTCATCACCATGATCTTCAAATATAATGTGCCTTCCGAGCCTCGTAAGCATCTTCACAATCAATTAGATTAACCTCGGTGCGCATTACCCTCGAAGCATCAGAGAGTAGCAACAATCTTGATGAATTATTCACTTCAGGAAGCGAAGGCAGCAGCAGCAGGAGCATCAACGGCAGCAACGACAACTGCTCCCGTCTTGAATAAATGCCATAAATTCAACCGGTTTATGGCAGCATTTATCATTATTACCATCAGGCAAGTTGCCGTCGCCCTTGTTGTTGAAAATTCTGCTGTCGTCGTTGTCATCGGCCCAAATGTGGCGTACGCAGATCATTAGGATGACACTCCTCCGGAGGAGCGTACCACTCCCGAGCGGAGGGCAATTACGTGAAATAAATATGTACATTGTGTTTATATTTTAACTAGATTTTTTTTTTGCTGTATTAACGAGATTTTTAGCCCTGGGCTAGTTCATCTCGGGACCCACACTTTACTTTCCTTCCGGAGGAAGAATTCACATTTTGCGAGATTGTTGAGAGTGGGATTCGATCCCAGGTCCTCGGCGTGATAGTCCAGTTTTGACTAGAAAGTATTAATCTTCTTATGTTTCCAACGTTAACATTGCATATTCTCAGAGCACGTGTCTGGATCATTTATCGAACAGCGTGAAGTTCAATTAGTTTTGTAGAAGCCCAACGCCTTTTTGTAAAAACTAGGTGGCTTTATATTAGCTTTATTATGGTTTATTATTGCATCAATGAAAACAGCTCACTGACGTAGTGCACAAGAAGATTTATGTAATAACCCTTACTCACGTGTAGTGCTTAGGGGCTGTCTTTAAACCACGTGGTCATGAGAGGGGGGGGGGTTCGGCCAATGACCATTTTGTATGGACGAATAAAAAATTTTGTATGGACAAATGACCACGCGGGGGGGGGGGGGGGGGTTGAGAAGTCCCAAAAAAATGACCACGTGGTTTATGGACAGCCCCTTATTGTTTATATCAATCAAGAAAAAAAAAATATAAAAAAACACAACGGAAAACTATTTAGCTCTAAATTGTACTGACACACATTTCTGAGTGTTATCCTTCTGTGCTCGGACCAACACCCGACCACAAACTTTCACCGCATTGTATCCATCAGAGTTAACCGAAAGCAATGACGGTCCCCCAAACGAGTTTCCTCTGGCACCAGTGTGATTTGTGCTTTTGATTTAAATCACTTTACCGTGCTTCCTTTCCCAGGAAAAAGTAATTCCCTCGATGAAACCCCCGAAAAAAAAACGTTAACCCGTAGATGGATAGACATCGCATCGCACTGCTGGTTGGGACGTACCTCCTGGGCCAGCAGCAACAGCAGAAGCACCAGGGAAAAACCGGAGCCCATTTTCTAAACGATAACGACCTGAGTCACCACCACGTGCCATAGCGGCACCACCATCACCTTCATCATCATAACCGTCAGAAGTGTAGTGCCGCCATCGCGCTGCCGTGAGCCATGATTGGTCACAATTATCCGGCGAGACTTATGGGCAGGAATAAATCATAATTATAGCCCGGGTTTGGCAGCCGGCCGCACCATCTATTTCCGCTTGGGATGGCTTTTTCACATCCCATATCCGGTGGTGGCTTGCGTGTGGTGCGCTTTTTGTCGTTTGATGCTGTTCATCTTTTTTTCTCGCTCTTTTTACTGGGTGAGGCGCACTACTGAATATGACATCAATATCGATGATGGTGATGAGTGTGTAGGCGTTGAGGTGACCATTTGCGGAAAATATGGTGGGAAAAATGTCAGCTACATGCACACGAGGTCGGATTTCAATAAAATTGTCGGAAGGACAGCGTATTTGAAAGATCTTGTGTCAATCGGATTCTAGGTTTTCAGGTAAGAGTGCCATGAAGTCTCTTAATTAATACAGACTTGTTCCTTTACCTTTTTTTTCCCTTTTTTATATTCTCTCGGCTTCTTCTTCTATGCCCAACGTTTCCACAAGTAGTAAGTCTGCTTCTCAGTGATTTATGGATATTTTCACAGTTATTAGCTGAGAGCTTCTTTTGCTCACAACAATTGAAATGACAGCGTTAACTTCATTCGGTGATCCATCAACATCTCACATTAGTTATGACCTTTGACTGATGATGGCCAAACTGCTTACTCAAAGCTCTCCATCGTCAATAATGTACGGAACTGACGGCCGTCTTGGTACGGTTTTAGAGTGTCAGATGTAAAAATCAGGCAAAATCTCTAAGCGACCACCAAGATGCTGAGATTTATAAAACTAAAACAAAGTAAAAAAAGAAGTTCCTCCAGAATATCCTCATGATTTTTTTCTACGAGATATTTTTCAAGTACCCTCCCAAATATTCTTTCAGGAAATCCTCCGGAGATAACTTCAGAAACTAGTTCTAGGAATCTCTTTCAGACAACCCTGCGGTATTTTTTTTAAAGAAATTCCTTCAGAGATTCTTTCAATTCTCTACGATTTTTTGTACAATTTTGGTAGGAACTTCTGAAAAAAAATCAAGAGGCATATCTGAAACATTTCCTCCAGGAACCTGTGAAGGAATTCCAGGAGATATATTTTACGGAAACACAGGCAGTGATGGAAAACAGTGAGGAATGCAGCTGAGTAGACACAAACGCAAAGCTATCTTCCTCGTGAACAACAGAAGCCTGAATATATTCACACTTCCTTCACTCGCGAGCTCACGAAGCTGGTCGCACTCGTGATTGATTCGCGAAGCAGCTCTGAACATTTTTCAATTTTGTGAAAAAACGAATTTACACGGCCGACAGCTCTACTTTTCAGGAAGAATGAAGCACAAACACTACTATCTGATGGATAATTACTTGGTTTGCTATTAAAATCGCACTAAAATACAATTCCCGCATCTCCACTTGTTCTTCGCGAATAAAAGTTCATGAGTGTTTTTGTTTTGCTTCATACGAATAAACTCACCCAAGGCTTACTCTCGGCACCGTGAGTAAACCGTTTGTTGGTTTTTCACTCGCGAGTTGATTTACGATAAGAGTGTTTCCATCTCTGAACACAGGACCAATTTCTAAAAAAAAGTTTTTGTAGGAATTCTGCAAGATTCTCTGGAGAAATTTCTCGAGAAATTGTTAGAGGAATCCTTGGAGGTATTTTCTAAGGAATTTCTGTAGGGTTTTTGAAGAAACTTTCAGGGGAATTTCTTAAAAGCTAGGGGTAGGCGGGGCAATATGGACACCCTAAGGTTTTTGCCAACTTTACCTGGCAAGATGTCAAAAAAGTTTAGTTTTTTGATACATGTATCCTTTTAAAGTCTATTTAGCATCTATTGCATAAGAATGCTCACGAAGAAAAATGATTTATCCACTTCAAAAAATATTTTGAAAAATGTTAGTTTTCCATGACCGTCTTTAAGCATACGGGGCAGAATGGACACCCCCATGGGGCAATATGGACACCATGAGACTTTTACGAATTTCGTACATTATTTACACCTATAAATTCATTTCATTACAAAACAACTATTATGAATAAATAATACGCCGAAGTAGTTCATTTTTGTTCAGTTTATTTAAATTGAGGCTGTTTTGGATAAAGCTTCGTTTTTGTCGGCATGTACAGCTGTGCCTAGAACAACTTTTTTCCACTGCTGTCGTTTTTTGACCAATTTGTTTCACCCTATGTCTACTATAATGAACATTTAATCAAAAATATACTGAAACCGAAGAATTTGGTTGGTTTGTGATTTAGGTTTTATTTTTCCCTTGCCGCTTCTTTCAAAAAGGTGAGTGTCCATTTTTCCCCGACAGCAGAAGATATTTCCAAACTTGATTTTTGATATAATAAAGAAGAAGATGTCAACATGTTAAGCATGTAGATACAGCAAAACTACTTGCATGTGTTCTAGAAGTATCAGGTTTTAATCGACCTGCAATAAATTAATCACTAAATCTTATTTTAGATGGTGTGAAAATTATAATGTCCATGCATAAAAAACGAAGGACGCAACTTTTTCGTGTAAAATCAAGTATAGGGGGATTAGGGGCATAATGGACACCCTAAGCAAATGAGTACGTTATGCCTGTATAACAGACAAAAATTTAATATATTATCAGTTGGCTTACAACTTTAACTTGTTTTCTACGTATTTCAATCATTTACAGCAGGTGGAATGTCTTTATTGTGAAGAAATAATGAATTGAAAACCGTGTGTTTTTTGGGGCTGTCAGGAAAAATACGGGGCGAAATGGACACCCATCGGGGCATAATGGACACCCCTTCATATTTTACGCAGTATCTTTGAAAACATCGATCAGTTAACTAATTTGCCTTACGGTGATCTATACCACAGATATAATACTCCATTTTAGACGAGTTAACATAACATCAAAGTTAATTAAATAAACTTTAGGCTAAAATAATCAGATTGATTTTTCCAAACTCTCTAAAACGCCTAACAGTATGCAACACGCGTACATCCATTCATAATTGCCAGTGTTCATTTCGCCTCGAATCGACAACAACATTGAAATTGCTATTTTGAGTAAATTCTGATCAGAAATAGAATACTTCATCCATTGCTAAATCTGCGTATACATGTAGATAAGCTAACACTTCACTTGTTTTTATGGTGGACACACTCAAGTACTCGTAATACCTTATTTGCTGCTGCTTCAAAATTATAAGAAATCCACCATATGGAAAACAACTTTCAATTTCAATGATGTTTTGGTTATTTTGAAGGAATATAAATGGTACTTTTGAAAAATAGAACAATGACTTGTTCCTTTACACTTATGCATTAAAAGTTTAACATAAAAGTCAACGGTTTCGGCAAGAACAGGGGTGTCCATTTCGCCCCTGGTGTCCATTATGCCCCTAATCCCCCTAATTTTATTTTCGAATGTTTCTTGCCTGAAACTACGTTTTAGATAAATGGACTATATTCCCCATTCATTAAAAGTTTATAAAAGTTCGCATATTTCAAAATATTGAGGGTGTCTATTCTGCCCCGGGTGTCCATATTGCCCCGCCTACCCCTATATGGAAGAATTTCGAAACAAACCCCTTGTCAAAATTCCTGAAGGAATCCCCCTAAATAAATTCTGAAAAATCTTTGAAAACATTTTTTCAGGTATTTCTGAAAGAATTTTATAAGGAATCTAAGCAGGATTTTCCGAAAAAATCCATGAAAAAAAGTCTGGAGAAATATCCGGCAGAATCTCTGTGACAATATCAGGAAGTACTCTTAAATGTTTCTCTAGAGGAATACTTGAGGAAGTCCCAGTAAAATTCTTGAAGGAATCCGAGAAGGATTATCTTAAGACATTCCGGGAAACCTCGGGAAACCTTTCAATGATTTTTGTGGAAAATTCCTGGAGAAATCCTCTACTGAATTTCTTGCATGATTTTCTTCTAGGATTCATGCCGCAATCTGTGGACGTATTTTTGAAAAAAAAAATTTTATGAATACCTGGAGAAATTACTAGATCTGAAAATTGAAAAAAAAAACTCTTGTTCTTGAGGAATCCTCGGAGAAAACCCAAGGAAATGTTGACGAACCGCAACTCATAATGGACGACCCCCAATTGGACTGGAAAAGGAACAGCAACAGCCAAACATCAACATCATCGTGCTCATCATTCTACCGTGGACAGGGTAGAAAAGTGAAGGCAGCAAAAAGGGACCAGTTCGATATAGTAGAATAAGAATATATTACATTTAGGCGCTGTATAAAGTGTAAGTACAGCTGCCAATTCGAATCGCTCGCGTTGTGCCCTAGTGGACAGAAGAGCTGTAAATTAGTGATTAAGAATAAAAGAAAAACCCTAGGAAATACTGCAGCATAAACTCCTGATAGAATTCGTTGTAAAGTTCTTAGAGTTTCTCTTAGAGGAAAAACTTGAGGAATATCTGAAAGAAATTCTGAGTTAATCTCTATATTAACTCTGGATTTTCTGGATTAGTCCTTGAAAACATAATTTAGAACACAATTATCCGGGAATCCGCCGCAAACTTCTTAAAGAAAAATCTGTAAGATGTTTTGAAAAAAAAAATCGGAAGAAACTACTAGAAGAATTTATGGAATAATCATTGGAAGAATTTCTGATGGAATCCCTATATAGATTCCAAAGGATTCTCTAAATGAGTTTTCAAAATAGAAACTCATGGAAATCCACCTAAAAGATTTTTTGGAGAAGTTCTTGTATCCCTGGAAAAATAATCTAAAAAAAACACCGGGGGAGTTTCTGAAGAAAACCTTGGTAGATTTTAGACCGAATCCCTGGAGTAATTTTTCATGGAATTCATGGAACAATTTTGGAAGCAATCCATCGTAAATTTCTTGAACATCGATGTCAGTAGCTCGCTGACGTAGTGTACGGCAAAATGACCCTGATACCAAAAGAGGGTAAAAGTTGTTCTTGAATAAGGAAATTGTGGGAGAATCTCTGCAAAAGAAAGTGGAAAATTTTCTAAAGAAATCCTTGAAGAATTTTCTTCGGGCGTTTCGGGGGTTTTGGAGGGTCTTAGATCAGAATTGTCATGCGAAAAACCCTGCAAAATTCCGCCAGACTGAAAAAAATATTGAATGTCGGGTCAAAGTCGGGTCAATTTATCGTATGTTGGGACATTGTTGGACCAACATCGAACAATTGTTGGGTCTATGTTGGGTTTGGTGGCCAAAATAAAAACAGGTGAATGATAGGTTGATGTCGGGTTTGACGTCATCAATGCTGGAGCTGATATCAATTGAATGATGGAAGGATGGTTGATTATCTCAATTTCAGCTGGAAATGACGCTGGATACTGACACTTTTCAACACTGCATGGAAGGGGGGGGGGTGTTTAGGGGGCAACATTGCATCCCCCTCCCCCCATACCCACCCACTAACACCGCTCACTATTTCTTTCCCATAAACAAATCTTATACCTAATCTTAAGTACTCCAACTGATCTGAACACAATCAAATTCCATTTAGGTAACGTTACCTAAATGGAGGGACCTAAATAGATTTTACCTAAATGGATCCTACCTAAATGGAGGTTTGAGTGTACATATATCTAACTGGCAGCCTATGTGCTGCTGTCACTTTCTACCCTGTCCATGGTAGAATGATGAGCACGTTGATGTGTGGCTGCTGTTCCCTTTACCAGTCCGATTGAGGGTCCATTATGAGATGCCATTTCGCCGATATCCAATTATCCGGGTCTATGAGAGCTCAGAAGAGGGTCAGGTGCCAGCCGCTCTCGGGGGGAAGAGCAACTGACAAAGTACCGGGGCTGAGATCGAACTCATGACCATCCGCTTATGGAGCGAACGTGTGGACCACTACGCCACGGTCCCCGGCAGATGGTTCTTTGATGCTACAGTTCATAGTTCTGTGATGAAAATTATGAAATTTTGATAGCAGTTATTATACTTATAGAGACACATTTTTTTTTTGCAAAATTTCATCAATTTTGATCAATTGGTTTGAAAGCTACTGTTGTTGATAGGGGTGAGTGTTAGTGAACATTTTTCGTGTTTTTCATGTGCGATTATTAGCCTATACAGAACATTTGAAATTCTTTGCCAATTTTCATGAAATTTTCACAAAAGGTAGCAGATTATGTGTAGGTATATTATGCCTGCAAAATTTGATGATTATTGGTACAGTACATTCAAAAGTACAATCGAAACAATAAAGGGTGCTGACCAATTGCTGTCTGAGGGGTTGAAATCGCGTTTAGTCCCAATACATGTTCCAACTATAAAATTGTAGATAGTGCATCGATTTTTTTTTTTAATTTTGCCTATGCAATAAATGTACATTGAGAGGTTCATGTTCAAAATTTCAGCCATTTCTTTTGCCAAATGTAATAGTTACAGCGCTGTTAAGCAAAACTAGGGGCTGTACAAAACTCAGTGGCGCGTATGCTGCTTTTTAATTGCTACAACAAAAATTTCAGCACCGATTCACATGAGATTTTGTAGGTGAAATGAACACAGATGTTATTAGGCCGAATTTGAATAATGCATTTATTGGGGATTTATTTTATTATCGTACAAATTGGTACGAAGGTTCTCAGAATTTAATGAACATTTCTTCACAGGTAGGGTTCACATATACAGGGGATAGACAAAATGATCGGGACTAGCAAAATTTTCACTTATTAAAAAAATTTCAAGTTGATATAACTTTTCGAAAAGTGAACCAAATATTCTCAACTTTTCACTGTAAGTTGATCAGCAAGTCAGTTGTGTATCAGTAGTCAAAATTTGGAAATTTTGCCCAAAGTTATAAAGATTCTAGGAACAAGGTAGTTTTATCCGATAGCCAACTTTTTATTTATTATTCTTATAAAACACCAAATTATCCAACACTTTAACATCGTTTCAAAATTTCATTGCGTTTGGTTCATTGAATCCGGAGATATAACAGCTCAATGTCAGATAATTATACCTTTTCCTAGAATCTTTATAACTACGGGCAGAATTGCCCGATGTTTTCCAAATTTTGACCACTGATACACAACTAGTCGATCATCTTACAGTGAAAATAGTGAGAATATTTGATGCACTTTTCTAAAAGTTACAACTAGTGGAACATTTTTTGAAAAGTGAAAATTTTGCCTGTCCCGATCATTTTGTCTATCCCCTCTATATGAACAAAAACTAAATAGAAAAAAGAAGTATCTAAACTTAACGCATCAAGCTTCACTTGTTTATCCAGTAAAGCTCATTCTAATTACTCAACTTGACAACGAATAGGAATTCCATCTTTCTTGCCTCCTTCATTTACTGATAGTTATCCTTCACACGTAATTGAGTCTGACTCGAAACATTCGGCTTCCGTTCAGAAGAGCATGTACTCCTCATCGCTATCGTTACGTAAATCCCTTGCTAAAGACTGAAGGCAATCTACTGAAGAAGAGGAATTATATTTTCCATTCAAATAGCCCCAGTTTGCTCGTTAACTACGCATTTTCTCTCAGAGGATAACGCGAAGCTATATTCTTAACGTTCTTTTATCGAACATTGCATTGGCAGAAGAGTCGGTGACTATTTCCTTCTATATATTCAGGTTATAATTTCGCTTAGATGATATATAAAACTTCTTTGACATATTATTATGTTTAAGTCATGTTTAATTCGGATGTACAGTTCTGCGTCCGTTTCGAATGTTCTAGCAATGATATCAATGCTATCCGTAAAACGGACAAATTGGTCGAATTTCTTGAAGCTCGTACCTTGGCTGTTCAATCCAGATCGACGTACAACACATTTCAAAGTCAGAAGTTGAATAACGAGCTGGTAGATCCACTACTTTGTCGCAGTCCTTGTTCAGATCGCTCGTCAGCTGGTGGGCTTTCAACTTCCCAATCATCGCGATGCATCGGTTTCAATTCATCTTCCTAGCCTCCTGGAGCGTTCAGGTCTCCTATGATGGTCTTGGCGGCGATATAATCACTTCAAATTGCGTCATTATATCGACTAAAGAAGGTACAGAGATAAACGGTAGCAGTTTGCAAACATCGACAGACACGAAAATGGGCTTCATCGTCACTATCATCATCGCGTCGGTTGATTGGCTCATCCTATCTAAATAACCATATTGGCACAGGTGTGCGACCGAACGAAGATTGGAAACAATCGCCCCGACTATGATAAAAGGACGTGATAAATATAGCCATCAGCGAGAAAATGCGTTACTCCACCATTGGTGTGCTGCTCGGAATCTCAACGAGCAAATTGGGGTCATTCGCTTGGATGAGAAGTTTTCTCTTCAGCTAAAGGATCTGCATAATAATGTGGATATCATGTATATGACATCCCTATTCCCACCCAATAGGATTGTTTGCAGCCAACATCAATTGGGTTCCCCCATTGACAATGCATTTGGGTTCCCTAAACATTGGTACAAGATGCGGGAATCGAAAACATGACGTCATCGCACCCTGGTGGTGGATATATAATTCTGTGTCGAAAAAGGAGAAAATATTTGCAAGTTAGTTGAGTATGAGCTTTGGTAGATAATCAAGTGAAACTAAGTGCATAAAGTTAAGAAACTTCTAATAATATGATTCATGATGGTGTGGATCACTAACATTAATATAAATGAAAATGAAAAGTTTGTGCTAGTGACAGATTCTGTTTTTCTTCTCAGGTAGTATAAAACGCTTTTAAGACGGGCTTGGTGGTCTAGTGGCTACCGCTTCTGATTCGTATGCAGAAGGTCATGGGTTCAATCCCTGGCCCGTCCTTTTCATCCTACTTTGTATCTTTCTATCCACTTTCTCTCACTCTGTCTTCTCTACATATACAACTCATGTATATTCATATGTTCATAGCCATCGCTAGAACCAGAAACGAATTGAAAAAAGTCGTTTCCCTCCCTTCCAACTTCCACTCACAGCACAGTGTATATATAACGCCTTTAAGTTATGCAACCAAAGCGTGCTGTGCCGCTTGACCTTATTCACCTTATTCACCACACAATCTATCACGAACACTATAAATAACCCTATCCATGGATCGCATCACCGACCCAACGGTGACTCCCAGATCTCCCATCCTTTCCGTCTAACAAATACCCCAGTCCGTGCGGGTTGTGGGACGCAGAGTGCTCTCGGTCTCTAGTAGCAACAACCAGTACACTCTAACATTCCTTTCCCTTCCCAGCTGACTATAAGGACTTGGCCGGCGCCGTTATTGATCAAATATGCATGAGCTGCTAAAAAATTGCACTTTGAGAATAAGTGGAATGTCCCAGCCCCTTATTCAGTTGGATCACAGTGCAACTGGTACCAGTTCAGATCAATCACGGAGGAGCAACCATTGACATGTATAGTCAGAATTGATCGTTGATCGTTTATGATCGATCAGGTAGTATAAAACGCTTTAATAAAATGTGTTATCCTATCACGTTCGACACGACATTTCCACTCTCATCTAGGTCATAAAAACTATCCGTCAAAGACATTTTATGCACCATCTGGTAGCATTCGACGCTAGTCGTTAGACAGGGTTCAAATAAATATATTTTTTTAGTCGGAATACTTCGGCTACTCGAGGCTGTGACCTCTACATGTGCTGCTAGGTAGGTAAGCTTATATCATCCAAACAAGTGCATAACTTAATAACCGGTGCTTACGTAGGCTGAGTTTAGTCCAAGCGGGTCAACTGAATCAGATCAGGTGAACCATATTATATAAAATTTTTATGTCGTGTTTTCGTTTGAGCGGAAACACAACGCCATTCTTGTTATTCACGGTTTATAATAGGCAGACGGCGGGGCAGTACTGTCATGCTAAAATTAGAGCTGAGTAACTAGGTTTCCACATTTCAGCGCTCCCTAGACTGGTACACCTCCATGCTAATCATTTCACAATTGTGCCAAATTAAGAATTGATCCGGGAAATCTCCTCCATGCACTATAATTTTACGATTTTTTCTGTAATTATTGCGGAAAGAACATTATTGAAGAAATTCCTTTTTTGAGTTTATCAAGAATTCTTCTTAAAATTTCCAGAAAATTCTCCAGGATTACCTTCTGGGACACGACCAGAAATTCCTTTGGCGATTCTTTCAGGATTTATCCATTTTTTTTTCGGAATGTTCGCAAAAAAAGCTTCGCATAGGATTTCTTAGAATGCTTTCAGCAAGGAGTCCGCTATAAAATCTCTTCATAATGTATTCCTGTCCATACGTTCCTTTGAAAATATATCCAGAGATCCTTCCAGGAAATCCTTGGGATTTCTTCAGTAGTTTCTTAAGTAATTTCTCAATAGATTCATCTCCGAACTGTTTCACGGGAAATTCCTCATGGAATTCTTCATGGGATTCTTGAAGGGATTCTATAGAAAATTCCTTCAAGGGCTGCTACATGAGTTCATGTATTCCTTCTTGCATATCTTCATACATTTCTGAACTATAATTTGAACTTTTTCAGGTGTTTCCTTTGGGATTTCTCCAAAAATTCTTCAAAAAATAATTCTAGAATTTTTTTCAGGGGTTTTGCCAAGAGTTCCACCAAACGTTTCTTCAAAAGATGTAATTCCAGGAGATTTTTTTCACAAAGATCCGGAGATTCTTTTAGAACTTTTCCAAGAACTTTTTAAGAAATTATGCTTGAAATTTCTCCACTTATTCCTCTGGAAAAATTCTAGAAATTCTTCTGGAAGTTCCTCTTTCAAGGGATTCTCAAAAGGTTCCTTCAAAAATTTCGCCAGGCATGGCTTTGGATTTTTCCACACTTTCCTTCAGGGATACTTTCAAATGTATAAACAATTCCTAATGAAACTACTCCAGGATCTATTCCTTAGAACTTTTCATTATTTTTTTACGATTTTTTCTTTGAGAGTTCTCCAGTCTTCCAGGTATTATTTCAAAGAATACTTTTTTTTATTTTTTATTTTATTAGTGAATCTAGGGTGTTCGGGTTGCGAACAGAATCCCTCCGGGATAGTTTTTTTCTTTCTGCAGAATGTCCTTCAGAAATTTCTCCAAGTTAGTTGAGGAATGTTTGTGTACAAATCCTTTCAGAAACTGTGTAAGGATTCTTCTAAGAATTAATTTTGAGTTATTTCAAGGAATCATACAAAAATCTTCAGGAATCCCTCAGAAACTTATTGAGGAATTTATTTAATAATTTCACCGTAACCTGTACCACCTGTACCTGCACCAGTACCAGTCTGCGATTTGAGCAGACATTTTTCAAGAGATTCCTGCAGAAAATCATCTATGGTTTTTTTTTTCAGGAATCCCTGAAATTTTAAAATATTTTTGCTCTTGGAAACACCTGCAGAGTTTCCCTAGAAATTTTTGATGATTTTTTTTAGAATCAAAGGACTATTTCTTAAGGTATTGCTTCAAGTATTCTCCTACGTTCATATCAGTATCACGCAAGGCCATATAAGTGTTATGGCAGTGCAAGTTTTGGTTTTAAAGAAGTTAATTTGATGTTATTCTAACATATCGTAGGAATAACGCCAAATTTACTTCTATACAATCAAAATCTGCGCTGCCACACCTCTTATATGACTTATGTGTTGCTTGGGATCCTAAGCAATCATTGAGAAATTGCTCCAGTGATAACTTCAGAAATTGGTTCAGGATTTTATGCCCACGAATTCCTCCAGAAAATTTTCAAGAATGTCATCTATTAGTTTGCAAAAGTATTTTCAGGATGGCGTAGAGATGAACCAGCCGAGGGCTGAAAGCCTCTTTAATAAAGATAAAAAATCTTCAGGAGTTTTAAAGGAATTTCTTTAAAATCCTTAATTAATAATTTAATATGTAATTTTTGTGCGATTTCTGAAAAAAAAAAACTCTTGAGATTTCTCTTGGGGAGAATTTGAACAAATTTCACAGCGGCCTCTAAAGACATCTCAGAAGATGTATGTGATGAATCTGCAGGAACAATTTCTTCAAAAAAAAATCCATGATTTTCTGAAGAAATTCCTGAAATATCAGTAGCAAAAAGTTAAAAGAATTTCTGAAAAATTCCATTAAGAACTTTTGAAGAAATTTCTTAGAATATCTTTAAAATTCCGTAGCAGTATCTGGAAATAAAAATATCAAATGAATTCTCAGGAAATGGTTCCTGAAGAAGCCTTTTGGGAAACCCTTTTGGAATTCCTAGAAAAAAAATGAGAAATTACTTGAAAAAATGTTGAGGAGCTCATAAGAAAATTCCTGGAGAAATCTTTTAATAACATTCTTAGCGGATTTCTGAAAGTAGTCCCGGGAGAAATCTGTAGACGATTTTCTGAAAAAGTCTCGTAGAAATACCTGGAGAAACAGAAGCAATTTCTCAAACAATTTTTGGAGAAACCCTGGAAGGATTTTTGAGAAAAATCTATAGCATTTGTAGAGTGATTTTAAGAAGTATTTCTGAAAACTCCGTGAAAGAACTTTTGAAGAAAATCCCTAAATTTCTAAAAATGTCTCTGAAAGTCAGTATATCTCCTCAAAGTAATTCTCAGGAAATTCTTGAAGGAATCTTTGCACTAATTTCTTTAGAACTTGTAGGAAAATACCTGAAAAAACTTCTCGGGAAACCCTTGGTAGAATTCTTAGGAAAAATATGAGAAATTCATAGAAAAAAGATTGAGGAATTCATTAGAAAATTCCTGGAGAAATGTTTCAATAAATTCTTGGTGGATTCTTGAAAGTATTACCGGAGAAATCTGTGGACGATTTTCTGAGAAAAAAAAATAAACCTGTATGAATACCTGAAGAACAAAATTCTTGAGAAATGTCAAAAGGAATTTCCACAGAAATCTCCATGAAATATTTTTGAATAAATTTCTTAAAGAATCCGTGGCGAAATTATAGTAGTTCTTCTTAAAGGAAATGCCGGATAATGGGCAAATACATTGAAGAATATCTGGTGGAAATCCTGAAGGAATCTCTGATTGAACGCCTGCAGGGATCTGTGAAGAAGTTCCTGCCAGAATCACTTCCAGATTTGCTGGTATGTGTGAAACATACTGGAAAAACTTGTAATTAGAAGGCACGAAATGCTGCCAATTGGCAAATTGAGAGATGAAATTGGGCTTCGTAGTCAGTTTGGCTATCTATTCCGCAGAATCAATACTTGTTCTGTGGCTTAGCTGGTTAAAGCGCAAGTCTAGCGAATACGGAGTCATGGGTTCGAATCCCACCAGAACGCATTTTTTTTCTCAAATTTCATCTCTCAATTTGCCAATTAGCAATATTTCGTGCCTTCTAATTACAAGTTTTTCCAGTATGCCATAGAAATCTACAAAAGAAAAACCGCTGGAGGAGTTTCTGAATTAAACCTAGGTAAATTTGAAAACTGCATTGAGACAGTCATATTTAAGCAATACATCGAGGAGGACTCTCATTAGGAATTTTTCGGAAAATCCCCAGGGAAATTTCTAAAAGAATCCGTGGAAGAATATCTGAATGAATCTTTGTGTAATATTTTCTAAAAAAAATCTTGGAGAAACTTCTGGAGGAACCTTTTATTTTCTCAAAGAATTGCTGAAAGCATTTCTGAAGGAATCCGTGAATGGTTGCCTAAAAGATCTCTAGTACGGATTCGTGGAAAAATCTTTGGAAGATTTTTTTATTTAATGCAATGGAAACTTTCCCAAAACATTTTATGGAGGATCCTGTAATGGAAATTTCAAAGAAAATTCTAGAGAAAATTCTGAAGCAATTCATGAAAGATGTTTTCAAGGACTTTCATACGAAATCCGTGAAAGACATCCTAAAAAATCCTGGAGGATTTTCGAAAAAAAAAAACCATGACACCACTGCGCCGGGGTGGACATAGCATTCTGTATATTTTCTAGAATGAGAAAATATTTCGGGTAATCGGACCTAGTGCAAGCGCATACACGTCGAGGACTGGGATGAAATCTCACTCCTGATAAAATTCTCAAAAAATTGTCAAAAACTCGTTAAATAAGTTGAAAAAGATTAGCATGAATATTCGGTAATTCATGCTAATCTGGTAATAGAAGAACTTTGCATGTAGGACAGATTTCAGCATTACATCACTCTTGATACTACACGATGTTCAAGAATAATCCGTCCAAAGAGCCGAAGCGGCAAACGATCTGTTTCATTGCATTTAGAAATGATTTTGCTCGGCATTTTAGTCATTTTTTAAATTGAGATAGACATCCAAACAAACAAGGTGTACAAATTACAAACAAGAATAAAGCTGCACATTAAACTTATCCGAAAGAAAAATGGTATCATGTCTAGACATCAGCCCGAACTGTCCAAACGTTTACTGACCACAGCAGCAATGCCATCTACCACCGAGACAGAAATCTCCACTGCGTTAAGCGTTAAAATAAACACTTTTTGCCACAGAGATCTAAAGCGCTGTGCTTGTGTGCCGTCCATTAAGCAGCTTATCGCCGCTGACTGCAAGGCAGTGGCGGTGGTGCTGCTGAACGGCAATAAAATAATAATTTATGGTCATGCCATCCCCAAAATCCGAAAACAGACCATGCGAATCGGATAAAAATGATTCTTCGATGGAGCAAGAAAAGTGGGGGATGAAAAGAAAACCGGCATCAGCCCGTCGCGGACTGGGCCATGACCATGACAACAAATTTCCGATCCTTGTCCAATCGAACTCGATGCGATGGTGGGGTGCCACAGTAGTTGAAGGAGGGCTTAATCAGAGCAATCTTTCGCTCAAGAACACCCAGCTGCGCCACTCGATGTGGCAATGGCGGGAAAAGATGTTTGTGATGCACGAGAGATAAATATGCATTAAGGATTCTTACAAAAGAAAAGTTTCCATGATTCATAATTCCAAAAAAATCTCATAAACTCGTTAAAATGCCCTTTTTGTTGCTACGAAAAACTATTGAGAAGCTCCTCTGCACTCGATGGTCTTCATATAGTTTTTCTAGAGGATATCCTTCAAGACTTTGCCAAGTGAGACCTTTGAAACCTCTACCAGAATTGACATAACTGAATCCAATGAATCCCAATTGAGTTACGCTAGTTCTGTAGAAACGAGAAGTCTTTGTTACGATTTTGCCATCTTTACTAAGATGTTGTTTTACCATCTTCAGGATGATTTTTTTCCACAAATTGTGCAAAATTCTGCATAAAGTTTATTTAATTGTTTAAGAAAATCTTTTCCGATTTTTTCCTAGGAATTTTCATATGTTTTTCGTCTTTTCCATCAAGATTTCTTCAGAAAATAGAATTTCAGAAACTTCTATTCCTCTAAACGAATCTTCGTGGACATCGCTTGAATTTCCGTGGCATACTTTTAAATTTTGTACTCTGCATGGTGTGTATTGTATGACCCCCTCAAAAAAGCTACCATCCATAATGGTGTCAAGTATTTACAAAACCAGTATCCGCAGCGGAAAACAAAATCATATTTTACGCTCAATTTCAATATTGCTTCCCCAAAATTGCCTGTGGAGTAATTTTACAGCAAATTATGCCTCCCCGTCGCTGCAATTCACCGCCCTTCCAAGCAACAAACAGCACACGCAATCATAATAGAAATAACAAACGCCCCTCTCTGGGCAGCGACGGTGAACCTGGTGTAGGCCCGGCAGCTCTTCCACCAAAGTAGCTCCAAAGTGGTTCCGTGAAATTGCAAGCGATTCCATTAGCCGCCGAGGAGGCAAAAGCCCACCTAACTACTTGAAGGGGGGCGTTACATTCCAGTCTCAGTCGGCCAGTGCAGTGTGTTTCAGGTGGAGGAGGCCGGAATGGAGAAAATTTCCCGGGAAGCAGATTTTTCTTTTGAACCACGCGACCCGCACCTGTAGTTCCCCGGACGACGAACCAGAGTCCTGGCGTCCTGCGCTTGAATTACCATAATTCGTTGAAACTAATTTATCGCTACGCGGTAGTTGCTGCTGATGATAAGCGAAAAGCTGATCCAAACAAACCGAAGGGAGATCCGTATCAGCTTAATTGATGTGTGTAATAGTATTTTCTCAGAGGTCATCTTAGATTAACGTGTGCAGTAGGGGATGCTGGGGTGGATTTAGATTCATGAGACAACAGGGATTTTTATAACTTCGAAATTTCCATTTCCATTTATAACTTCGCTAAAAGTTGCGTAAAAAAGCCTGGACCAAGGTCGTGCGGAAGAAGAAGAAGATAAAGCCGCAGGCTGAGAAGGACGTTAAGGACGTCAACTCAACTATCATTTATAGGCTTCCGTCATTTGCTTTCTGCTGCGTAACAGGCGAATTGAAGCAATGAACGCTGAATAAAAAGGAAGCTAGTCAAAAATAAACCATAAGCTACCCAGCTCGGTTTTCTGAAACCAATCATTTGTTGTTGGAGCTGCCTTTACTACACTCTATTCCAACTCCGGGAGATTTCCCGGAAGATGTAAAATTTTGAACTAATCGAATAGGAGTCCCCAATAATAAAATGGCTGCGACTAAATATTATAATTTGTAATGCTGGTAAAACCATGAAAAAATGTAATAGTATTACATAATCTGCTGAGATTCGCGAAGCTCTTCAAATCTCAAACGTCACTACAGGGATATTCCAGGTCAGCCAAACTACCTTGGAGTTCAGGACTTCAGATCTAAACTCGTAACAGCAGCCATATCTGCTATACTGAGTAACGTTGCATATTTATCCGTGGTTACTGGTCCCGACTGATCTAAAATTGTCTATTAACCTTTCAGAAGACTTACTGGACATGATTGATTACAAATCGTAGGTTTGTATAACGAAAAAAGTTACCATTACATCCGTAGACTTGACGATCTAAACTCAAGAACAGTTTGGATGACGTATGATATATCGACTGATCAGATATTGTCTCTTAACCTTTCAAAATACTAACTGGCCATGATAGATTACAAATCGTAGCTTTGTATAATGAAAGAAGTTACCATTACACCAGTAGACTTTAGAATCTAAACTCAAGAACAGTTTGGATGACCTAGGATTTCCCGACTCTCTATTGAACTTTCAGAAGACTTACTGGACATGATAGATTACAAATTGTAGTATTGCATACTAAAAGTAGTTACCATTACACCCGTAGACTTTAGGATCTTAACTCAAGAACAGTTTGGATGACCTAGAATATCCCGCATGATCTGATATTGTCTTTTAACCTTTCAGAAGACTAACTGGACATGACAGATTAAAAATCGTAGCTTTGTATAATAAAAGAAGTTGCCGTTACACCCGGAGACTTAAGGATCTAAACTCAAGAATAGTTTTGATGACCTAGGATACCCAGAAAAAAATATTCTGCATGATGTTCTACCATTTTTATGATATTGACCACCAAAACTACAGAAAAACGTAAAAAAAACTTCATAATGACGCTTGGAAAAATTCCAGCTTCAAAGGGTTAAGAAAGAATTCATCTTAAGATTACTCCTCGTATCCCTTCAGATTGCATTCCTGTCCATGGATTTCTTTGAGAATTTCTTCAAAAATTTCTTTAGAGATTCCTTAAGGAATTCTCCCAGGAATTTTCCCTGGGACTTTTTCAGGAATTTCTCAAGAACATTCTCAAAAGATTCACTCGGGTTTCCTCAAAAATTCTATTCGAAATGCCTCATGGGGTTTCTTTATAAGTATTCTATACGAAATTTCTTCAAGGATTGTCAGATTTTTTCCAGAAGTTTGCTCCAGGGACTCCTGAATTTGAATTTTTCCAAACGATTCTTCAAAAGATGCAACTGCAAGAGATTTTTTCATAATGATTCGGAGATTATTTCAAAAAATTCACCAAGGTGTCCATTAGACATTTTGACTTTTTATCAGAAAATTTTCGGAAATCATTCCTTTAGATATTACTCCATTTATTCAGGGAAGATCTCAGGTCTTTTTTGGAAATTCCCCAAGAACTTCCTAAGAATATTTACTAGGTTTAATCACCGCATGACTTTATCATAATTAACTTTAATTGGCTTTTTTCGGTGATATGAATACTACTCAAAGTAAGAGGGAGTAGGGAAAGTAATGAAAGAATACGATGGATAGATATGCAAGCGAGCGATAAGAGAAATTGAACAGAAATTGAAATTAACAGAGGGCCATTGTTGAGCAACAACACCACCGATCGATAGAACCGAAAATACCGCCGAGCAACATTTAACAGATCACAACCACGATCTTTTTGCCAGTCTAGGGATAGTAGTATTCATCTAACTACTATTACCTAGCCGTTCAACTCGAGAACGCATGGCAAGAAGATCGTCGTTGTGCTTGTGTTGCTCAACAATGGCCCTCTGTTAATTTCAATTTCTGTTCAATTTCTCTTATCGCTCGCTTGCGTATCTATCCATCGTATTCTTTCATTACTTTCCTTACTCCCTCTTACTTTGAGTAGTATTCATATCACCGAAAAAAGCCAATTAAAGTTAATTATGATAACTTCCTAAGAAATTCTTCTCAAGGCATAATTTTGATTTATTCAGGCCATCCTTCGGGGATTTTTTTTTTCATAGGTTCTATTAACAATTGCTGCAGATTTTTTTTTTCTTGAGAATTCTACCAGATATATCTCCAGCAGTTCTTCTAAGCATTCTTTCTGAATATTATTCAGATATCCGCGGAAATTTATTGAGGAATTCTTCAAAAATTTCACCAGAAACTTTATCTTCGATTCCTGCAGACATTATTCAAAAGATTTCTTCGGAATTTCCTCTACGGATTTTGCAGGAATCTCTTCAGACATTTCCCAAGCATTTTTTCCTTGAAATTATTTGCAGAGTTCTTCCAGAATTATCTCAAGATTGGGTGTGTATTAGTATTAGTTGAAATTTACGATTAAAAAGAAATTAAAAATAGTCTCTTCAGATTTTGTTTTCTTTCAGAGAAGTAGAAAGCTATCCTAAGGTGTAACTTCAGACATTGTCCTAGGCATTCATGCAGGATTTCATCAAAACATAACTCCAAAAAATGCTGCAGAAATTTTTGTCCAGGAATTCCTCCGAAAAATTCAAATAATTTGTTATTGAAGATTCTAATGGTATCTGCAAGAGTTTGTAACGGATTTCTTCATACATTCCTTTAGGAATTGCTCAGAAGTTGCTTCAGGAATTTTGTGGTAATTTTTATGCTGTTTATGGAAGATTTTCTGAAAAATCGTACAAAAAATATCTGAACAAATTCTGTAGGGATCTCTATAGACATCCCAAGAGATATCTCTGATGGAACTGGAATTTCTGCAGGAATCATTGAAGGAATTTTCCAAAGAATTCTTGGTGAAACCCTGAGAATAATGTCCGTTGCAATCCTTTTAAGAATTGTGAAGAAAATTTGAATTTTAAATTTTTGAAGAATTTTTATGCTGAAATTCTTGAAGAAAACGCTTAAATGTTAAAAAAAAAATTTGGAATCGGAGATATAAAATATCTTCTCAAACAGCTTCAGAAAAAAAAAAATCTGGAGAAAAACCTTCACAAATTCCTGGAGAAACTTCTCGGGAAACCATTGGTGTTGTCAGTGGAATCCCAGCTTTATATCCTTGCTTGAAGCTGATTGCAAGAGAATTGCCGTATCTGCCAGAAAGCATAACCAGGAATCCATCGTCTCCAGCGGTACTGGATACATTTCGCAACACAATGCAAACTCCAAAAGTTGTTGCAGAAAATCATAATGTGCAGTGGTCCAGGATTTGGCAAAACGTTCGAAGCAGGGCATTGACATCAGCCGAGAAAACCTCCTACTATCTTATCGTCAACGGAAAAATCCCACACGCTGCTTTGTTTTTTCGACAGAACAGGGTACACACTCCCATGTGCAACCATTGCACAAATGTAGAGGAGGATCTTGAACATAAGTTCTCAACGTGTGTCCGTGTACGTCATCTTTGGAGCTTTCCTCGTCGAAAACTGGAAGCAGACTTGAACAGAAGAGTAAACTACAAAATGTTGTCATTTCCAGAGCTGAAGAATACTGATTCCATTTCAAGAAACAAGGCTCTAAACATGTTTATTGTGGCTTAGGGACAAAACGTCGAAAGACAAAACGTCGAATGCCAAAACGTCGAATGCCAAAAGGTCGAATACCAAAACGTCAAAAGGGACAAAACGTCGAAAGGACAAAACGTCGAAAACGTCGAAAACGAGTAATCTAAGCAAATAGTGAGTTATTCATTCTTTTAATGGATACTCATTCTTTCACTTGTATCTGCCAACTAGTTCAGTGGGAAGCTCCCTGAGGCTCCCTGAAACAACACCTCAGGGTCGGCATGTTCCTTGACCAGTTCTTCGTGGGTAGGGAATATTCGCACTGTCGTATATAAAAAACCCACATCACGTCACGTTAAGTGTAAAATTCTTCTCTTACTTCTTTGAGGTCCCTTCTACTGGCACCCATGTTGCATTTGAACGAAACGCGAGCCAAAAAGGAACTGAGCTTGGATGTGTCATCAAATCTTATGTGCGTCCTGTCCTGACCAAGGTGCTGCCCTAGGACTTTGTGACGCATCTGCATGCATGCGTTGTTGCGCGAATATATGCGCCACAATGAAATGGAACATTTTGGCATCGGGCATTAGGATTCTGCACCGAAATCCGGATTTTCCGGTAATCCACGGTGACCGAACTGGTCCTCCTCTCAATAGAGGGTGACTTTCTGAATCGAATCAACCCAAGATTGTTAGAATTTGTGAAAAAATGGCAGACACATGACCATTTAAGTTTACCAGGTACCAGGGTGCCATGTTTTTGCGGATGCAGTTCTTGATCAAATTTTGAACTGAACAATGTTCAAATATGTTTGATCGCAGGGTGCCGTTTTTGAACTTCAACGCAAATTGATTACGTTCAAATGCAACACTGTCACAAATTTCCTTCCACAAATTTTCAGCATCACGTCACAGCTTCCTTCAGGGTAGCTTCGATGGTAGCCTCTAGCTATCGTCTGCCGGATCTCTGGCACCTTTAGGGTGGCGATGGCGATCATCAGGTGCATTGTTCCTTCAAGGGCGTCTGGTTTGGTTTACGGCACGACTTGCCGGTACTTTTCATCCCAACGTAAGGGGTGGGAGGGAATGTCTTCCTCAATCAGAACCGGAATTCTACTTGAAATAGCGGGGTTTTGACTAGACTCCTTCTCCGCAATTCATCTGGTATTCACAGAATATGGTACTAGTACAACAATGCTAAGTATCCTCGCAATAATCTTTACTCAGGTAGTGGTTTCAACTGAAGCATAATAGAGTGCAAAATGAGTCACTGACCTTCAGCGTTCGGGCAGTGACCCCAGATAACGAGACAATGTTCATGTGTCCCCGTTAATCAGATCGTCATCCTGCCATCTTGGATGATCTACCGTATCACCACCCCTCTCAGGCTACCAACAGGATCGATTTAAATTCACACGAAATTTCAAAAAAAAAAAAAAAATCCACGCTGAACTGTGAACACATACACACTTTTCGACGTTTTGTCCTTTCGACGTATTGTCCCTTCGACGTTTTGTCCTTTCGACGTTTTGGCATTCGACGTTTTGTCACCCATTCGTTTATTGTATATGTAAACTTCGTTTTAGATGTCAAAAGTAGTTTTACAGTAGGAGCTCTTGACTTTGTTTTAAGTTGTAGTTGTCCTTAGAATCAAAATGAACTAAATAAATGAAATAAAAAAAACAATTGGTGGAATTCTAAGAAGAAAATAAATGAGATATGGAGGAAAATCCCTGAAAAAATCCTTCCATAATTTTTTGGAGGATTTTTTAAAAGTATTATTGAAGAAACCTTTGGACGAATTTTTGCCGAAAACTATGGACGAACTTTTGCAGAAAAAACGCATAGATAAACGTCTTCAAAGATCCCTAGAAAAAAATCAGATAAATCTAAAGCTAATTTTCTGTAGAAATACCTTGGAACTTATTTTGGATAATAAATTATTGATAACTCCAAAAGATATTCTGAATCAATTTCTGGGGTTATACATTGAGAAATAAATGGAGGGAGACCCGAAGAAATCTCTATATTAATTCCTGTGAGAATTTTCGGGATGAATCCCTGGATAAATTTCTAGACATACTAATTTGGGAATTTTCAATGGAATCCTTTCAGACACTCCTGAAATAAATTCTGGTGGACTGAAGAAATACTCGAAGTATTTTAAAAGTATTTTAAAAGGTACCCATGGAAATTTACCTGAAAGAGTTCCTGGAGAGATTCATCAGGCAATGTCTAAAAAAGTAAGCCTTATAGAACCTCCCTTAACGATCTCCTGGAAGAATTTCTGGAAAAAAAAAATTACCGGAGGAATTTCTAACGCAAACCTCGATATTGTATTGTATGACGCTTTACCCAACACTTGGATACCGGAATAGCTGGCTCAGGGCCGATGAAGTCATGTGATGCTCCAGTGCGAGCTAACTTATCAGCCAATTAATTTCCAGCGATGAAAGAATAGCCAGTTATCCATACAAGGTGAACAGCGTTTGCTGGATTCAGCTCCTCGATTTGAGTTCGACAAGCGATAACTATCTTCGACCTGGAGTTGGCCGACGCAAGTGCTTTCATAGCAGCCTGGCTATCGGAACTGAAGTATATTACTTTGCTCATTACGTGTTGCTGAAGTGCTGGTTGCACTCCACACATAAGAGCATATATTGAGGCCTGAAAAACAGTGCAGTGTCTACCAAGTGAGTAAGACTGATGTAGCCTTAGCTCACGAGAATAGACACCAGCACCTGCTCGACCTTCGAGAAGGGAGCCATCAGTGTAACATACGATGCCGTCTGAAATACTTCTCTCCAGATAACCAGATTCCCGGGTAGGGAATTTCGTGGAAAATGTCCTACACGGTGTTCAATAAATTCGGATACACAGTAAAATTGTATTAATTTCCCATACGTAATTCAGTTTTGCAAAGTGAATGTATTAATTGAAAGCTTACATAATACTGATCAAATACAGTATATGTATTGAAATAAACTGTCCTGTATTTTTTTGTTATAATTGCAAATGTGTCTCAAGTTCCTTTCGGCCGGCACGCACGTCTGTCATTGGTATTTCGTCTAGTTTTTATTGAGTAATGGTGTTAAGTTAAATCAAATTACGTTGTTGTCCTCAGCATTAGTGGTAGCAGCTATGGCCATACGAAATAATCTATAAGATTCAGATTGGGTGAAGTACGAACTCATTTTATTTTGATCTCTAAAATTGCTAAAATTGCCGCTGTACCTGTTTTAATGATTTTTGTTTTGTCAAAAAGCAAGGCTGCGTTATATCTCAGTTTAATCCATAGTTATCTTTTCCAAAACTTGATTATATCCCTATTGTGGCAAATTTGAACCAAAATTGGATTTATATAATGTATTTATGCCTTTTTCATAGATTTAAGCACATTTTGACTAAACTTGCAAATTCATCACCATATCATGACTGAAATAGAAGTGTAAAGCTTTTGTCTAATAATTTAGTTATTTTAATTTAGTATAGTGAGATGTAAACTCAAAAGTCAACGTTTTAGACTTCTGTAGCTTGAGCAACTTATCGAAAATTATTCCAGCGTGCCGGAGCTAACAAACTTTAGATACATCTAAGGCTTATGAAAAAAAGTAGAAAAAGACTTTATTCAAAACCATATGCTATATTCGATCAGTGTTATATGACCTTTCAATAAATACATTTACTTTGAAAATCTGAATTACAGATGTGAAATTAACCTCCACGTACCCGACCCCCAACATCTTATTTTCAAAATGCTGGCATTTCGTCAATTTCCATCCAATTTTTTTGAAGTCGCCCTCGATCGATTATAAATTGGTGCAAGTTTATTACACCCAAGTGGCCATGCAATATCCGGAACCATTCCGAAAATATTCCGGAATGTACTGGGGTCAGCGGGGGTGGCAAAATGACAAAAAGTGATTATTTCCTGTGTTATTGTGTTTGAATCATCGATTTTCAGCGGAATTTTTATTGCGAACAATAAAACACAACTTCGCTAACCAGATTTGAATAAGTTGGTCCATCCGGATCACCATGACAGGTTCCGCGGGGGCCTCATTGGGGACATTTCTGGTTTTCATCCAAAATATGTCGTGCGACATATCAAACTTCATGATTTCGAATGATTGAGTCAGAGACGATACCTTGAAGTCTGTATCAACTAATATGGCCACCCCGGAACATCTAGCACAGGTTTCGCGGGGGTGTATCGTGGATATTTCTGGTTTGCAACCAAAACATGCCGTGCGACGTATCAATCTTAATGATTTAGAGAGAATGGGGCAGAAAAAAATGACTGAAATATGTATCCACTGATGTGGCCGCTCCGGAACACTTGGAACAGGTTCCGCGGGGGCCTCTCAAACAAAATAACACACGAAAAAATCAGTTTTAATCATTTGGCAAAACAGACATCTCCCCCACCCCCTGACCCCAGTACAATCCGGAATATCTCCGTAATGGTTCCGGATATTACATAGCCACTTGAGTGTAATAAACTATCACCAATTTATGAGCGATTGAGGGCGACTTCAAAAAAATCGGATGAAAATTGACGAAATGCCATCATTTTGAAAATGAGTTGTCGGGGGTCGGGTACGTGAAGGTTAATTCAAGTTATATGGTGTAACTTATTGAACACCGTGTATATGGAAAATTACAAGCAATTGTAAGATCACTTGGAGCAAAGACCACTTTGTCCCAATTCACCAATAGTGGAAACAACGAAGTGTGTGTTGATCTGTGGTTTACAGGAGTTTCCTCTAGTAAATCGAGTACCCGTAGACGGTAAGTGCAAGAAAGTGTTTCTTGTTTGAGATGAATGTGTAGTGGGGCAACGTAAAAAAAACTTCGAGCGCTGCCGTGGGAGTTGAAGAGAACGCTCCAGACATCGCCATTAAGCACATCCTTTGGAGATGGCCTAACTTTGATTGGACCGTTCTCACTTCGTCCTTTTGCCACCACACAAGACATCCATAAGCCAATATTGGACGAACAACAGCTGTGTAAATCCATTTGATATACTTCGGTTTAAGACCCCAAGTTATACCAAAGGTTCGCCGGCATTGCCCGAAGGCCATACAAGCTTTCTTGATTCTGAACTCAACATGAGGTTGTAGCGGACAGGAGATTTTGTATATATTTTGTAAATAAGTCTGTAAATATTTAAAATAAGATAGATTGTAAGAGAATACAATCTGTCTCAGATAATTCAAATTTGTAAATATCCCTTAGCGTAGGCAAACGAAAAGCATTCATTAACAAACGCTTCCCGAGGTCGAGGCCATTTGTTTTCTGGATAAGGTGGGAAAGGGAAAGCAGCACGACTATCGGTCAAGTTATCCACATAGCGGTGTAGTCACGATTGAACACGAAGGGTTTCGGGAAATGACGTACTTCCGGGTACGTCCGAGATCATTCACTTTCCCTTATCTGAGGCTACAAAGACTCGATCATTTCGTCCGTGATAGCTCAAAGAGTTGGAAGTGTCCGCGTTTGCTTGTTAGTTTTTCGTATGCCTAGAGTAGGTTTAATGTGATGTCAGATATAGTTAGATAGTTTAATTTCTGTGTTTCGTTCCATAGTAGGCCAAACGTGTGCGTAGATAACTGTGTGCGATTGTTGAACGATAAGAAGCCTAAGGAAAGGTAAGAAATTGTGCTCGTAAGGTGCTCTTGGTGCCAGTGCTAAGCTCTTTGTCCCGCCAGTACGGGCATTCATCTTCAATCCGCAGATTCTCGCACCCAAACGTGACCGCTTCTCCCCAACGGACGAAAACACCCGGCGACCGTCAACCAGCCGGAAGCGGACGGATCCGTCACCAAATCGGTCCGAGAAGGCCCGGGGACCTTCAGGTGGACGAAGCCCACGAGCTGGTGCGCCAACTGACCAGCAGGGCATCAACCAATTGCCAGAAACCGCCATCGCATAGCTACCGTCAACCGCCATTGCGATCACGCGGTGACGAGCCGATCAACGACAGCGCCTTCAATCAACGAAGCCGCCGGTGAGTCAACGACCCGGCTTACAGGTCATCGACTGCTAAGCAGAATAGATCGGTGAGTCAACCAATTTCTTTTATTTGCGGAGTGTGGCGTCCGCTGAGGGCGCCGCGGAGGATCTTTTTTGCCAGTCAAAGACTGGTGAGATGAAGTGCCATTAGAGCCAATCGACCCTTTTTGAACTTCGAAATTCCTTTCGATAGCGTCTTGGGAGCCACCGTCTTCGGTTCCGTGAAAATGCGTGCGTGAGCCCGTCTTAGCCACCACTGCAAGAAGGTCGGATACTAGGAGCGCAGACATTGTTGAAGCTGAGCTTCCGTTAAGTGACGTCACGTGAAGAGAGCAGTAGAGCACTGAGCACAGATAGGGAGATAGAGAGGGAGTGGCTAGCAATCGCACACCAGCTAGGAGCTTGTAAATAGGGAACGAACACATACAATGACATGAATTCGAATTCGATCGTAGCAATAAAAATGTATGTTATCCTAGGTAGTAAGTGAATATATTCGTATCAGTTTCGTCAAAACCCCAAATAAATGTGTTATGAGTTTCCATCCTAGAAATATGATTGTTTAATTGTATTTAGCATCACTGCGCGGCTTGCTGTAGTTTCGTGCCCCGTCCTCCACACGTAGAGTTTGATTGGGTTATCTTATGAGTGTCTTCCAGCTCAGTGAGGGATCTGGTGGTGAGAAGAGAGAGTTCTGCCAGTGATGAGAACTTCTCTTTAGTGGCATCGTAGGGGTTCAGGTGAGATCTCTCACCGTCGTCTCTGAGTGTCGTCGTGATTGTGCTGTTATGTTGTGGTAATAGGGATTTCCCGTTTGGCCGTAGCCAGCTGGATCGATCCATAAATCCTTTCCAGGAAATTAAATGGACTCGCCCTTTGGGAGTCTCATCCGGGCAATTTAAAATTGGGCTCGTGGTCTCCTTTCGAGGAGTGGCGCATAAGCCACGTGTTTTATGCTGGATCGCCCAGCAGCGGCTACAAGGTGTCCAGGAAAGCTTGGAATCAAGAATGACTCCAACTACTTTACCTGTTCAGTCACATTGATTTCAGAATCATAGAGACGTAAAGGTCGAACACCATTACGGTTTCGCTTTTCCGTGAAAAGAACAATAGATGTTTTACTCGGATTTACCGAAAGGCCATATTGGCGACACCATGCTCAACTAACTGAAGAGCATTTTGCATCAGGTCGAAAAGGGTGCTGATGCACATACCGACTAACACTGTTAGGTAGTCGTCGGCAAAACCATAAGTAGGAAAACCGCTATTATTGAGTTGCCTCAATAGCGTATCTGCTACGAGATTCCACAAAAGTGGTGATAAGACTCCCCCTTGGGGGCATCCACAAACACTAAATTTCCTAATCGCTGCTTGACGCAATGTCGAGAAGAGATGTCGGTGTTTGAGCATTTGGTGAATCCAATTGGAGATCATTGGAGATATACCATGACCCAGTGCGGCTTTCAATATGGCATCGAAAGGCACGTTGTCAAAGGCACCCTCGATATCTAAGAAAACACTCAAGCAGGATTGCTTTTAAGCGAATGCCTTCTCGATATCGTAAACAACTTTGTGTAAAAGAGTCACAGTGGACTTTCCAGATTGGTAAGCATGTTGGTTCACATGAAGAGGCACATTGGCCAAATAAACCCCTGTGGTTGGCCCTGCCCGCCTTCCGAGGACCAAGGGAGTGGTGAGGACCACTTGGAAAACTGGCTAAGCACCAGCATGCTATCTTGGTGGACCCTCGTTGTTACAGGCTACGTAGCTCACTTTGAGAGTGCGATGTGCATCAGCCCCCTCTGAAGCAATGCCTTCATGGTGGTTCCGGAGAGATGAAGGTTTTGGCGACCATAGAAAAGTGGATCGCGGAGAGAGTGGTCATCTGTGCATCTGTTTGAATTAAAAGATAGACTGAATAAAAATCGTAATTCCGAAGTATTTCAAAAAAATCTAATACTTTTCAGTTATTTTTTAGCCACACTCAAACATTGAATCATCAGATCCCCAAGTATCCCCTACAATCTAGAAGTTTAGATAACTCCCCACCGAAATGAATGACCACACTAATGAACGACCAAAAACTTTTCCCCCAATCCCACACGAACGAAGTTGCGCTTCTTATCGGGCGGAAGATTCATCGAATTTCATTTACCGGTTTCAGTTCGAGGGCGCCAGAGTCGTCGTGCGGCCTCATTCGCATTCGGCCAGCAAACCGCATCCATTGCCAATTTCCTTGAATTACCTGAAACGGAAACAAGAGGAAAAGGGAAAATTCGTGAAAAATTGCTCGGTGCATCGTGATTTTCCCTCTCCCTGCTGTGGCGCCAAACTCGTAAAATTGGCACAGCAGCCGAAGTGGACTGGTCGCAGTCGGAGCGAGGGTGGTAACCTACAAAGTAAGCAAACTGTGGGTGTGTGTAGATCTTGATCTAAAATAAATCACTTTCCACCCGAAAAACCGGGCAAACCACCTCCACAAAACGTGAAACTAAATTGATAGCATAGTCTCGCCAAATAATCCACCAGCAGAGCAGCAGCAGAAGTAGCAGCAGCGACGAAAACGGTTCTAGTAGCTCTGTGGCTGGCGCCAGGCAGGAGTCGGAAATCGTACACATACGTTTTGTTCACCCCCACACCAACGATAAGAACAAAGCCGGCTATATTTTAAAAGATTAATTGAGTTATCTTTATTGCTAATATGACCTATTTCCACAAGCAATCCATTCTGCGGGGAATACACCTCGTCGTCACTGCGCTCCCGTCGACGGCGACGACCGCGCGCTGTTGTGATGGTGAAGCTGAAGGGTGGTCAGAAAACGAAGAGAGGGGAGGGATGGATCGATGGAGCCGAATAATCCTTTGATATTGGGCAGGATTAGGTTTGAGTTACGTCAATGTTCGGCGAAGGAAATAGGTCGTGGAAATCGTTATCACTTCAACGAGGGGTCTGCTGTGCGTGTAGGTTGTGATGTTGGGGCACAGTTCATTGGGGTGCCATCAAATTGTTCGTTCGTTAGACCAACCATCTCTGATCGGGTTGGATTTCTTATTTTGTCGTTAGTTGGGGCTTTTGTCTTTAACGAAGCTAGTCTGCTCTACTCTGGCTCTGCTCTGGCTCTGCTCTGGCTCTGCTCTGGCTCTGCTCTGGCTTTGCTCTGGCTCTGCTCTGGCTCTGCTCTGGCTCTGCTCTGGCTCTGCTCTGGCTCTGCTCTGGCTTTGCTCTGGCTCTGCTCTGGCTCTGCTCTGGCTCTGCTCTGGCTCTGCTCTGGCTCTGCTCTGGCTCTGCTCTGGCTCTGCTCTGGCTCTGCTCTGGCTCTGCTCTGGCTCTGCTCTGGCACTGGCTTTGCTTTGACTCTTTCCAGGCTCTTCTCTTCTTCTCTGGCTCTGCTCTGGTTCTAGTCAGGCTCTTCTCTTCTTCTCTGGCTCTGCTCTGGCTCTTCTCTTCTTCTCTGGCTCTGCTCTGGCTCTTCTCTGGCTCTGCTCTGGCTCTGCTCTGGCTCTGCTCTGGCTCTGCTCTGGCTCTGCTCTGGCTCTGCTCTGGCTCTGCTCTGGCTCTGCTCTGGCTCTGCTCTGGCTCTGCTCTGGCTCTGCTCTGGCTCTGCTCTGGCTCTGCTCTGGCTCTGCTCTGGCTCTGCTCTGGCTCTGCTCTGGCTCTGCTCTGGCTCTGCTCTGGCACTGGCTTTGCTTTGACTCTTTCCAGGCTCTTCTCTTCTTCTCTGGCTCTGCTCTGGTTCTAGTCAGGCTCTTCTCTTCTTCTCTGGCTCTGCTCTGGCTCTTCTCTTCTTCTCTGGCTCTGCTCTGGCTCTTCTCTGGCTCTGCTCTGGCTCTGCTCTGGCTCTGCTCTGGCTCTGCTCTGGCTTTGCTCTGGCTCTGCTCTGGCTCTGCTCTGGCTCTGCTCTGGCTCTGCTCTGGCTCTGCTCTGGCTCTGCTCTGGCTCTGCTCTGGCTCTGCTCTGGCTCTGCTCTGGCTCTGCTCTGGCTCTGCTCTGGCTCTGCTCTGGCTCTGCTCTGGCTCTGCTCTGGCTCTGCTCTGGCTCTGCTCTGGCACTGGCTTTGCTTTGACTCTTTCCAGGCTCTTCTCTTCTTCTCTGGCTCTGCTCTGGTTCTAGTCAGGCTCTTCTCTTCTTCTCTGGCTCTGCTCTGGCTCTTCTCTTCTTCTCTGGCTCTGCTCTGGCTCTTCTCTGGCTCTGCTCTGGCTCTGCTCTGGCTCTGCTCTGGCTCTGCTCTGGCTCTGCTCTGGCTCTGCTCTGGCTCTGCTCTGGCTTTGCTCTGGCTCTGCTCTGGCTCTGCTCTGGCTCTGCTCTGGCTCTGCTCTGGCTCTGCTCTGGCTCTGCTCTGGCTCTGCTCTGGCTCTGCTCTGGCTCTGCTCTGGCTCTGCTCTGGCTCTGCTCTGGCTCTGCTCTGGCTCTGCTCTGGCTCTGCTCTGGCTCTGCTCTGGCTCTGCTCTGGCTCTGCTCTGGCTCTGCTCTGGCTCTGCTCTGGCTCTGCTCTGGCTCTGCTCTGGCTCTGCTCTGGCTCTGCTCTGGCTCTGCTCTGGCTCTGCTCTGGCTCTGCTCTGGCTCTGCTCTGGCTCTGCTCTGGCTCTGCTCTGGCTCTGCTCTGGCACTGGCTTTGCTTTGACTCTTTCCAGGCTCTTCTCTTCTTCTCTGGCTCTGCTCTGGTTCTAGTCAGGCTCTTCTCTTCTTCTCTGGCTCTGCTCTGGCTCTTCTCTTCTTCTCTGGCTCTGCTCTGGCTCTTCTCTGGCTCTGCTCTGGCTCTGCTCTGGCTCTGCTCTGGCTCTGCTCTGGCTCTGCTCTGGCTCTGCTCTGGCTCTGCTCTGGCTTTGCTCTGGCTCTGCTCTGGCTCTGCTCTGGCTCTGCTCTGGCTCTGCTCTGGCTCTGCTCTGGCTCTGCTCTGGCTCTGCTCTGGCTCTGCTCTGGCTCTGCTCTGGCTCTGCTCTGGCTCTGCTCTGGCTCTGCTCTGGCTCTGCTCTGGCTCTGCTCTGGCTCTGCTCTGGCTCTGCTCTGGCTCTGCTCTGACTCTGCTCTGGCTCTGCTCTGGCTCTGCTCTGGCTTTACCCCTGGCCCTATGGTATTGCTTATATTTATGCTGTCATTTCTGAAACATGGAAATTATCAAATGTGATATGTTTTGGGTACTTCTTTTTCCGGATCAAGAAAATTCTAGAAAACAAGCCCCTAATATGAACCGTGATTAGTATCAACAGACTTCATCCCAGATCCAAAGGATCAAAGATTCCCCCTCCCTCAGAATCCCAACAAATGCTGACTGATTCAGAGACCCATGTCCACCGTCGTGGTTAGAGATAATCACCACCGGGTACCGTCGTCGTCGTCATCGTCATCAACCTGACAAAGGTTGACAAGGGACTAATCAGAGGTACGTTTTACCCCAATTTCACCCTTATTTAAACATTGATTCATCCCTGACTAGGGAACACAGCCGAAGGCACCAGTTTTGGTTTGCGCAACGATACCCCAAAAACGCAACGAACCATTATGGGAGCCGCAAACACTAACCTGGGTTGTGCCACAACCACAACCACGGTTGCCCAACCAACCAACCAACCGACGAACGCCGGTCTCGGTTCGTTACCGAAAAAGAAAAAGGCGCACCCGCAACCCATCCAATGGCTGTTGTTCGGTGCGCTGGCTAACTAGGTACTGGAACAGGCAACGTCTTCGTTTCAACGAGCGCCGCCAGGGAGCCACCGGGAAAACAATTTCCATTGACCTTGTTTTCCGGTCCGATGATGGGTTGTGCTGTGTGTTTTGGGTATGTGAGTGTTAGTAGGGGACTGTTGTATAGAATGATGTACAAACGTTTCTCCAACTATTTTAAATCAGCTTTCATTTGAACAAAAGCTGAACACAAGAGGTACAATCCTTTTTCCAGCTCTTAAGCATCTAACTTTGGTGATTTTATTCAACCTTTAGCTGATTTAAGGTTCATTGGAAGGCTGATTTAAGGTTTAATATGCGCTTAATCAGTAATCAACTAAATTCATTAATTGTGTAAAAATAAAATAAAAACGCTTTCGTGAGCCTATTTTTATCATTAGCGGCGTCTATTTCCAGAAGAAGTTATAGAAGTAAGTAAGTAAGTAAGGAATTATAAATTAATCTGTGAGAAAACTGGGAATTGAACTCGGACCTCCTGATTTATAGCCACTCACCTTAGCACCTACACCACACACACAATTGTATACATATCATCGAAAACAAGAGCATTACTTGTTGTGTCTGAATAGTCGAGAACATAAGTTGAACTAAGTCTGTATTGAAGGTGAAGAAGCAATGTGGATTCCACGAAAACGTGCTAGGGTAAGCTGTCAAAAATAATTTGAATAAAGGTTGATCAACAGATGATTAATTCTGTATGTTGGTGTACACTTTAAAGCTGGTTACCCAGATGAATAATATTCTATTCAACTTCATATTCAGCCATCAGACCAATATTCAGCTGTCATTGTGTTCAGCCATTGACACCATTAACCAGCTATTATTCAGCTAATACTCTCACTGTTCAGCATTGATTGTTACTTGGGTAGTTAATCATATACCATTTTCGCTACCGAATACCTGCACGTATATCACACAGTTGGTTTTGCTTTGTATTTCATTCCCCACAAACAGCAATGTACAAAAAGGAACATTCCCCTAAGCTGAATTTGGTAGTGGGTGAGAACCAGAGTTCGTATAGTCGAAG